>NW_027635819.1:2481525-3051038 GCF_903797595.1 Erithacus rubecula | reverse complement strand
CATTTTTTCATTACCTTTATGTGATGAAATGCTAGTATTTCTCTGTTTCCAAGGATGCAGTTATTAAACAAACTTAGCATTCAATGACCACCACTTTAGTTAAATTAGCCATGGTTAGAGCTGTGATGTGACAATGTGACAGCAGTCAAGTTCCTCCACTTACAGAGGGACATTTAGGTGTAAAACATGCCCAAAAGTGCTTCAGCAGGTGGTTGCAGCTCTAGAAAGACACCTGGGAAACACTTTATTTGCAGGGTCCATGTACAGTCAGACACTAATACTGTGGTATGTGTACAGAGCAGTACGGTTTTTTTTCCCTTTTCCCCATTTTTTGTCCTGCCATGTTAGGGTTTTTATTCATGCCCAGTTCAATTAAGTCAGATACTTAGCAGTAATTATTTTAGGATTGGCATCAAATTAGGATTTAAGATTTGGTTTTCTTGTGTAGTATCCAAAAACCTTTGGAACTCTACAGGGTGCTCTTCAGGGCACTAAAGGAATTGGATATTTGTGCACTGTTCTGCCATATCACATAAATGCTGTAAGTAAAGGGGGTGAAATCTCCTTGTTCCCTTTCTCTGCTCTACTGATGGAGAGCAGCATCTGAGAGATGGGTTTGACTCCCTGGGTCTCCCTTTTTGTCATGCAAAGAAGCACTGGGCTTCTGGTACTAGCTTAGAATAAAAGAAGTAATGGGATACAAGCTGTGCAGCTCATAGCCTTGTGGCCCTAGAAAATTTGAAACATCCTCTTTCTCTTCAGAGGCAGGAGAGCATCAACCACCGTATGGTTTATTAGCTCCAGGCTGGCATGAACTGCTACTGCTTGTTCAATTGATGTTCAAATCCAGACCCCTGGTTATCTCAAACCCACTGTTTCATGTTCACTAAAGAAAGGAGTTTGTATGGTGCAAAGTTTGGACCAGTAAATCTCATTTGTTGTTAGTGCAGCATCTTTCAACATTTGTGCCAAGCTAAACTTTGGATGCATTACCAAAGATAAAAGGAACCCACAATCCTGTGTGTACCTGCATGGCTTCACAGCCATCTGTGGGATAAAAAGGAAAAGCTAAAGGATTAGTCTGCAATGTTTCATGAGCGTGGTGTCAAACTTCCTCCAAGTTGTGTTTCCATGATTAAGGTGGTAGAATTAAAATGGTTAAAAATTTATCAAGTCTCACTTAGAAGTTCACTTCAAAAATAGGGTGGATTAAAAAGTAATTTTCCTTGGATTGTTTGCCACAGCTCTTTGCCAGAACTTAAACCAAAGGGATGGAGAGGATCTTTCCAGTGTTCATTATTACCCTCAGGGCAATGAGGACCATATTGGCATTACTATGTTGTAGAGGTCACTCTGGAAAAAAGGCTTAGCATGGTTCCCAGTGGGCTGGATTAGGAACTGAACTTTCACTGTGGGCAATAGGGTTTTAACCATTGTATCAATTGACTAAGCATGTGTATCTGTCTATTATCTTGCTTTGATAGAAACATGAGAAAAAGCTGAAGGATATTTTCAACTCATTATTCAGATATCCTTTCTCATAAATTAGTAAATGGTTTTAAGGTCTACAAGCTTCATTTTCTCTCTGAATGCAATAAGAGCAAACATACAAACCAAAAACTAAATTTATTTTGCTTGGACTTGGGCTGTGTTAGCACTCTTTAAAAATTTGAATATTTCCTGTATTTCATCTCTGAAATTTTAAAAGGAAACTTCCTCTTTAAGAGAAACATCCATATTTTGTGATCTAATTTGGAACATACAATAATTTGAAAATGACAGTAAGATAGGGTGATTTCTTCCTTCTTCTGCTGATTGCAGACACATTATGAAATTATAGAATGGTTTAGGTTGGAAAGGACCTTAAAGATCATCTCATTCCAACCCCCCCTTTCACCTAGACCAGGTTGCTCAAAGCTCCATCCAACCTGGCCTTGAACATGCTCAGGGATGGGGCATCCACAACTTCTCTGAGCAATCTGTTCCTGTGCCTTGCCACCTTCACAGAAAAGAAATTCTTCCTAATAACAAAACTGCCCACTGGTGGTTTCTTCTCCATTCTTTTAACTTATTTGAATTAGATGCAGTGCCACATGCAGGGCAGATTTGAAACAAAAATATGTGTGATATGTAAGTAGATTCTTGCTCATAAGATTCAGATACTGCTATTTGGGTTTCATGCAATAAGAAATTTTTCCTCTTTTAAAAACTGTCAAAAGGAAAAAAAAAAAACAGAGTGCCTAAATACTTTTTCTATAGCTCTCAGGAATAAATACCTGTCACCTGACTTTACTCCTCCTCTCATTTAGATTTTTACATCCATCTTTTTTTGTATTGCTGTTATTGTCTTCAGTTTGCACTGGCTCTCTTTTGAGCACCTGCAACACACCATGCTCAGATTACATGTGGCCATGACATTGTTTGAGGTTCATGTTTTATATTAAATTGCAAGATGATGGGAAGTATTATAAGGCTGTTGCCAATACTAAAAATATATTGCTTTATAGACAATTGGATGGAAGGCCAAGCTGGTGCAAACTCCCACATGGATCTGCTTAAATCTTCTTCTTACAATGAGCCCCCATTCACAGACCAAAAGACTTTTATAATCTAAAAATCCTGTTTTTCATTGAAAGCACCAAAACTATCATTCTTTTTAAATAAAGAAAGTGCCAACCAACAAATTAAGGCAGAACAGAAGTGAAAAGTGTCTGTATATGACTTGCATTCCACCTCAGCCAAACGCTGCTGCTGCTGGTACAGTTCACCCCTGAGATGACACACGAGATTGAGAAGGTTCAGGTAGAAGAACAAAGCTCTCTCTTTTCCCACCTCCAGGGAGCTCTGTCTGCCTTAGTCTCCCTAAAAGAATATATGCATCTAAGTCAAGAGCAAAACAGATACTCTCTGTGATGTGCAAAATGATCACAGAGATTTCTTGGGCATGACCTCTAATTTTTGGTATTGACAGGGCCCATAGATGGAGGTGTTTTTACCCACAACAGTAGGAAAAGATCAAGCATTTATCTCTCATGCAAAAAAGCTGCAAATGCTATTTGTTTTTATACGGAATTCCTTTCATAAGATATGAAGATATACTGGCATTTTAATTTCTACTTTCATTGCAGGCTGATACAGGCAAATAATTAATTAAAATATTCTCTTACTGGTATGATTGACACATAGAATGGTTTGGGTCAGAAGACCCAGAGGTCTAGATGTCAAAGGACATCTGGTTCCTCCTGTTGTGGACAGGGTGACCTTTCACTAGACACTTTCTCAAAGCTCCAACCAACCTGGCCTTGAGTACTTCCAGAGATGGACCATCTGCAGCTTCTCTGGGCTATCTGTTCCAGTGCCTCACCACCCTCATGGTAAAGAATTTCTTCCTAGTAGCTAACCTATACTACTCTCAGTTTTAAACCATTCCCCTTTTTCCTGTCACTATATGCTCTTGTAAGAAGTCTCTGTCCATCTTTCCTTCCAGCTCCCTTCAGGCTCTAGAAGGCTAATTTGGTAAAAAATAAAAAAAATAAAGAAAGAAAATAATTATGATCCAAAAGAAGCAGTGTCTCCTGCTCATTACAAAGAGGAATTATTTACAAGGCAGCTAAAATGTCACTCAAGGGTGCAGAAAAATAATGAAAAAAAGTTTTGGCAGAAAGATTTCAATTCTTGCTTTAAACTGCTCAAATGAGACATCAGTGTACAGAAACCCTAACTGTGAACAAGATTATTGCTTTGCAGCTATGCAAATTTTTAACATGCATAGGAGGATAATAATATGATAGAATAGTAACTCTGCATTGTAATACTGCCAGTGACTGTTGGATCAAAGACAATGAAAAAATTTGATGATGTGTATCACATTGTGATAAGCATCTATTAATTAGAACACACTTTTGCATGCCAATGTCTTCATAGATTATGCAGCTTGCAAGAGAGTAACAATGGGTCTGGAACAATGGTATATGTTGAGGAGTTGGTTTTGAATTACTGAATAAATGGTAGCCCAGAGTGTTAATCTGCATTAGAAAATTTTCAAAACAATTCTCACCTAGGCAATATCCCGGCAAACTGGATTTACAGGTCAAGTATGTCTGGTGGATTGCAAGAAAAGTTAATGTTTTCTTCCACACTTGTTCAGGACAACCTACCTGAGGGGGAGAGTGCATAGCACATGTCTGTTTCTTTTCCTCTTATGTGATTATGGTCAGGAGACCTTCTACAGGGAAAATTCTGCAGGGTGGCAAGAATGAACTGACATCTTCTAGAAATGCAATCCATAAGGGCCTCAGAGAGGAGTCTTTTCTCTCTGCTTCTCACTTGCTTCTCTTGTGGGCTTTGCCTCACTCCAAAAGAATGCAGTGGTCTTAACACCAAAATTGGTGAAGTAAAGCTCTTTAACATCAATGTAGCATTAAGAAGCAGACATTCTTTATTCAAACAGATTTACAAGGGGAGATAGGCTCTGAAATTTTGTACACACTGAGTACAGAAAATGCTCCCATTCATATACTGTATTTCACATATATTTTCGTTGGTTTTCCTGGAATGAGCATGCATACGATAATAATTTCTTTAAAATCATTAAAATGTATTCACTCCCTTTTTGCATGTGTTCTTCTCTCCTGGTCATCTCTTTGGTGACTGCAAAGCCATACCTGACAGCATGATGAATTTCTTCTTTCAAAGTTGGGAGAAAAGTTGGCATAATGGGCTAGTTACTCTCCCATTCTTCTTCTTGGTTAATGTTTAACCTGATCCTACAAAATAAGCATTGTGTAGTCCCATGGGCCAGTGGTTTTTGAAGAATAAGCATTGTGTTAACCCACCAAGTGTGCAAACAGTTCTTCATCTGGTAACAGTCTTAGAGGACTCCTGGAGATGGATGTGCCTCTGGAGCATGAAAACCTGCAGTGAAAACAAAGTAAAGCCTCACAAGGACAATGCCATGTCACATGCTAATCAAACTATTTCTACATTTTTACTCATTCATAGATGTTTTTTCACATAAAAGATTCATCACAGTCCTGGAGGAAGAGGATATGTAGCAAGATTGCTGCAGACAGGTTGCTCTTTGGGCAGTTACAGTGTCTAGAGAGCTGGAGATATAAAGGGGCAGGTGTCTTGATGGAGTGGTCTGTTCATTCATTTTTGGCAATGAAGACAATTTGAGGTGCATATAAGATCATGGTCCACTATTTTTTTTTTTTTTTTAATGTAACTATGCTCTAATATCTATTATTTCAGACTTGCCTGGCCTCTCCATGCTGAAGGCTAATTTCAGATATCTCAACTTAGTTTCCTTTAATTTTTAATGCTTTGTTGAAGATGTAAGATTTTAGATTCAGCAGTAATTAGAGAAACTTCTCTTAACGAGTATTGCTGTGAAAGTCAGAGAATGACAAGCCTGAAATTTGAAAGAAGTTTGTCAGTAGTGAATAGTGTCATTTTCTCAGACAAACTATGGATTATTTCTTATTATTAAATCTTATTGTTTCCAACAATGTTAGGCAATTTCCAATGGAGGAGTGGAGGAAAAAAATTAACAAAGACAATTTTGTGATGATAGCAGGGAGGGAGGAGAATCTTAGTGGGTTTTACTCAGAGAGATTATGTATACCATATTTAAAGTATTTTCAAGTTAAAGCATTTTTGCGGGAGTAGAGTGAACACACAGCTTTGTTTACTGAGGGTATCAGTCCAAGTCTATTACCAGAACTAACTGTAGTTGAAATAAATAAAACCATTTGTTACTCTAAATTAGAAGCATCAAAGACAAAGAAATCCATTGTTCTGAGACATTGATGAATTTGTCTCAAGGGGTCATTGCCATCAGCAGACAAAGGCTGACACATGCTGCATTGTGCTGTACTGCACATTGTGCTCCAATAGGCATGCAAACACAATGTTGTTCACTTTGCATCACATGCCATTGGTAAGACACCATAGTCCTGAAATATTGACTACAGAGAACTGTCTGTCCTTGTGTGCCTGTAAATGGAATTTAAAATTATGTCACGTGCCATTAAATGGAACTTTCAATTATGTCACCCACACAGAGCAACTGATAAAAAAGACCAAGGCTGGAACACTACTGAGTTGTGATTTTTTCAACAAATCTTAATTAAAAGTGAAACAACTATGAGTTTGGAAAACGAGTCTCTCCTCCAGTAATGTATCAGGGAGAAAAACACAAGGTAGGTCAGGAAATATAGATTTTTTTCTAAAATAATCTGTGCTGTGCTGGAGAGGCAAGTGAGAGACAGCAGTACTGAAGGTGCCAAGAATGACATGCATTGTGTAGATTAGGTCCACAACAGAAAATTAATGACCTAAACTCGTGAGCCACTATACACATTGGGCCAAGAATATGTCGTGAACTTTCCTAAAACTAGTTCAGCACAGGAGATGAATACTCGGCCGTCCTAGACCCAGCAACAAAGCATATAGCTAGGAGGGACCTCTTAAGAGTATCTAGTTCATTTCCAACCTCAAAAACTCGTCCAGAAATTTTCCTGGCAAAAGGGCTTTTCCCAGAAGATTTTATATTTTCTTGAATAGTACATTCTCTCTGTTAACCATACATACCATCATAGACATCTTATTTATATGCAATTTGGGATTGTTGCTCTTGTCCTACATCCAGGACTCATAGGGAAATACTTATCAATTCTCTCACTGAAATGTAGTTTCTCAACTAAATAAATATTCCCATCATTCCTGATTCCCCCAGCACCCTACAATTTTGTTACCTATTGTTGTCCTCTGAAAGCTTTCCCTTAATATAATAGTTCCTAAACTGTGGTGCTTAAAGCAGACTATTTCCATTAGTAAGGCTTTTACTCGTGCTGGTCCTTAGTCAGTCTGACTGCTGACAGTCTTGCTAATAACTCAGATGATGGCATATTGGAAAAGTATGAGTTGTTAAAGCCTCTTTGATCTATGAGTCATTCTATGCCCAGCTCCTTTCCTGCAAAGCTGCTTCACTGATGTTCTTCCAGTTGAACTTGCACAATTCATTATTCCCACAGAAAGATACCATTGTGCACAGATTATCTCCTTGACTTGTCAAGATAATTTTACATTACTTCTTTCTGCCAAAATGGGTGCAATCTTTTCCACTTCACACACACACAAACATATTAAGTGCACAACCTACTCAAGGGTTCAGAATCATTAATGTACAAACCCATTTTAAAAATTTCTACAGTTTGATGGTGAAGCAATAAGAACTACACTATTACGTTTTAATCAATTCTATATTTTGTTCATTTTAGCTCCCACCTGAACTGCATTTCTGCAGTAAAATTATAGAAAAGTCATGAGAGATGGACAAAACCCTCCCTGAAATAAGAGATATTCCATCTACTCTCTTTCGCCTATCTACAAAGCTTTCAAAGACTTTTTTTGCCCTTCAGGAGATTGTCTTAGAGGGCAATGTGTTTTCCCTCTACTTGTAGCTTTTAGGTTAGAGAAACTGGTGTCAGGAATGCCAGAAGGGAATTGCCTAAGAGAATTGAGTGTATGATATCTTGAGGTCTATTTCATCCCAATTTTCTGTGATAGAAAGACGTTGCTGGCTAGATTGTTCTTTGGCACTCTCCTAGCTTTATATAAGCCTGATGAATACAGCCTCCAGAGACTTATCACATACAACTCAATTATATGTGCTCCAAGAAAGAGCTGGAACAAAGATACACTGAGTAGTTAGGGAAAAATGTATTTTGGGAAGTGGAGACAAGTTGTGCAGGTACATATCTCATCCTTAATTAAGGATTGAGCCCACAGTAAAATCTTAGCTGAGTCTCTCCTTACATATCTTCTTGGTAGTTGCATATTTTGTGCTTACCAATAAAAATATCTTTTCAGTCTGCACTGGACTTCTCTCTGCTCTGTTGTCATTTCCTCCCAGACAAGCCACCAAATTTCAAGCATTTTGACTCTGAAGTTTTGAAAAAAGAGCAGTTTAGAGCAGAGTCCATGAAGCTGCTGGAGCCATTGGCACATGCTGGTCTCAGGATGTGTCTCCACCTGTCTCTTTGCAGGGCAGTGCTGTGACATAACTCTGCATCACTATTTCAGATGGAACAAAGGGTGGAAAGGGATAATTGTGAATCACATTTTTAAGAGAAATTATTCAAAATGCTTTGAAAAGAGACATAGCAACCGCTTTTCTTTGTGACTGTCAGAGTCAGGACTACAGAGGGGATACAAATATTTTGTTTTCCATTTTAACTGCATATGATTACTTTTGTTTATGTCAGAGCTCTTTCCGGGTCCAATTATGATTTGTAGCCACCTAGCCTTTTTGTTATTACTATCCTGGAGCTTAACACTATTTAATGCACACAGTTTAGAACCTGGACTTTTGTCTTTACCAAAATACATTTTTGGATCAAGTAGTAGTTATATAGCTGCATTTTTTGTTTTAATCCAGCTCTTGCATTGTACAGGTAGTGAAGTTTGACACCTTGTTTCCATGCTTTCCACTGCACAAACACATTAAACAAGGGCACATAGAAACTACATGGCAGTTATAGTAATACTCCCAGGAGGTTTAGACAGAGAGAGTGGATTGCATGGAAGATAGGCAGAGGAAGAAACTGTAGTGCAGGGTATGCCACTTCTGAAAGCTGAGTATTTTCTAAACCATGTACCTGTCAACCCTGGTTTCTTCTTTTGGTAAGAAATACAATTTGACTGTTTTTTTTTTTTTTTTTTTCTGGGGGCAAAATGGCAATAGTTATGTCTCTGTAAATGTAAATTAGAGAATGTGTTATTTTCTGCTGAAAATAACAAATGACAAATTAAGCCATCTTGTTTTGATTTAGTGAGTATTCTGGCACTATCTTAAGAAGCTGGGTTCTTCTCTTTCCAATATTTCTTTATGGCCCAAGTGGTCTGTTAATTTTTCATAACTACCTCAGTGATTGATCTTAAGAGAAAAGCTGTCTGTTGTACTAAAAGAGGTGTAGATTTTATTTGTAAAACAATTTGTAAGCTCTCATCCCTTTTTCTTTACATGCAAACACATGTACTGAAAATATCTGGGCTACAGACGTGAGCATTTGAATACTTGGGATTATCAGCACTAGTACTGGTAAGTAAGTGAAGTCATTGTGGATAACCTTATACTGATCTTTTATAAAAAGTTGTGTATGTCTGCCCTTTTCTCCTTTTTTTTTCTCAAACAAAAGAGTGAGAAAACTCACTCTTCCCAAATATAGAAATGTGTTAAATTATTTTGTAACTAAAAGAAAATGTTTGTTTATGATGTAAACATAACATGATCTTATTATTATTTTTTTAATAAATGAAAATGAGTCTTTTCACCCCTCTTGTGCAGTCAGTAATTTACTCAGGAGCCACATAGGCTTCTTTGACTGCTGGGAAGATATCAGGCAGCCTGCCCTAAAAGTGAGCAATGCCTTTCCTGCTACTATTGAGAGACATAGACTGTTATGTTTCTAGTTTGACCTGTTACTGCAAGGAATGTAGTTGCAAGAGCAACATAGCACTTTAAATATATAAAGATTTATACCCAGGTTATAAAAAGATTCAGGGTTATACAGAGGCCTGAATCTATTCTCCCTTATGGCTGGCTGAAACTCCTGCACACTGATGTATTTCCACTGTGTTCCAGACTTGAGCAAGAGACACAGACTCTTCTATTAGAGAAAATAGAAGGTATTCTATTAGGCATTAGAGAATGTCACAGACCTTTTGTTCACTGTGTCAAGTAATTGTGAAAGATAGTATTTGCTGTGAATTATCACCTCTGGAAAGACTGCACTGTCTGCATAAAATTACACCTTTAACTATGGACAAAATGTCCCACGAATTTGTTTTGTTTCTAAAACATTTTTCAGCTACTGAAAAATTCTTAAAGCTGAATAAGAACCTCGAGGAATCTTGTTTGAAATGAGAAAATTTTTCTGTCATTTAACTTGTATAAAGTAGACAATTTCATAGAATATGCAGAAACATTTGAGACTAAATACATCACAGTAGACTCTTTAGCTTACAGTTTTGTGAATTTGAAATCAGTCCAGGACTACATCAGATCCATTGTAAAAAACAATGCAGTCTAAGGATATCAGAACCAGCTTTATGTGTTAATCCCTCTCAAGCCTAGTGCCAACTGGAATTATCCTGTTAAAAAGGAGCAGGAGAGTATGGGTGTATGGGTGTGCGTGTGGGGGTGGGGGGGGTGTAGACATAAATATTCATTCTGGATCAATATTAAATAAAAACTCCAGTCCACTTCTGTAGTCATAAGGTGGGAGATATGACAATTCCTCCAGAATCTTACAGTAACAAGTGTGTAGTGGGTTGTTGTGAATGAATGAGGGTCTCCAGTATGATGCACTATGACAAACTTGACATATAATAGCTGTGTTTTGGGGGGCTTCTTTGGTTTTTTAATTTTTTGTTTGTGCTTGTTTTTTTGTTTTTTTGGTTTTTTTTCTCTTCCTTTCTTTCTTTCTAGAAAAAGAAACAGATAAATTATTTACTATACTTCTTAAAGTGCACCTACTTTCATAGTTCATAGTCCCATTCCAGGGTAAATGCTTATTTCATTTATGTATCAGCAAATACAAAGACTTTCTTAGCTTCCTTCGTAAGTCTTGCATGTAATGCTTTATATGCCTAAATAGAAGGCTAATGATTGTAGAGTAATAAATAACAAAATCTGAGACCTATGTAACATAAATGCAGAAGCATCAGACATCTGAGAAAGCAGAATGCTATTGCTAAAATTAATTGTAAAAATTGTAAAAAATGCACCAAGAAACTCAGGGATGGTGTGAAAGCTTTGTATGAGTCTACCTACTTGCAGAAGGGAGCTTACTAAATAAGAAAGTTCTGACATGTTTCTTCTGATCAGAGACAGTCTGATTATGTTGGAATTATGGTGGTTGAGCCCTGTGTTTACTGTTTATATAAATATTTATTCTTTAAATTATGTCATCAAATGAAATTCCAAACTGTTTTAGTTTTAGTTTAGTTTCAGTTTTTAGTTTAGTTTTAGTTTTTAGTTTATTTTCAGTTTAGAAAAATTAACTAACATTTTTATCATATTGTAATGGTCTAGGGGAATAGCTGAACACAATTGCAATTCATACCTCCAAATATTTATCTATCTTGGGCTCTACAGTTTGGATGATAGTTAGTTTAATTTGGCTTTATTTTTAGGAGCAAATATCTCAGGTCAAATCCAGCTTTATTCATGAAAGGCAAATCAATAAATACTACAAACACTGATTTTACCAAAATGTAACAAATCACACTTTCTAGTATTCAGTCCATGTCAAGGTTTAGGGTTTAGCTTATAATGTGATTAATCACATAGGAATGACAGGTAGGATTTGAACCATACATAGCAAAATATGCACTAATGGTAGTGAACAAAAAGAACAAAAAAAAAAAAAAAAAACCAAAAAAACCCCAGGATCTTTTCAGGCTGGAAAGTGTCTTCCTGACCTCCAACCAGTTTGTTGTTCTAGAGATTTTAGTACAGATGAAGAAGAGGGAGTGGACTGTTCACATGCTGGTGTCGCCAGGCTTTGTTTCCTCATGTGCAAAGGTAGAATATTGCACTAGGGACAAGCTGCCCTGGGTCTTGAGACAAGAACAATGTAATTGCACTGCTTTTGCTGTTTACAGACTGTAGACAATAATGTTACAGGAGGGTGAGATGGGACTGGCTCACAGGCAGAAAAATATCTGGCTATGATAATGCAGCTGAAGGAAAAATGGAAATTCCCACATCCTTGCAGATGATGTCTATTTCCATGAATTGAGGGGCAACGTGGCTGAGAAGAAAGTTGTATTTCTGTGTGAAATGCCACATGAAGGTCAGTGGTTAGGGCACACCAAGCACACATCTTGTGTACTGGCTGTGGGCTGAGGTGAGTTTCTGTAAGAGACTTGTCACAGAGGGAAGTGCTGAAATATCACAGGACAAGGAAGCATAAATTCACCTCATCAGTCTTCCCAAAGTCTACCAAATTTCTCTAGCTGAATCACTTCAATGTTATGTAAGTCTCTGCTGCAACAACCATTACCATGCACATTGAAAGTGCCTTTGTTATGCAGCTCCAGAAATTAGTAGTGCAATTTGCTTCTTCCATAGCACCACACAAATAAATTATTCAGATGAATGATGCTCTAACTTTTTATATACTTCTCTCTGTTCACAAAGTTTTGTTAAGTAAGCATTTTCTTTGGAATTCATATATTTACAGTTATCTGCCTGTAGCAGTGACACACACACACCTGTTACTAAAAATCAGAAGACACCAAATCTTTCTAAAAAAGAAAACAGGAAACATACTTTATCAATTTGGTGATGATAATAAGGTTTAATTATTTTACCAAAATGAAAAAGCAATTTATTGATCTTATAATATAGTATATATATAGTCAATTTCAATAATTGCTAATATATATATTCAAGCTAGTATTATTTATTAACTGAAAATTCAAAATACATTTGCTGTAATTGTCTACTAGGAAAAGAATAAAAAACCACAATACCAACATAACCCCTTCCCTCCCCAAACTCTCAACTTATTGTGGGTCCAGTGAATTTTGTTTTCTTTATAAATTGTGGCATAATTATTATGACTGGAAGACAGTACTTGAGTGAGACAGAAGTTTTGGAGAGCAGTGTGACTCTGGGCATTTTAGCACTAATGGGGCAAGACAGGCTTGGGCTCGTTTTTTTCTGCTACTCACCTTGAGACCATAAGTACAAGAAAGGAGATCATGGGACATTCCTGAAGTGACTGGACAAAAAAATTTGGTTTTCCTAGGTCAAAGTAATGTGGTCTCAATGATTTTACTTATTCAATTTGTATCTATCACATTAATAGATACACAACTCCAGTGAGAGGGAAAAAAAAAAAAAGGCTGAATAAACTCAAATACATATACTAATAAAAATTCAACCCAGGGAATATTACATGAACAAAGACACAATCATTTTTGCTGTTAGCTATCTCACCTGAGTCCAATAACACCTTTTACAAAACCCTAAAACTTCTCTTAATGAATTACAGATAAGAGATTTCAAATGAACCATGGATATTTTTTGTTTCTTTCTTATTAGGGACCAGTCACAAAGGAAATGTAGGCAGACTCTGAACACTAGAACAGCGTGGGCATGCCAAACAATGGTAACACAAGGGTGCTGGAGATTGCAGCTGTGCAGCTGCTGTGTTGATACACAGGATACATAGGCACACAAGATGAGGGAGATTTTTATATCCTCTCTGCTCCATGTCCACCTAAAAGCAGTAAGGAAAGTATGTTAAGTATTCACCTTCATATGCGAGGCTTCCTGGGATCTGTTCAATTCCAATCTACAGCACCCAATCCACAATTACTTTAGCTTCTTCCTCTAAAAGTTTCCTGTAATAACCACAGGCATTGTTGTCATCCAAGCACAATTGGAAGAGATACTGCTTTGACTGGTATAGGACAAATATCAGAGTCTTGGACAGCAGGAATCCCTGTCCCACTGAATTCTGAATAGAATGTACAGTCTGCTCCTTACCCTTTTCTTTCTCAAACACTTTATTCAATACTTTGGCAGGAGAGAGTAAAATATTCTGGGAGGTTTTCCCAAAGGTAGAAGATGAATTTCTAATTCCAAGACTATGATGCAGGAGGGAAGATGCTGTTTCTGTTTCTGGATGTCTTCTATATTGACATGCTCAGGAGCAGTTTTGGGCTCTTAACTGGAGAGAGAGAGATTTGCCTCTGCTCAGTAACCTGGGGAACAGGACACATATATATTATACTTTTTACACTTGTGTTTACCTATTAGCTAGCTCTTACAGTTCCTGTTTGGGAAACAGTATTTTCTCAGGAAGCCTAAGTGCTTAGGGCTAATTCCCCTACCTCAAATCAAGGTTTTTGCAGTGCTCAGAGCTGTGACACCAGAGTGGCTTCGTGACATCACATGCTAAATGTGACAAAGAGAGTAGAGTAGCTGATACCACTCTACATGGAGGTTTGATTCAACATCTGTTTAAATTAATATCCTTTTACTTACTCTAATAGGCATTTGATCCTACCGAATATTTGATTTTCAGGTAAGGAATTTGTTTTACATACTTCAGAAAACTGAGAACTGAAAAGAAGGCTCAAACACAGTTCTGATAGGGATTTTATACAGGACTAGCATTTCTCCTTGCATCAGCACCAGTTGCATAGTAGAGGTGAAAGTCCAAGATTTTCAGAAGCCTGCAATGACTTTGGAAACACTGCTTTTGGTGATTTCAAATCTTTTCAATGCATGATACTTTGGCCTGGATTTCCAGCAACTTCTGAAGACCAAGACACTGTTTAAAGTGTTAAGTTTATGGGTCAATAATTAATAGAGCCAACTTTTATACTCATTTCTGAAAAAAATGCAATAATTTTTTTAGAAGATATAGAAAAAGAAAGTTCTTTAGGAAAACACTGACAAATTAAGCAAATGAACATAAGGTATGCATATGATGGGATATACCACCTTCCACCCATCATATTGTGTTATCCAGATCTCAATTTAATTTATGAAGAAGAGACCTAGAAGAATTATTCAGTTCTTTGGTGCCTCAGTATTTTTCAATCACTTTCCTCTAAGTTAAAATCAAACAGTTTGTAACTCATCTGCAAAGTACAAATATTGTGCGAAGCAATTTAGAAATAGAAAGACACCTTTTTCACAATACTGTATGCTGCAAAAGCTGTAAATAAACCTAAAATGGAATTTTTTTTTTCTCTCTTTGACTTAGCCATGCAAGGAAATACAAAAAAACCAAAGAGAGTACAAAACAATGTCCTATATATTTATAGATTGGCTAAATATAGACCAGCTGTAAATGTTGAAGTTCCGTTTCCACAGTTCTTCTTTACTTTTCTTACATTTTGAAGGGTATGAGATAAGCAACATTATTTTTATGTAGATTGCTAACGCTATTCCAGTTAGATGAAAGACAGAGAATTCAAATGAGAAATTAATATACAAAGGAGATTTTACTTATTCCATTAACAGGATATCTTCTCTACAGAGGTGCTTCTCTTTTTGTAAGATCAGCGTTTCTCAACACTGTTCTTTTTCTTTCAATAATTCTTTTGTATCTCTTTACCCTTCATATACCTGAAATCAATATTGTCAGCTAAAACTGCTTCCTAAATTCTATTCAATGAGGTGAAATGATAGAGTGCAATGGAATAGTAATTAAATCCTAAAATTTGAAATTTTTGTCTCCCCATGACAAACAAATATTAGGCATATGATTCCTTATTGGAAAGGTGAATTAAAATGTTGCAAAAAAATAATTGACCAGCTGTCAGTTAAAAAGTGACTCAAGGGCCCTAGTCACTCCAGCCTTCATTGCCTTGGGTTTTATAAAAATTAAATCAGTCTGCAATTGCATACAGTCAGGATTAAAACTCAAGCTACTATTAAAGTTTGAGTAAAGCTATATAAAGAAGAGGAGAAACATTTATGTATCTCACCCTTGATGAAGCTATCATTTTTTGATAAAAAAGCTATGTATGCTTCACTTTAAAATAGAATTGCTCCATTATCCAACTAATTCAGTCATGTGAAAAGTCTTCCTCTAAAATCCAAGCAAAAAAAGCTTTTTTTTTTTTTTTTTTTCTTTTTCAGTATTTATTTACCTGAATGGTTGCTAGAGGAGTCTCTCTGTTTGTGCACTGACTAGTGAACTAACCACCTTAGCAGGGGTATTCCTGCCACATGACTCACACCCTCAAAACAGGAAAAAGAAAAATATGCTGTATTTTATTCCTTTTTTTTTTTTTTTATATTCAGCTGCCATTTTCCTTTGTTTTATTTATTTACAGTAGGACCTTGATGGAACATCAGTAAGACTGTCAGGGGTGCTATGCATCCTCTTAGAACTTACAGATAAAATCTGAAAATGTATACACAGAGTAAAAAAACCCGGCTGTTGAAATGGATGGGTTTAAAAATGCTTTGATGAAATTATTTGGCATTTTGCTTCACTAAGTGATTAAATAAATTTTAGTTTTGTACTCTTGCCACATGAAAGCCTATTTTAACATTTAAGAAAAATTTCATGATTGGGTAAAAACAGTAATGATTATTTACTGAAAGGATAACTTTATTTCAGAGTCCTCTACAGATTTTGAAAGTTCAAAAATATTAAATAGTTATTAAATAATTGTCCCTTTTTAACACCATTGTGCTGACTTCATCAAGGAAATTCATTTTTAGACAGGATATCTGCTGCAGGGAAGAAAAAAATATTTGAGTCTTTCCTAGATTTGCATCAATCCAAGTACGTATTACTATCTTTTAATATAGTTCTTACTCATTTTGCAGGTCTAACATCAGGTTTACTTGTCTGTAGTGTCACATTCCCAGGAATCTTCACACTGTATCAGCCATTTGCCAGCTGTCTGGTGTTGACGTAGACTTCTGCAAGAGGTTACATAATCTGCAGTTAGCAATTTAGCTACTTCATCTTGAAATGCATTTAAAAGCACTGGCTGATATTTACTCCATTATTTGTTTTTACTGTATCCTTTTCTTAGTGCAAAACCAATATAGGATAGGTATCCAAGCTGCCCATCTTTTTATTTGTAAGGCAATTGGTGAAAGATGTAAGATCAGGACTCAGGGCTTTTTGCAGCCTTGGTCACATCTACTTCTTGATTATACAGATGTTTTTACTTCTGGTAGCCAAATTCTCATGCCATTTGTTTTTGGGAATCCCCAGGATTAGACCTTACATGTAATGATCAGCTAAGCACAAACGCATGTCTGTATCTGACTAGAATTTATTTTAAGTACTTTTTCTACCTTTTTCTCACCATCATGGCCAACTCCACTAGACATTTTTGCAACTTCCTATATAAATTCTCTCCTTCCCTCACTGCTCTCTCCAAAACAGAGGTGTTGCTGCCTGTTTACACAAATTCACTTCTTTAATAATCTTAGAAGATAGAAGTGTCCCCTAGCATGAGAGAGACAATGCTATAGATCTCTTCTGCGTGATAAAATTTTAAATTCCACTGAGCAGAATCGTTAATTGCCAGAATATAGGGTAAAGTTTTTTCAATTACTCTTACTGTTGAACAGAATAATTAAATAGCCACTGCAAAGCTCTTTAGACTAATGGCTGAGGAAGTCATTTGGGACTTGGAAACCTGGATTCCAATCCCTGTACTAATGAGTGTTTAAAGTTCATTCTATTAAGCATTTTATTTCAGATCACCCTTTAAGTTAGTGGCTAAAGCATAGAGCTAGGAGATGCACATTAAAACTCATCAAGCAGAAGGAGGTATTGACCCTCTTTACTGCAACTTGGGCATGTGCTGAGCAGGTGAAACATTGTAGAGGCACTCTGCATCCTGTTTGTCCTTTCTTCATCTCCTCTCCATTTTTGCAGGGAGTGGTGATGAATTCTTTGCCCCAGGAAACGGTTTGGATGTGGGATCTACCATGGGTACTGTATGGTAGTATCTCACTTCCCTGAAGCACCATCATCCCTCACAAAGCAGTTGCATGCTGCCTAGCTTAGGTTCAGGTGTTAATTCTCTATTTTACAGTTAGGTGATTAATTCTTCTAGTATATTAGGTAAAGTTTCAAGCTGTAATCAGCAGGTAAATTATATTAGTAGCTAGATACCCAACAATAATTATAGTGCTGAGAAATACAGCATTTACAACTGATGTGGAACCAGCTTTTGAATCTTCAGTGAATCACGTGATGCACTGTGGAGCAAGATCTGTATTCAAGACTGAGGAGTTTCACTGATTAACAATTTTACATATGTACCATCTATGTCATAGAATAATAGAGTTTATAATTTTATGAAATTATTGTCAAGTTATACTCAGCTGAGAGACAGTGTAAACCATGATTGAGAAATCCATCTACCAGGAAATTTTCTGGAAGCAGAAATTAAAGTACGCAAGGTACTAAGCAGTTATTCATAAGAGACAAAGCCTGAAATGTGAAAGGTGTTCTAGGATATGTAAACTTGCCTACCATAAATGAGCAAGTTTTCAAATTAAACTCTAAAATTGAGAAAATACACTTACCAACATAAGATTGCAAATTAATCCTTATTTGGATTC
The DNA here is from genome assembly GCF_903797595.1 of Erithacus rubecula. Taxonomy (NCBI): domain Eukaryota; kingdom Metazoa; phylum Chordata; class Aves; order Passeriformes; family Muscicapidae; genus Erithacus; species Erithacus rubecula. The sequence goes on along the minus strand of NW_027635819.1, from coordinate 3,032,902 downwards.
TCTTCTAATAGTTCCTTCTTTTGACAGTGGTCTTGTGCACTTCACTGATCTTTTACCTTTTCTCAAGTATCTGGATTATTATTACATCTTTATTAGTGCTCCTTTGGCTCACTGAAAAAAACTAAGAGGAGACAGGCAATTTAGTGGCTAAAAAACACTCCTTAAACACTTCACTCTTGAGGTATTCCAGGCATGCGGGGATTCAGAGAAAATTAAAATAATACAAAAGGATTTTTTAATCAAATTATAAAAATGCTGATATTCTTCTTGCCAAACAAGAATAATTTTACTTATATTATTGTAAAACATGGATCTTTACACCCACAATCAATTGGAAATGCTATTGCACTAAATATTATTCCTATGTGCAAACAGTTAATTAATTTTCATTTAGTAACTGCTTATTTAGAGATAAATGCCTATTGTTTTTCATCTTGTGATCTCATTTCTTCATATTCTGAGATTCACCAGTGATCTCATACCTTCATACTTTTTTCAGTTTGTCAAAATGAACAGGATTGTCTTTAGTAAAATAGGTTTAAAGGGATGACTCTAGCATAGATATATATAGAATTACACCAAATTGTTGTCAGGAAATTCTGTTCCTGGAGATTCCTAGAAAGCTATATTGTGTCAAGCAACTATACAAACCAAAACTAAGGATTTGCTTCCTGTAAGAAGTAGACATAATATTATGCTTAGAATCTCCTTGCCTGTTTCATTCATTAAGATGCTCATGCAATATAATTCTGTTCTTTACACAGAAACACGTGAATACCACAGCACCTAGACAAACTCAGTAATATTGTGCAGGGTTCTTCAAATTTCTCCTTGAAAAGTTCTTCTCATCTAGCATGGCTTATTTGTGTCCACTGTGATATTGTTGCTGAGAAAGTACTCTCCAGTTTTCCAGATCATTTGATTTCATTACTTAAATGTCTTTTTTCATACATTTTCTTTCTTCCCAAATTAGACTAATTCCAAAAATCTACTTTTAATGTTGATATTATTTTACAAAAAGTCTTCACATGAAAGGGATCACCTGAGCTTGCATCGGCACTGTGACTATTTTCTTCAGGCCTGGAATATTTTTCTTCTGCCTTGCATTGAAAAAACACAAGTCTTTACCAGAATAAGAAAGAATGCCAAATCTATTAGCACAATAGTAATTGGCTTTGCTTTCAGAATTGCTAAGCACCCGGTATAATGTCAGTTTGGCAAAATATATCAGTCAAAAAGCCCCAAAAGATCTGTCACACCATTCCCAAGAGCTTGACATAACTTGCAGAGTACCTGAGTCAAATTCTTCACAAGTATAACAGAATAAAATCTGTTACCTTGACTGCAGTGCTCTGTGACAAGCACTTTTAGAAAAATGTGAACATTCACAACCCCCCTGAAAAGTAAACTGGGTTAATCTTTGGTCATGCCTTAACAGGATAGAGGATGTTAAGAATGAGCTCATCATTACTAATCCTGTGTTCTTTGCATGGACTTTGGAGATAAGCTTGTTTTCAACAAACGACATAAAACTAGGAACCTTAGGAAACTACTGCTTTAATGTAGCAATAAAAGAAGAATTTTTAGTGTTCTTTTACAAAGTCACCTGATGCAGGAGTATTAGACATCACTGCAGTTAACTCAATGAACAGCTTCAGTATGCTGTCACAGATAAAGATGTATATAAAAATAAGAGGATGAAGAATAGCAAGAATAACTTATTAACTTTGAAGACAGTGCAGAATTGTTCTGCTCTGAAATGCTGTCCTGGACATTTCTTCTCAAGAAGGATGTTTCAGTTCTAAAGGTGGCTAAATTTCCATTGGCTGGGTAGAGAAAATACTTTAGAATAAAAAAAATTACATGGACTTCCCACTTCTTAACTTTTCTGAGTGGCCTTCTCTTATAAAACATAAAAAATGTTATAAAAATAGTGTTATTTAAAATAAAAGGGCCTAAGAATAAAATGCAATAAGAAAAAAAAGAATAAGACCTGTGTCTTTTTCCTCTATCCGAAAAGTTAGCAGCAAGTAAATTAAATATTACAAACAACTATATTCAAAATTTATAATGGGATTATTTTTTCTTTTTTTTTTCTAAAATGCGAACCTTTACAATTTACTATCTTGGTGAGTCTGATCTCTAAAGTCAGAGAGATAGAAGGTGGATGGGGTATCAATTTAGAATTATAACTAGTTTCAGACAAGACTTTGGAAGAGGGATCCAACCTGTCATCATATAGCAATCACAGCCAAAATTGTTACAGGGCACGTCTGAGACCAGACAGGTCTGCACACCTTGTCAGCCTGCATACTGGAGATGCCCTGGGAAAAGCTCCCACCAGAGCCAGAGATGCTTCTTTGCTCCACATAGACTGGCCCAGCCACGCTAATCACCAGGCTTCTGTCACTCACAGTATTTACAGTCAGGCTGAACACATCCCCTAGCAAGGGGAATAGATTGTCCCCTCATCTACTGCCAAGTTCTGAGCACTACCCAAACACCAAATCTCTGATTAGCTCCCATCAGGGATACTCTCCTAACCTTGAGGTTTGGGCACTGCCTTCTCCTCACAGATTACAAAAAGGAGCAGTCCAGGTGCTTACAGCCTTATCCACTTTCTGTAGCTGAGAGGTAGAACCTGTCAGCCATCTCCAGAATCTGCTGAGGACCTAGATCAAGCTTGTAAAAATGACAAGATATTTTCACAAGTAGGACTATTCTTAAAGGAGCAAGTACTTTACAGCAGTAAGCCAGTTTTCAGTGCTCAGAATTTAGGCTAAAATGGTATCTGTATTCTACATAGATAGAATGTGTTCCCAGAATTTAACACTTGCATTTAGATACTGACATTCTTACATTTCAAGAAATTCAGATATGGTGACACTCAAATCGAGACAAATTTTTTGTATTTTGTATTTTTGGCCAAAATATCAACTCTCCCTCTTTTAACCACATTTTTCAGACCCTGTGTCTCAGATATTTTTTTAAACATCTGCTGTCACATCTATTTAGGAATCGCAGATTTTTTTAACACTCATTACCATTCTTTTCACCTCACATAGTTCATCTCTATAGTTCCACTATTCCTCCACAGTGACCAGCATCTTGTTTTCATTTCTAGCTCTGCTGCCTTGAGTCACTTTCATGCTACAGATCAGAGACCAGTAAGCAATACTGCTCTACTTGAATGGCTTTTACTTGCTCACAAAGAAATTGTTTATGAGGATACTAGGGGGCATTTTCATGCAAGTTCACACTTTGCATCATAATAAACAGAAATTACTCTTCCCTCTAGTGTGTGACTGTGCAATTCCTTCCAGTGCTTTAGCACCCAACTTCCCAGCCTGCCTGCAGCCCTATTATTACATAAGTACGCATGTAGATATTAACATATTGGCAGAATTTGTGCCTATCAAAAGCAGCCACCCTTCTGCAAATGTAAATCACCACATTTCATTAGAAAATGACACCTATAATTTCATGTCTTTTTATAATTGTCTCCTGTATTTCACTTGCTGTAGATCTACCACCCTCACCTAGAATCTGCAATTAGATTTTCTACTGTCTTCTAGGACAGTTTTTAAAAGTAAGCATTTGGACTATGTCTACAAAATATGCTTCCTTGTGCAAAGAGACACTTTTGTACAAAGATAGGAGCAAATGTTAGCTGACATATACATTTGATCTGTGCAAATACTTGCCTATAGAAATGAAAGCATTACACTCAAAACAGTTGAACTAGACTAGGAGTAAAATTGAAATAGTTCATTTTTTCATAGAGTAATTAGATAATTTAAGTTCATACCAAAATACATTTAGGAATTCTTTTTAATCCCTGGCAGAACCAGAAACTGAAAGAGGTTTTGTAGTTTCAAATAAAAGAAAACAGAAAAACACATTTCACAGTAGGTGTCATTATTCTCTTCTATGTCCAGTAATCCTACTGCTAGACTAATCCACCCAGGACCTCACAAACTTCTTCATTTGTTTGGGATATCCAGCCCCACAGTGCAGCACAAAGTGGTCTGAGCAAGGACATCAGACCAATACCCTTTTGTCATTTTTGTGCATTGGATAGATAGCCATGCACCAGTACAGGAGCAGAAAGGACCATGCTCACCTGCAAGTCTTAGCTGCCAGGCCTCAAAGGCCTGAATGCATTCTGTGATTTTTCCTGTTTAACATTAGACTTAACAGCCTCATAAAGAGATATGCAAAACCTTCTGTTCTAATCCTCTCATGCTCAGAAGGCAACATGAAAAGGGCATGACATGGAAGCACTGCTTAACAGCTGATTGTTTGAGAAAGCAGAGATGGGCTTTATTGATTTATTTTTGTGAATAAACATAGACAAACTTTTTATAATGTGGGTTTTTTTCATTAATGCAACATTTCATATACAAAAAAAAAAAAAAAAGTTGTGGCTATAAAGTATTTTTTCCCTTTTCTGTTATGCAAAACATGCTCATAAAGCACAATTTGTAAAAATCCTGGTGAAGTTGGAATAGAAATTGCCAAAGCAGAAATGGTTATACTGAGTAAGTAAAGAGTGCATACAGAGACTTAAAATTATTTTAAACTAGCAGCCATATAGCAGCTCCACTTTTTGGAAAAAAAACTATCCTGTCAGTTATGCAGCATGTGCATGAGAAGGGCAGCAGGGCAAAAACCCATCCAAACTGACATATGTATATTAGCTGAATGGCAAATATTTGATGGCATTAGCTTGTAGTGAATCCTCCTTTTCCCACATACCTAACAGGAGGGATGAAATGCTGAATTTCGCATACAAGAGTAACAGTGACTACAGGCTGGAATGTTTTAGAGTACAAGCAATTCTGCAGTGTCAGATTAAACTCCCAGAGACTGTCAGAAATTTCTAGCAAATACTATACAAGCCTCAAAATTTTAGGACAATTCTGAAAGTAACTTTAGTATCTGAGGTTCAGAGTTTTATGTGCTTCCCTGAGCATTCAAATGCTGATAGCACACTGGAGCAGACATAGAAGCCTGATCATGAGAAAGTCTGGAAAAATCACAGCTGGCTGCTGTGGCTCCACCACAGCACCAGATGTTGCCTCAGCTTGGTGAGTGCATGCACACTGCTTTTGGAAAGGTGGCTGTTAAAGGGCCTCTCTGCACCTCCTGGGTGGGAGGTGGGGGGGATTCCTGCTCCTATTCTAATGTGAGTGACTGTTTCTTGTCTAGACATGTGTCTTGCATACTTTCTTCCTCAGTGACTCAATGAATCGTCTCAAATTTCATGAGTAGACAATTGTATGAAAGAGATTGGTTGTTTCTTCCCTCAGCTACACTACAACTTGATTTTAGGGCCTGCTTTCCGAAATGGAGTTCATCCAGAGTAGCAGAAAAGAAAATATATTTTTCTTTCTTGTGTTTAAGCAAAGAACATCCAGATATGTACATCTTACATTTCAGCGTTAAACACAATGGCTGATGGCATTTAAAGGAAAATGTTATGCTCCTACTCCATCTGGAGAGAGTTCTGAAGAAAACCATTGGTTAAGGGTTGGGTTTGTGATCGTATCCCTGTCCTCTGTTCACACTTCTAACTAGCTGAAGCTCTGCACACTGCACTGCTACACCCCGTAATCCACATCCCTGAGCTCCAGAGTGGGGATCACGGGTCTAGAAACAAAATACATGGAAGTTCATGTAGATGTTGCCTCTCCACCCATCAGAGAACATGACTTGCTGAATACTGGAATTCCATTCTTGTAAAGACTTTTCATGGCCAAGTGCTGTGTAACGTTTTGATGACTTGTTACTCTCAAAACTGACATTTGCACTGCTGCTTCCTGAGACAGCACAGGAACATCTCTTATCTATGTGCCTTGATAGTTCTGCAGTAATGATCACAAAGGGGAAAGTAGATTCCTACTCTGAGGGGCTTTCTACTCCAGAGGACTGGCTTCTGTGAGACAGAAAAAGCTAGTTTTATTCAGGCCAGCTTGAACATTGATATATTTTCAATATTAGTAAAATTTTCTGAGAGATGAATTTCAGGTCATAGTCTGTAACAGTAACAACAGATTTCATAATTAAAACAGGGAGATCTTTTCTACTTTGAACTTGGTTTTGATCTTGTGGAAAGAAAAAGAATCTAAGATACTGGTCAGGGTGAAGAAACATCACCGTCCATATATTTTGCATGTTTTCATCAGACTACTCTAATGTAGAATATACTTTGAATGTATGAAGATACAAAGAATAATAATTTTTTAAAAGTAGTTTTTCTATTGAGAAATTGTGTAGTTATTCAAACTTTTTAAAGCAGTCTACTGTGTTATACATATTTTTAAATGTCACTTTGCTAATACAAGAGCTACTAATCTCATACATTGGCTTGCAGAGATTTCTTTCACCCATCTGGAAGGAATTAATTTTGATTCTATAGAAATTCTATTTTCTGAATAGAGTAGGGTTTCTTGTGAAAAGTTGTCATGGTTTAACCCCAGCAAGTCAACAAGCTCCAGGAGGTGCTTGCTCAGTTCTTCGCCAGAGAGATCTGGAAGAGAATGGGAAGGGTAAAAGCTGGAAAACTCCTGGGTTGAGATTTAGGCAGTTGAATAGGGAAAACAAAATCCATGCACTCAAAAAAAGTAAAACAAGGAATTCACTCAGTGCTCCCTATGGCAGGCAGGTGTTCAGCCATCTCCAGGAGAGCAGGGCCCCATCCTGTGCAGCACTCACCTGGACAGACAAAAGCCATCACTCCAAATGTTCCCCCTTTTCTTTCTTCCCCTCAGCTTTGTGTACTCAGCATGATGTCCCATGTCTGGAATATCCCTATGGTGTGTTGGAGTCACCTGTCCCAGCTGTGTCTGCTCCATCCTCTCATGCACCCCCAACTTCCTCACCAGTGTGGCAATAGGAAAAGCAGAAAAGGCCGTGGCTCTGTGCAAGCCCTGCCCAGCAATAACAAAAGCATCTCTGTATTATCAACCCTGTGCTCAGCACAAATCCAAAACACAGCCCTGTACCAGCCACTGGGAAGAAAATTAACTCTGCCCCAGCTGAAACCAACACAAAACTCTTAAGCTCTTTCACTTTAAAAATAGTTTTGATAACTAAAACTAAGTCTTTTCCTCAAAAAGACAGTAAACTTTTGGTTGACTAATATTGAAATAAGGGACAAAGTAGAAAAGTGAGAACAACTATACTTTAGGGAATGCAAATCTTATGAAACTTCCCATCTGTTCTGGAATATCACTTCCAATTGTTGTTTAGTTGTACAGCTTATCCAGCCAGAGGCAGCTTGAAGTAGAGGCTGTTCGAGTAACTCCCTACTTTGAGAAATGCTTCCCTGTCTTCTACCACCAAACCCAGAAGTGCTCTTGAGTAACATGAGTGTCCTGTTTCTTCTGCAGCAGGGAAGCGTGAGAAGGAGGGGTAATGTGAAAGGTACAGGAGAGGAGAAAAGAAATGCTGAAGAAATAGCTAGGTAGGAAGGAAGAGGATGCTAAGAAAGGAGATCCTCTTCCCTCAGAAAATGGCCTACTCCTTTTCCCAAACTCATTTCTCATGCCAGCCATTTCATGAACTAGAAAAACAAGCACACAAATACAATCAAGTGCATATTGAGTAGGAAGTGTAACTGCAGGTAACATAAAATGTAACAATTGCTTTCATTTTTTCCCTGCTTCCATTTGTTTTGCAAGTGCATAAACTTTCCAGACTCGCTAAAGAGATGATTTCTGCAAGCAGGACCACAGTGTACATTGATAATTGTGTGTACCATGAAAACATCCAAAAAACTTCAGGTTTAAACATGACAGCAATAAACAAACAGACTTCGGTCACAAGAGATTTGAATGAGCTGTGGAAATTGCAGTATTTCAGGGTATCAGGATTGCAGAAATAAATAAAAAAAATCTCCTAGTAAATACAATGTGTTTTGAATTGTGAGGGCTACTGACTGGGAGAATCTGCCATTAAAGATTTGAAAGCATTCTTACACACCTGATAAAAGCAATGTCCATCTTTCACAATTTACAGCCTAATAAGGGAACCTGTTTTTAAGTCACCTTGAAGGAACTTTTCAAATAGAACAAAGACAATGCAAATCTATAGCAATTCTGTTCTTAAAGCTAAACGGAGCACTGATGATGAAGTACCTATGGAGAAGAAAAACAAAACAAAAGAAGACAACCCACCACATTTTTAAAACACAGCAAATTTAATTATTTAGAACCAATTGCTACATGAATCACAAATGACATATTTTATTGAGATAAAAACATGGCTAACATCCACCTCTGCAAGGTATAATCTTATATTTAGATGTAAGTGCTGGATTTGACAGATCAAAATGCTACAAAAACTATATTCTGAACAGTTAAAAGTAAATTTTTACACTAGATAATCCCATATATACTAAAAGTCACTCTGTGGTCTTGCATAGGCTAAAGTAGAGAAAACTGCATTAAGTTAGCATTTCAGTAATTGTACTAAATTTTCTGAGTTCTGTTACAAAACTGCACCAATTGGTGAGAATAATAAAAAGCAGTCTGACTAAACATACTTTAACAGTCATCCACTGATCACCCATACCAGCTGGCTAAAAGAGTATTAATGTTGATGCATTTATCTAGCTAAGAAATTCTTTAAAGGTGGCACTATCCCTTGATAATGACAAAAAAACACAGGCAAGAAAGGAAGTCATTAGGCTTGAGTGACCTTCAAGTACTATAAAAATATCCAGAAAAGATGGGAAAGTGAATTAAGTGAAGAAATACTTTTACTAGGTAGTTTTGGATGACATTCAATATTTTCAATATGTATAATAAAAATAAAAAATGTTATTAGCAAAAAAAAAAAAAAAAATAAACCCTTACTGCATCTTAACAGGAGGAATGGCAAAGAGCAATTCTAGATATTTCTTAAGCTTCATCCTTATGAATGAAGACATTCCCACTCTTGAAAACTTTTGTTACTGTTTTAGAGCTATTTTCAATCCAGTGTCCTTTTGTGCCACATGTTACATATTCCAGATTACAAGTGAAGGTTTATAACTGGAGTGAACTTGCATTTTCCTTGGTGGTGTTGCTGGAGAAGGAGAAGGAAGTGCAGATTAGTCAAATTGTATAAAATCAAATGTAGAAACAGCAAAGTGTACATCCTATTAACACATAATTGTATTATCTCTATTGAGTTATAGTATTTTCCTTGTCCCATCATTGTGGAACATTATCAAAAGGTCTTTGAAATAAGGATAGGCACAGCAGAGGTGGCATGCCAATTAGGGTATATAATTACATGCCACCAGACATTGCTGGGGTGAATGTTAGAGGTGTCTGGTGGGTAAAAGCCCTGACAGATGGTATGGAAAAGGTAATTTGCACACGTGGTTCATACGGGTAGTTTGCCTGCCCATCATCTCAGCAGCTATACTGCAGTCGTTTGGTATGGTCCCAAAAGCATTGCTACTGCTGCAAAGACACCCTTGAATGATCCTTTATTACCCTACTGCTGCTGGTGTTACCTCTGTTTGTTTTTTTTAATGTGACTCTACTTTCACTAAATGGCAACTTTCAGCATAATACTGAGCTCTGCAATGCTTGTTTGTTGTTGCTTTTTTAAATTGGACAATGCTTTTTCCGTTACTGCTTTCTAAAAAACCCTAGGTGCTGTGCAGAATATGCTCTGAGAATGGAATTTCCTGGGCTTTTTTTTTTTTTTCTATATTTAGTTTCCTTTTATTTACTGTCATTCTGTATTTTTGACCTTATAATGAGTGCAGAATACTCAGTTATTTTAAAAGGAGTTTGTCATTAGTAGGGGCAATAGGGCAACAGCCAAAGTAGTTTTCTAATATCATTTATTGTAGTCTGTAGGTGTTGTATCTCCGTTGCATGTTGCTACGTGAGCTTTACAAATGACCAGCCAATACATGTCATTTCAAATATTACAGAGTGGTTTTTATCCTCTCAAAAATCTAATTTTTCTTGTGTCTGTTGTGTTTCCCATCCTTCTGTTAATACTGTTTTGCTCAATACTGCTCGGCAGTATTTATCTTGTTCTTGCAATTAGAGAGGTTAGGGAAAAAAATCTGGTTTTTCGTATCTCCATTAATCTTAATTATCAAGTGAGATCTGCAGTAACTGTTTCTCTCCTACTTTATATTAAGGCATGCATGCACACGTGTGTATACACACTTTTGTAAAATCAAGCTTTTTAGCACAGCAGAAACAGGCCCTATGACGATTAGAAAGAGCAGTTCCACCCACTACACAATGAAAAGGTAGGAAAAAACCCGAAGCTTTATCTCGAACAGATAATGTTTCTTCCATGGGCAACCACTGTTACCATGTTAGCATGATTTAGCAGTTCTGAGATGCCACGCCAATGAATGTGTGGTATGAAAGAATGTAACAATTCAGTTTGCATGAAGATTAGATTTTTTCTTTTCTGAAAACAAATACACTCATTCGTGAAAATGAACAGCTAACTTCTGTTCTTTCTCATTAATCACGCCATAGAAGGGCAGGCTTACCCATTTAGCTCTCAAAATGCAAGCTCTCCACAATACTTAGTTAATTCCTTGAAAATGTAATAAAATATCCTAGACTGCACAACGAAGCTAAAGTGAAACCCTGCCTGATCAGTTTCCTTACAAGCTGTGTGATGAGTATGACCTCTTGTGTTGGACAGGGGAATATTCAATTTTTTTATCCACAAAATGAAAGCAAGTAAGTAGAGTAAATATCTAAAAGCTTGTAATAGCACTGTCCTTGCATTTCAACAAATAAACAGGATATCAGGAGAAGAGGTATAACATTTGGGATTTGTGATTTCTATATATAAATTAGAAAAATTAGTCCAATCATTTCCCCATACAGAACAAAAAAATCAGATATTTTAGCATAACAAGACTTAAAAAGGTATTTTTTATTCTTCCCAATTCTAATGTAAGTTTCCATGATGAGAGTATATGACAGAGTTTTGGTGAATTCTAAATAAAACATGGAGATTGACAAATTTCTTAAAAGGCTTTTCAAGGTAAACTAGGTCATGAGAATTTATCTGCTGGTAAAATGAAAGCATAAAAGAAAGTACCCTTAGGCAAAATTAAGGACACAGCATGGACAGAAAAGGAAAGATGAATCTTGCCCATTTAATCTTTAACTAGTTCACAAAACACGTATTTTGAAAGCATGCTTCAGCAAGACTTTTATTTACAGAAGAGTAGAAGCCCAAGTTCTCTGGGATTTTAATTTTCAAAGGTTCCCAAGATTCAGGTGTGTTTCAAAACACAGGCAAAATGGAACCAGTAAGACAGAATTACAGCACCGTGTTTTTTCAAAGAAATGGATTATCTGAAGCTGTGTTAAACAGCCTGTTCATTCTTAAAAATAAAAGCTCATTTTATCTTGGCCATTGATGTTCAGGGAAATTAGTACAATATTGAGCATCCAGATACACCTTTGTGCAACTTAAAAACTAAAGTATTTTATCATTCGTGCAATGAAGTGTGTGAGTATTTCTATTCAAAATTTGGTTGTAAGTCAAATTTTTATTAATCATAAGACAGTATGATTTTGTGTATTCTATATATTCCCACTTATGAGTGCTCTTTCAAAATAACATGCTATGTAAACATAATTGAATTTTGGTCTGTCTTTAAATAATTTATCTATATCGCAAACCATGATATTTACGACATTAGTGAATGTTGTTTCATAGTGTGGGTGATATGTGTGCTCGCTTTAAAAGCTACATCTTGATCAGGAATAAACTATTTAAAATTTTATAACAGAGCATATTTTAAAACTTCGTTAATGACACTGCCTCACTCATCTTTCTAACCTACAACTCATCTAAGGGTTTCAAAGGAAATTGAATGTCACAGGAGACACAGAAATTACAAGGATGAAGGCTTTTATCTTCAGAAAGGCTTGGTGGATTTTGTCTTTAATATTGCTGAGAAATTAAAGATGTAAAGATGTAAGGAAATCTTCCACGCCATCAAGTACTGACTGAGGAAAAAAATTTAAAAAATAAAAGAAAAAAATAAACCTTCTCTTATAGTCTTGCCTAGTTGACAGGAATGATACGGCTGCAACAAGGTAAATCACTTCTCATTTTCATCATTCTTTCCTTAAAGAATCTTTCCTTAAATAAATGCAGAAAGGAGACTTTACCTGGTGCAGGCATTGCTCTGCCTAATGGAGCTGCCAGAGCGGATTACTCAGTGGGGGCTTGGGAGGCAAAGAAAGGGGAAAAGGCAAAATGGCAGCAGACAACCAAGCCCAGCAGCGTGCCGGCAGGGCGAGGCAGGCAGCCGGAGCTCAGCGACACCGGTCCCGCTGCAGGCGCAGCCGCTGCCGAGCGGCGCAGCGGGTCTCCAGCGCCCGAACAGCCCCGGCTGCCGCCGGCCTCACGCCCCGGCTGCGCCTCTCCCTCCGAGGCTGAGGGAGAAGCAGCAGCCGCGCGTCCCCCGCCCGTCCTTCGAGCCGGGCCGGGATGTGCCGGGGAGGGCTCGGGGAGGGCTGCCCGCGCCGCGCCGCGGCCCCTGCCAGCTGCCCGCGGCCCGGGGCGGCGGGCGCCGAGCGAGCCCCACGCTGTGTTTTGCAGGGCGGCGGCGCTGCTGGACAGCTCCGGAGCGCGACGCGGCGCCCATGTTCCGGAGACGGCGCAGATGTGAGTGGGGAGCCGGGGAGAGCCGCCGGGGAGAGCCGCGGCGGAGCCCCTTCGCCGACAGGCGGGGGCGATCCCGGGAGCGAGCGCGCTCCCCGCCCCCGGGAAGCCCCGGGTTTCCGCGGCGCGGGCGGGGCGGGCGGGGGGCGAGGGCAGCCCTCACCTGCGGGGGGCGGGAGGCGGGATCCCCGCGGGCGGGGGCCCCGCGCCCCCCGCTGACGGCGCGGCCGCTCCGCCCCCGCCAGGTGACGTGATGCCCGTTGTTTTGGTGCGCCCGACCAATCGGACGCGGCGGCTGGATTCTACGGGAGCCGGGATGGGCCCGTCGTGGCGGCAGCAGGACGCTCCCCTGCCGACCGTCACGCATTGCGCAGGGTGCACCACCGCCCGGTCCTCCTGCGGCTTTAACGGCCCCGGCATGGACCCGCCGCGCCACTTCCCGGCGGGCTTCGGCCCCGAGCAGCAGCAGCAGCAGCAGCCACAGCAGCAGCAGCGCCCGCCGGCGCCGCCGCACTGCCAGCAGCACGGCCAGGACAAGCAGAACCTCCTTCAGCAGCAGCAGCAGCAGCAGCAGCAGCAGCAGAGCCCGTGCCTCCAGTGCAACAACTGCGCCTACTACGGGGCTGCTGCGGCAGCCGCCGGGGATAACCTGCCGCTGCTGCTCCGCGCCTCCTCGCCGCTTTCGGGCGCCTTTCGGACGCACTCCTCGCCGCTGTCTTCCGCCGCCTCCTCCCGGCACGGCAGCCAGCTGAACGTCAGCGAGTTCACCCCGTCCAGCCATGCTGGCGCGTCCAGACAGCCTCACCAATATTCCCAGTACCACCAGTGCCATAGCCTGCAGCAGCAGCAGGCAGCCAGCCCCAGCAGCAGTGTCAGCAGCAGCAGCACTCACCACCATCATCACCATCACCACCACCACCACCATCACCAGCAGCAGCAGCGCCGGGAGAGCAACCCCTTCACCGAAATAGCCATGAGCAGCTGCAGGTACAACGGCGGCGTCATGCGGCCGCTCAGCAACCTCAGCTCGTCCCGCAGGAACCTGCACGACCTGGACTCCGAGTCGCAGCCGCTCCAGGCGCCGCTCGCCAGCCCCGCCGCCGGCTCTGCCCCCGCCGCCGGCAGCCCCGCCGCCCCGGAGATCGTGGTCTCCAAGCCCGAACACAACAACTCCAACAACCTGGCGCTGTACAGCTCCGCCGGCCCTGGACCCGGCACGGGCAGCACCAACAACGGCGGGGGCAAGTCCAGCAAGAAGAAGAACCAGAATATCGGCTACAAGCTGGGACACCGCCGGGCTCTCTTCGAGAAGCGCAAGCGCCTCAGCGACTACGCGCTCATCTTCGGCATGTTCGGCATCGTCGTCATGGTCATCGAGACCGAACTCTCCTGGGGCGCCTACACCAAGGTACCAGCTCGGACGGCGGCCGGTCCCAGCGGCCGCGGCCCCCGTCCCGCGGTGTCCCCGCTGTCCGGCGGCGCGGGGCCGCCCGCCGCCTCCTCGGGCCGGGGTGGCGGTGGGGCGGAGCGGACCCCGCGCGTGGGTCTCTGAGGAACGGCGGTGTCTTTCTCTTGCAGGAGTCTCTGTATTCCCTCGCTCTGAAATGCCTTATTAGCCTCTCCACGATTATCCTCCTCGGGCTCATCATCGTGTACCACGCAAGAGAAATCCAGGTAACGTTTCCCTCTGTGTGTTGGGGAGCATGGCTTAGGCGGGGGGGTGCGAGGCGGTGTGTCCGGGGGAGCAGTGGAGGTAGGTACTGAGCACGTCCTGCCGCTTCAGAAAGCAAACGTGGTCTCTGCAAGCCCGCCGAAGTTGGTGAATGGACTTCATCCCCGGAGACGGGCACCAAACGACGGGCAGAGAGAAGCCAGGAAGCTCTGCCTGCTAGGGAATTCTGTCTGCTAGGGACTCTTGTCTGCAGCTGTGCTATAGGACTGCTTATCCCTGAGGTTATAACATGCTTTCTAGGTGATGTGCCTGTCGTCTCCTGTAGGAGATGTACAGGAATAGTCTTATTTCCCAATGACTAAATTTCATGCTGTGCATTTTCTCTTGACGGCAAGGTTAATGGTCTTCACTGTGCACAGTATATAATCTTCAGTAAACTGTCTGAAATAGGAGTGTACTCCAGGCAAGTGTTTAAAAGGAGGGAGGAGATTGATGTTTGACTTGTTTTATTTCATATTGCAGTGTCTAGGAATGTGACCGGAGAAAAGTGTCAGGAAGGATAGGGCTGAAGGTGGGAAGAACATAATGGTCAAAGCTATAGAATAAGTCTCACAAATACTGTCACAGGTTCTGTCCAGGTGACTTAGTCCTTATTTCAGTATTTTTTTTGACCGAGAAATGAAAATGTAGCATTTCAGCTCAACTGAACTGTAGAACAGACAGAATTCAAAGTTTTGAAGGGAAAAATACCTTACTCATGGATATAGTTCTTTTGCTTTTTCAGATTAGAGACTCCTTGAGCTGGAGACTGAAATGTCAGGTTTCAAGGGCAATGAAGACTTTTCCACTGGTACCAGCCAGTTAAATAAAAAATTAAGAAATAGGAATTGTACAGTACAGTTCTTCTTCTGTGCAAATAAATGCTGTAATTTCAACATGAAATAGTCTCCTACTTGGGATAGTGTTTGAAAAGTATTAAGTCACTGAAGACTTTTTGCCAAATCGAATCCTGTTGTATGGTCTTTGCACATGCAAAACTTCTTTTCCTAGCCCAGAACCCAGTTTTCTACATTAGTGTCAAAGATATTGAAAGCTGTTTAATGATACTGTATTGAATAAACAAGTGTTCTGGAAAGAGGCCAAATTTATAAACTACAAGAGTACTGATGAACAGGCTTCTTTATCAGTATAAAAATAATTAATTAGCCCTCCTGCAGTGTGGGAGCCTTCTCTGGTATATCTTCCCACAAATGTTGCTTCAGGCATGAACAGCAAAGCTGAAAGCAAGCCCCCTCTAAATGTTTAAAATACTCCATGTATTTTTCAGAAACTTTAAATGTAAAATTTTATTGAAGATAATGAAGTAATTGTACGTCTATGCAGGTCCCCCAGCTTATATTGGTAGTTACACCAAGATTCAATTGTCTGTTGGGTCTTTTCAGGTAAAGACTTAAAAATGTTCATTGTCTTGGGAATCAGATCCCTTTTATGGATCAGGAAAAAAAATTAAAAATTGTAATGCCATTTTGTTTCTTTAACTGATTGTTTTAAAGAACTTCCTCATGTATGCAACTACATGGAAGGAGTTGTGCAGTCATATGTCTTAATTGTGGTTAATGTAGTTTCCAGTGCTGCAGGACAGAGCAAAAGTATACCTGCCAATAAAACAGCAATATCCCATGTTTTACAGTGAGAGACACCAGAAACTGCAGTACTCATGACAGTGCCTGAAGGAGCTGCAGCTTTGAGGGGTTCACATCAAATATGAAAAAAAAAAAAAAATCTCTGTTTTAAGGAATTTGTTGGAAGGAAAGGGTGTAGTGCCCTCTGTAGCTATTAGATATCCACTCACTTTTGAATTTAAGCATAGTATGTTGTTCTGCACACACTTGACTTAATAAGATGGTGAGAGTGCAGGACAAAGTATAGGTCAATTCTATGGTAATAGAATTGCACTAGACACTTGGGAAAAATAGTGTCTTTAAAATCTGTTGGCTAAGTACATAATGTGCATGATGTTCTCCAGGCAAAAGAAGATACTGTCTAACCCCGATAATGTAATTTTTTTAAAATAACCTTTAAAGGAAACTGTTTTCTGAAGGCAAATGTGTCCTTAATTCAAGCAAACATTCTGCTCTGGTGCAGAGGAATGAATAAGGTCTTGTAGAACAGATCCCACAGATGGTTGGTTGTGTCCTGGAGGACTTTTTGCACTAGCTGTTTGTCAGCCCTGTTCCCTTTGGAACATTCTTTTCTGATTATTATATGAAACATACTTTGTTATGGTCTAAATAAGCAGGAATTCATTGAGAGAGGAACATTTGTTCTGGAGAACAGAAGAAGGTGTCTGTATTTGGATTGCGGCTGTGGTGTTTTTCATACTCTGGTGGGAGCAAACCAACCTAAGCATAAGTAGAATTTTGCTACAAAGCATGAGGAACAAAAATTTTGGGAAATAAAGGAGCTGACTGCAGGATGAATACTGGCTGAGAAACTCCCGATGACCTAAGATGCTGGCAAGTGGAAACCAGCTTTTTTGTTCTTTTCGGTAGTTTTTGACCTTGATTTATTGGTAGGAAGATCAAACAGCCATGGATGCAAGGATGTCCGTGGGACAGTGCCTAGCAGCACAGTAGGTGGCTTTAGTCTTCTATTGAAGTGACATTGATTGTACAGTTTGTTTTGAACACAGCCAGTTAAGCCTGTCTCTGGAGTTTGCCTGCCCCAGACTTGCTGCTCTTTTTAAAGGAGTTGGAAGGGAAGTTTATAAAGGTCGGCCAAGATTCTTCCCAAGCTGAGAAGTGATGCAGGAACATCAGGCCACAGGCTTTGCCGTCTTGCGCCGCGGACGGGCGGTGGTGGGTGCGCGGGTTCTGGAGCCGTGGGGCGCGGCTGGGGCGGTGTGGCGGCCGCCGGTTCAGCACCGCGGACAGCTCCGCGCGGAGCGCCCGGCCCGGCCCGGCCCGGCCCGGCGGCGCATCCTGCCGGGTCCATCCCGGGCGGCTCATCCCGCCGGGCGGCGCATCCCGGGCGGCGCATCCCGGGCGGCTCATCCCGCCGGGCGCATCCCGGGCGGCTCATCCCGCCGGGCGCATCCCGGGCGGCGCATCCCGCCGGGCGCATCCCGGGCGGCGCATCCCGCCGGGCCCTCCCAGCCCCGTACCTGCGCGGCTTTGGCCGGGGCTTCCCAGGAACATCGTCCTGCATCTGCCACAACAAAGTCTCCAGAAGAGTGGTAGCTGCAGTGTTCAGACAAGGCTAAACTGTAGGGATGCTGAGTAGTCTTTGTTAAATAGTGGAACACTTTAAATATTTTCCAGAAGTACGTTTTCAGTGATGGCACTGTATTAATTATTCTGTATACTCTAGGAGTAAAAATGTGAGCTGTTATGAATTTTAATAAATGTGAGTTACTGTTAAGAATACAATGAGAGCCAGTTGAAAAGAGTTGGGTTCAAATGTTAATTCATAGCTTGTTTAATAATTTCCAAAAAAGGTGATAAAAATTGTGAGCAAGTTTGCTTCACATCCTTTCCCCTTGTAGAAAAAAATCCTAGTGAACAGCAGTAACAGACTTGGAGTTGAGGCTAGTGATAACCCCAAAATGTGTGTCCACTTTTTGTTCCATTTTTATCATGCCTATAGTGCTATTAAAAATATTACACTTGGTAGATAATGAAATATGCATTTCTCTCTCTCCAGGCCTGTGTGGTTGTTGATTCAGTTCTTCAGAACAACTGCTTTGTTGTGATCTTTGTGAAAGATCAATGGGAAAAATGTAATTCATTGTTATCCCAGCCTAGAACAGGTACTTCTCTGACTGCTACTCCAGTTGAGAGTTTGAAGAGGTGAAAGAGGGAAGAGCTAAAAAGAGAGCATTATCCAATTATCATAATATTTTTTGATGTATTAATTATCCACTTCATGCATAAACAGTTTGTTACTTAATACTATTTTACATAATTAAAGCAGAGGTAGTATGTAACATAATTAAAGTTGTGTTTTTTAGAACTTACTGTTCCATTCCACCTTTCTCTAGTGGAATTTGATCCATAAATAAAATGGAATTTAAGAAAGTTTTGAGTGGCAATATATATGGTAAAGCTGCAGCTTTTCTTCTTTTGTTTAAAAATGAGCCACTCTGCCTATCTCTAGTACGGTTAGAGATAGAAATGCTTTTTAACTATGCACCCCTGAACTACTGCTGATACTCTCTTGTACTGCTAAGAGCAAAAGGATTAAAATCAAAAGTCTGTGAGACTGCCGTTCAGAGGTATTTAATGTCTTCTGTTGGGCATTCCACCACGGCCTGGTGTTTCTTGAGAAGTGGTGGTCAGTGGAAGAATATATGCACTGGAACACTTTAATGCTGGACTGCTTAGTGCATGTTTTCTGTAAATAAACTTTCTGCCTTTCCTGAATAATAGTAACCTGGGTATTGCTAACCTGTGCTGTCTCAGACAGCATCTGAGCCTCTTTCTCCCTGATACAGATGCTGTCACTCATGCAGAAACATGAAAGTTGCTGGTATTTTTTAAAGCAAATAGATTTTTTTTCTGTGTGTGAGTGTGTATCAGCTGAAGTTTTTAACCACTTTTAAAATGTATTGCTAGTTCGTATTTTGATAGAACACTTGTGGAAAGGCTTGCAAACTCCCAGGTCAAGATTAAGCTATTGCTTGCATAGCAGAGCTTCACAAGGCTGTAGGAAAAAAGCACCAGTGGTTCTGAAGTGGTGGGAAAATAATGTGCTACTGATGGATTTGGAGTGAAGCATTTTTAGCCTTCATTACTCTTCTATAAAACTACCACAGCTGAGATTCCAAATGTCTTGCTGAAGAATCAAGAATTTTCTTTTCCATGTGCCTGAAAACGGAAAAATGGAAAAAGCAGTATCAGGTAACAGGAAAGAATGGTAGTAAATACATAATACCTCTTTATTGTACAAATACATCTCATAATGCATGATGGTAACAAACACAGTTTATGGGAGTTTCATTATCTTACTGGCATCAGTAAAAATTGTGCACTTGTGAACAGTTAAGCTTCCTCAAAGTTTCATGTCATAAGAAGTAATGCTTATTGTTCAGACCAACTTATTTATTTTTATTTATCTGTTATTTATTTATTTCTGTGCATTGTTTTGCCTTCACTGGAGTGGTACATGTGCATTTTATTGTCTTGCTGGCAGTCTTTTGACTTTGTGTGGAGTTCAGCCTGTCTTTGCTTAGGTATTGAAGCATCAGGGATTGCTCACACAGGCTGTAAGTCTTCATCTTAAGAAATGCATGAGTTAGACTAAGAGCACAGATAGCAAGTCTGATGACAAGCTGCTGCAAATCAAGAAATAAACTTGGAGCGTTACTTAGCCTGATCTGAAGTCTCTTGAGAATTAGTGATTTTTTTTTCTAATTATCTAATAGATTTTGAATCAAGCAACAGCAGAATTCGTGTGACTGTTGATCAAGGATATGGTAACTTCATGTGCAGATTCTAAAATTCCTCTCTACCGATTAAGTTTAATACGCATTTCACTTGTGAAATGAACAGCAGAAAATCACACAGGAGTCCAAGAGCACCATATTTGACAAATTAACAGCATATCTGTGAAGTTAACACTGTAGAGTATTTTTGTGGAAACACTTTGTTTCAGTTCTGTTCAGTACATTTTCGATAGTTTGTACATACAGATCCTGTTGATGTAGGAAATATTGCAGGTGCCCATTGTCTCTGAAATGCAGCACTGCAATGTATATGGTGTGGAAGGCAGGCTCAAAAATCCTTTAATGGTGATCAGCCTTGGAAGGAGCAATAAAGTTAAACACGTATTATGCTTCTATTTCCAACAGTCTTCATTAGATTGAAGAGTGATTGGTCCTGCCATACCTAGAGTTACCTATTTATGTCTGGTGGTGTCCTGACCATTTTCTAACGAGGGTGTTAGAAGTTTTTCAAGACATAACAATGCATTGTGAGGTGTGAGAAGGTATGTCATTGCCCCTGTTGGAGGAGAGAGAGCATAGACAATATTTGTAGCCATAAGTCAGATTCTGGATGAGTATAAATTGTGTATCTTACCTGAAATGAACAGATACTCTCTTCTGTAGTGTTAGAGGCATTCTACATGCCCATCTTAATGTAAGACTATTGTAAATGTCAGATCTTTGGACTGTGGGACCTTCAGATTAGGAAATTCTATCAGATACTTGACCGCAGGTCTTTTTTGCCAGAACTGATGAATGTACATTAATGCTTTTTTGGGTTTGATACTGGTTTGTATGTGATCTACTAAATGTTGTATCTTGGGGTTTGAGTTTGATTTCAGATGTATTTGACGTCTGTTTTAAGTGAAGATCAGAACAGGAATGGCTTTTGTTTAGGACTTTGGAGAATTTAAAGGTTCTCTTTCAGTCAGCTGTTTTCACTGTTGATGATGAAAGTTGTCACCTTCCCTTAGAAGAGGACAAAATATTGCTCTGAGCCTATGAAGCTCCTTTTAAGATGTAAATTACCACTAACAGAAGAGGCTGTAATTGATTTTATAACTAGCCTTCAGGTAAGTTGGAAATATTGATCACTTCAAAAAATGTCTTTTATGAACTGAGAATAAACTATAAAGTTTATTCTGAAATTATAAAGAAATTTTGTGAACAAGTTTTCACAGCTTTGTTCTATGGAAAAGAAAAAAAGTTGCATATCACCATAACATGCACACACAAAAATAAAATTTAATTTTTCCCTATGCCTTTTTTTAAAAATTTAATAATTTAAATGACATGACATTGAAAAACATGAATGAAAAACTTCTGTTCAACAAATGTGATATGAGAAATACACAGTGAGATATTTGACGTTCAAGTGCTTAACACATAATGAGTGTTCTAAATTGGAATGCTCTGAAGATCCAGTTAATTTAGATATTCTCAAATATAGATCCGTTTGTATGATTATTCTTCACAGAGAAATATTATGATGTAATCTTGATTTAGTTTTGTACATTGACATGTCCCATTAGTTTCATGAAAGCCACATTAAGACATTTTTCATGTGTCTGTCAAAAGATCAAAATAAACTGTCATGAGAACATGCTTTACAGCTTAGAAAGAATTCTTTTGTAAAGGCAGCAGTAAAATGTGCACATTTTATACTTTAAACTGGTGTGTCTGACCCAAGCGTTTGCAAACAAAAGTGTTCAATTAATATCATGCATAAATAACTTCATCGTTGCAGAGTATCACACATTTGTAACTTACTGATTGATTCACTTTCCTCTTGAACAGTTCCTGCAATTATGCCCTTCATCTGTGTGAAAACAGTCATTGATAAGCATAGTTTTACATTGACATTTTATAAAAGAACATGAATATTATATATTCCATGAATATTATTATATATTACATGAGAGGAATGCGTTCTGAAGAGCAATGTTTGTATTTTCTGAGATGTTTCCTTATCTCTTTCATTTTGTTGGAAACAGACTGATCTTTTGTAATTAAATTCCTTTTAAGGAGATTCTGAATCTTTTCATGATAGATGGAAACACCCTTAGGTGTTCTGTATAAAATAAAGCAAAAGAGTAAGCCTCAAATAACTTCATGTTTTAAAGTCCTGCTCTTAATCCTTTTAAGAGTAATGTGCTCTGGATTTGTTTTTTCCTTTCCCTACAGAAACATTAAAACCTTGTGTCAACCTGGCAGCTTCTAAACTTCTATATATTCTAATACTATAGAGTTATCTCGATGTGTAGGGGAGAGCTGAGTTCTCTGTTATATGAATGACTGACAGAACTGTTTATGGAATTCCAGTTGAAGGCAATCACAAAGTTACTGATGGCTGCAGGAAAATGAGAGTTAGAAAGAAAGAGTTGAAAGGCTGTATAGGTGTAACTTTATGTATAACTCTTCTTCAAAACCCCTGCTTGTAAAAGGGTATATTTGAAATAAAAAATAGCTGAGAAGTAAATATATGTGGGCTTATATCTATAGATTTTATTTTCACCTATGGATAAAGAGCTTTGTGACTTTTCTTACCTGTATTCTGCAAAAAATAGTGTAGCTGTGTGTCTTCCATAAGCAGTTACACATCTGTTCTGTGGTTCAATGACTAGGTGTAAGATAGTCTGAAAAAGAAGGAATAGCTATTATAACAAGTATTTGTATTGTAAAAATATTTCATTGTAAAAGGCAATTACCTGGACAATTCTTCACTTTTTTTTTTTGTCACATAAAGGATGTTTTTACAAAAGGGAACACTGAGACTGACTTCAAGTGCTGTGGAAGTAATCTGTGGTTAGCTTCATCGTTAGACTTGAAACTCTGGCTTGTCTATCTTGTGGTCTTCTACTCAGATCAATCATTTGTCATGTAAATAAGACACTGCAATTGCCATCCATCTATGCCTATAATTTTGAAGAATTATACGTCTGCTTTAGCAGATGTCCCAAAAACTGCAATATAAAATGAATGCAGCTCTCCACAATATGTTCTAATGAGAGTATTCTTTCTGAAGCATTTTATTCCTGCTAAAAGTTTTATCCCATCTTTCAAAACTCTGCAAGTTCTGTAGCATTACTATAGGTACACATAGTCATTTGCACCTGCCCTCTAACTGACCTCTTATAGGAATGTCTTTCACTAGACTAATGCATTATGAAGCAATGCTTCATTTTCAGTCACTTAACAAAACAAAGATTCATTCTAGTTGGTGAATGTTATTTCTTGTTTTTTGACATTTGTTACACTTTTAAGAATATGATCTGTTGCAGCCAGAGAATAAGGCATGTCTTTAATTAAAAATAAAAATGACACAGTGACTTTGATTCAGTCTGTACTGTTGCATCCACAGTGTAAATGAATAAATAAATACAAGTAAAATCCACATACATAAGAAATCTGAATTCAGGCTGGGAACCTGGAGATTGAACATCCAGGTATGGCTTGACAGCACAAAATAAATAAACTCCTACCTAAACAAATAATAAAAACTAATAGAAATAATTATCCTGAGCATTCACTGATAGTATCTAAATTTGATGACATTTTCATCAAAATTATTCTCACTGCATTTCTGATACAGTATTAGTTTCTGTTTTTACACCAGTCATGCACAATTGACTTCAGATGAGGGCCTGTATTTGGGAGTATCTAAATCAATGGGATCTTTAGAGCATTTCAGTTTAGAGCATCCTGATTATGTGTTAATGATTTGATCCTCAACACCTTTATCATTAAGCTTTTTGTTTTCAGGAGAATTTGAAAGCTCTTGAACAGTCACTGATTTATGAATAAGCTAAAGTTCTCTTAACCCACTTCCCCATGGCCATTTCTCTGCAGTAGCAATAAAATTCAGCTTTAACCATGCAGCTACTGCAGCCAGATTGTAGTGGGTTCTTTTTTTGTATATTCCTTTGTAGTATACTTTGTAGTATACTGCTACTTTTTCCTTGGCTCTACATAAGAAGTGGGCTGATACAGCAGAAATCCTCGTGCATCCAAATTCAGGTATTACTGAAAAGGTACCCTATGGCAACTACTACAGAACATGATGCTTTTTTGAATAGCATCATGGTGAATGGGTTCACTCTAAGATCACCCCATTCTTTTGCCCTTATTCAGGATTAGATTTCATGGTAAAAGCCAATAGTTTTAATTCTGTTGTATTTTTTGCAGTAGAATAGCTGAGAATAAGTAAAACTTTATGTGGCATGATAGATGAGTGCTAGACCTGAAGTATTACCAGTTCAGTTTCAGTATAGTTTTAAGACATTTTAATGACCTAATGCTTAAAAAAATGTTGATATAAGACTACCCATGGATAGTCTGATTTTGCAGTTGTCACATAGGAAAATATTTGGTTCTCTTTATGAGCAGCTGTATGAATAGACATTTGACTATCTCCCAGCAGCAGAATGGGATGCAGCAGAGTCAAATGAGAAATTTAGCAGTGTGGCTGTCAGCTGGCAAGCCATTCTTCTCCCCTACCATTAGGAAGGAAAAGAGGGCACTGGGAAGGAAAAGAGGTGACAGGTTTTTTTTTTAATACACAGCTTGTGATCAGAGATGTCAGCTAATCCAAAACAGTCCTTGCATTTAACCTATGCCTTTTGTATATATGTTGTGGCTGGGAACATCCTATGTTAAATGCTGGACATCAGAGTTTTTTCTGCTCTGCTGTGTCCCATTGAGCATATGAGTTGTGAAAATAGAGCTTTCTGAAACATTTTGAACAGCAATTTTATGTTTAAATTGTGGACGAAAAGAAGGTTGACAGCAAAAATGTTTGAAGTCTTTGGTTTCCAGAGATATTAAAAAAACCAAGTTGCTTTGAGAACAGAGCATCTTTTGCTCGAGAGCTGCTGTAAACCAGACAAATTTGGTGAAGCTGTAACATTTGAACAATTATTGGGCAGCAAAAAGAGCTTTAGGTACTAAGATATAGGCTGACAATTTTTTCTGTGAGGAAGCAGGTGCACTAATAATTAGTAGTGATCAAGTAAAACAATATTATACCTTTTAAGAAATACAATACCTGTAAAGAAACTATGTTTATTTAACCTGATGTTGAAAACTGCCCTACTTAAAGATACTCTAAGTTGATCTTTGAAGCATTTTGAAGACTTCATCTGCCATATGGTTTAGCCAGAAGCCTCCTTTAGGCCTTCAAGAGGAAAAGATATTAAGTACATACCTTGTTTATTGCTGCCTCCTCAAAATATTGCTTCCCAGGATGAATTTCAGAGACATTTGAGTAAGACCAAATGCCTCTAAATACTTGGACTTAGTGTATAACTATGTTTAATAGGATTTTTAAATACACAAGTACTTTTAATTCCATTCTGCTTTTCCTTCTACACCATATACTTTCCTTTATTCTAATAGTCATGCTTTAGGACAATACTTGGATTTTTTATTTCTGTATTTGTAGTTGTTTTTCACATACACTTGAATGAAATTCTGGGTTAAACTGTGTTTCCAAGATATCAGAAACACTTACATGATTCCTATGGTGCTGATATGTACTCACCCACTGTCATTTAAATGAAAATGCAATCAATTTAAAAAATCTTAGCATTCAAACTTTCTCACATACCTGAAGTATTTAGGTAATAAGTAAACACTAAAGGAGGAACTGAGAAGACAGATTCTTGTGTATATGATGTGTTGGTAACCATAATTTCCTAAAAACAATTTCCCATTTTAGAATCACTGTTATGCTCCTTTGGCAGAATGAATGAGTTAGCTCATCTTATTTAGCCTCAGATTCAGTGTTTCTTCCTTTAACTTCTGTCTTCCCTGCAAAAATATTGACAGTTTCTTCAGAAAATATATCCATTTTTCAAAATTGGTTCCTGTTTTCCTAGTAGTAATGAAGCTGATCATCCCTGACAGAAAGAGGCTTCTCTTGCAGTGGGAAATGGCAGTCATTTTGGGAGATGATGTTTTCTTTGTGCAGTTATACATAGAATAAATTCTTTTTTAGTACTGAAGAAAAACAAATCCTAAATTGAAAATTGTAAAATAATTATTTACAGTTAATAACATAAATATATTGAAGTGTAGATTTCTTTCCAATTACTTTGGCATCTGCAAGAATAGGGTAGAATTAGCATTACAGTGCTTCTCAGGTACTCAAAACAGAGAAAACCATAGTACAGACTGCTTTGTTTCTTGATATATGCATTCTAAAAGTTAGTTCTGCAAAATAGACAGTTATTTTGTAGGAAGATGTGCTCTGTTCTTTGTATGCGAAATTTTGGAACTGCTGCTCCAGTGCAAAGCTAAAATCATCCCTTACTTTGGTATCAATGAGCTACAAAGTACAATGTACATCTTTGTACTACCAAGTTCAGTGTAGTAGTTGAAGCAGACTTAAAAGACCA
Source organism: Erithacus rubecula (assembly GCF_903797595.1). NCBI lineage: Eukaryota > Metazoa > Chordata > Aves > Passeriformes > Muscicapidae > Erithacus > Erithacus rubecula. The sequence continues at coordinate 3,006,690 of NW_027635819.1, read as the reverse complement.
GAAGAAATTAATGAAGAGTTTTGTTGGTGTTCTTGTTAGAGGTTATTTTATTGTTTGTTCAGCGTGGTAATTTTTCTAAATTTGTGAAAGTATACCTAAGCAATCCATTTACTTTGCAACTTTTCCTTTTAGATGTAATTAAGCTGCCACAGTTTTGTGCACTCTTCTAGCAGGGAGAGTGCACCAGAATGGGCCAGCAAAAGCACAGGGCAGTGCAGTTGGCAGGTGATGGAAGCAGAACTCAGAACAAAACGTGGTGTGTCTAGCTGAGGTTATTGGTAGTTTCTTTAGGGCTGGCTACTTCCAAATAACCTTGTTCAGTCCTTAGAGATGCTCCAGACCCCTCAGCACTTTGTGGCCTCCTCTGGACATTTCCAGTAGTAGCTGCTTGTCTCCATTGCACTGAGGAGCCCAGAACTGGCACAGCACTCCAGGAGTGTCCTCCCTAGGACCAGAGGGGCAGGACCCTCCCTGTGGACCTGCTGGTCAATGTCCAGTGCACCCCAGGACACCACGGGCCCTCCAGACCACAGGGCCCTGCTGGATCATGGTCAGCACATCATCCACCAGCACTCCCAGCTCTTTCCCAGAGCTGCTCCCAGCAGGTCACCCCAGCCTGTGCTGGTAGCTGGGGTTGTTCCTCCCCAGGTGCAGCCCCCACACTTGCCTTGTCAGGTTCCTCCCAACTCTCTTGCCTATCCAGGTCTCACTGAATGGCAGCACAGCCTTCAGGTGTATTGGCCACTCCTCCAGTTTTTTCCTTTCTCTGTGATCCTTCTTCCACATCAGTGATGTTCAGGGCTTTGTTAAATGGTGCTGCTTTTTGCTACCTGCCTGGAGAACATTATTGATTCTCAAAGTCAGGCACAAGAGTTTTTGGAAATTTATGATGCCGGGTAGAATCTTTCTACATGTGGTAACTTAGGGAGTTAATCTTGATTGTTTTAAGCAGCACAGGGGCGGGATCTGAAGCATTTGTATAGTGAAATAGCTATTAAATTAAGAATATTGTTAAAATGAAGGGATGGTTTTCATAGATATTGGCAAGTAGAACCTCCTGTTTCAGTCAATTCAACTGAGTCACATAGCGGTTATTCTGCTGAATATCTCAAATTAATATAGTCACCTTGAGTGGTGGACTTTTATTTATGGAGCTCTGATTCCTTTCAAAGGTTCATAAAAATTCATGTAACTAAATATCTCTCTGTTGATTAGGGATCTGAGGAAGCTCAGCTGTGATTGTTCAAGCAAGACTGCAGACAGAATTATGCTGGGAAATTGTCTTGTGAAATATCTGTTCAATAATGGAAGTGAAAAAAAAAATTGCTTTTGTATTAATTTTGTTTACAGTCTATTATTAATAGTAGCTCATTATCCAATTACTTTGATTTTTTAATATATTTAGAAGCTTTTGATGACTTCTTAGCTCAATCCATAATTATGCTTTTCTCAGAGGGTTTTTCTCTGTATCATTGGGAAAGAATCCCAATATCTTTTCTACTTTTTTTCCTTTGTAGTCCTTGGGTTTCAATTCTTAATACTATTACCTGCATAGGAAGTGATGGCATTATCAGGAGTCTCTCACCTTCTTTGGGTGCCTAGAGCATATATATGTGCATGGAGAGACCTATATGAAAAGAAATTATGTACATCCCAGCAGTTGCTAGTGCTATAATGGTCTTTTGGCATTGTAGGCTGTTGGGGGGGAGGAGGGGGTGTTAAGTGTTTCATAGTTTGGGATGAAGAGTACAGCTGAAAATCTGTATGGTACCATTTAAGAATATTGAGGAATGCTTCTGTATATCTTTAGAGAGAGAAAGCTAAAAAGGATACTGTCAGCATGTGGATTATACCAGAAGGGAAATTTGGGTAGGTGGAATTTGACTTTGTTTGCTCATATAGAATTTAACCCTATGTTATTAATTGATTCTAAATTCCATTTTTTCTAAAAAAAAATCTCCGTTAAAAAAAAAAAAATTATTTGAGGGATAGATTTTTAAAAAAAGATACAGATGAATCTGGTAAGAGAGTTGTTTAACACACATCTCTTTTTTATAATGGTTGTGGTGACCTGTCAGAATAACCAGAATGTACTGTTCAGATGTATTTTAATGTGAAATTCTGGTACTGCACTTCTGAAAATATAATTTATAAAGGCTATAAATGATCTGAACCTCTTTTCCACATCCCTTCCTTATTCTGAGATGATAAGGTTTGAATGCAGTATTTGAGAGAAGAGTTTTGACCCTGTTTATCCACCAGGACACATTAACATGAAATTTGCTTTACATACATGCAAAATATAATCATTCTAAAAAACTAATTTTGAACAGATACATCAAGTTTAAATGTGCTATGCAAATAATGATTTCTTCTGAAACTAAGTTCCAGACTTTTAAAGTCTTCTGTTTAAATTGGGAGGTTTGTAGCTGAGAGGGGAATATGTGTGTGTGTGTTCATGTGTACATGTGTAAGTAGTAGAGCAGTCTGGCTTCCTCCTTTGAATGAACTAAGCATATTTCATTTGATAAACAGCTGGACCTTGTGGATCAATTTCCAGTGACCTACTGGAAAGCTTGGTTTCAATTCTGGATGTAGGAAACATTCTGGCAAATATAAGATAGCCAATCCCTCATGTCATGTTGTGAGAACACGTATTATTTGCCTTCTGTGCTTTGTATGTGCAGAAGGAGTTTGATGCCTCATGAATTTACATATGTATGAAACCCAGTAACATGTCTGATCTGGGGGACTGTACATAGGATAGGAGTGCAGCAGCTTCCAAGAACTCTCTGTAGGCTCTCCAAGGTCAACAGGCATGTGGAAAACTTACAGACTATTTGATTGCATCCCTTCTGATGATGTAAGAAAGTAATTTCCATCTCCTAGTTAGAGGCAGCTGTGCTAAAGGCTTAAGATGGCAATCTCCCATCACAACTTGAAAATGGTTTTGCTTAATGAGGTGCCGTGGGACAGTAACTTGGCTTTTTGGAGCAGTGAGACAAAAAGAGCATCTTTTTCATCTACCGTAATGTTTTTATTTTTTGATTGTGTAAATTATATTTTGTGTAGTACACATTATACAAAAATATTGGGTCAAAAATTCTGGTAAGTCATCAGTCCCAGAGGCTATATTTTGCTACTCTAAATCATAGTACTATCAATTCTTTTGTAAGATTTAAGTGACTCCAATATTTAACCATTTTTAATTTCGGTTCTTAGATTAAACAATTGCAACAATTTGCTTGTAAGTGAAGTTGATTTCCTTTCTCCAAGGAATGCTTCCAGCACTACAGCTGATGCCACTTTATCACTGTTCATCGCTTCCCTTTCACTCCTGTATTAATGTATCCCCACAGTATTACAGCAGGGTAGAGATAATAGTTCCCTGATTTGTTCTTTTGACTGTAAAGGCATTTTTAAAACATGAATAGCTTCTCTTTCTCTTTTCATTCACCAGCATTTGGACAAACAGGTTTGCTCCTTTTGTTTCTCTCCTTCAGGGAGTCTCTGATCCAATTTGTCATTGCATGCAATCTGTCTGCTTAGAATGCCTTTCTGTTTTTTTAATCTGGTGTTGTATGAATGTAACTGAGTAAGAGACAAGAGCTGTGTAAATATGCACATACTTACCTATATAAATATCTGTCAAACTTATTTTTATGTTTTTTAAGTGAGGCATTATAAATATCAAGTTTATTTGAAGTTAAAGATTGATTCTATGTTCTAATTTGCATACAACATGCTAGAAATACATTACATAATTCCAGGTGAAAATAACTTCTTTTCACACAAAGTGGAGATGTAGTAAAGTATGTGAGAATTCTGCATTTGGAGAACCCTGCAGTACACTAATGAAGTACTTGCATTGGATTTTAACTCTGAATTATTACAAAAAACCTGAAAATACTGAATAGGCATGGCATGCGTGACCTTGACTGAAGTTTGTCCTTTTCTGTGAAATGCAGGACTCAAATTTGTAGTAAGGTTTGATCACTCTTTTATTACATTCTCTTTTTATTCCTAATGTCATTCTCCATTCAGATGAGGAGTAGTATCTTGAAATTAATGCATGGCTATTACAGCCAGATTGACTTAAATCATCCAAAAGTGTGCATACATACCCTTTGAATTGTGCTGTTCAACTGTCCTTTTCTTCTCCCTTTGCTTATGTTCCTCACTTTCTGGAGTAAAATGTACATACCTGTGTATCTTCCAGATTAAAAGTGAAGCTTGCATTAGTTAGACTGCATTATTGCAAGTATAAAAAATGTACATGAAATTGTGTACTAATTTCTGTGTTATTTTTTAATGTCCAAACTTAATTGTTATTCACTATGTGTTGTCAAGGCCTGTTCATGTTCTGGATTGTTGATATCCATCATGGTTTGAACCTAGGCAAAGAACTGTAAAGAAGTCACCCTCATAAATATGATTTTGAAATGTTAGTATTGTTATGAAATATAAATGTTTTTACGGTATCTGTGTCTTTGTGACTTCCGGTGTTTTCTGACTTTCATGTTTTTACATCCTAAATTTCATTATATGGCAGCTTAAGATATTGTTACTTTAAAATACTAGTTTTCTAAGAAGAAATTGCCACAGCTAAGTCCACGGGAGGTTGATAACGATTTTCTGTGTCCATAAACATAACCCATTCCTCTTGAGAACTGCAGAGAAATTTCCCTCTCTGTTGCATGTTAGGATTTCTTCTGCTGACAGGTGACTGTGTTATCAAGTATATATTCCATAATGACATCTCCATGTTTTTAAAAAATTCTGTCATAAAATAACATTATCAGTTATAAAAATGGTAAGATCAGATTTTAATTCTCTGTTTAACTCAACATTCTTCTCTTGCCATATTTTAAACAGAAGGTATAATTTTTCTTGAATTGCCTTTCTGCATATAGAAGTATTTTTGAAATCTATGAAAAGCATATGTAAAAAGAGAGGAGAAAAGACCATTGCTTTTTTTTCAGCAGATTTTGAAACTTCATAGCACTGCCACTTTGACATGTATTTGATATGTATCTCACAGTTGAAATATTTAAATTGGTTGTAAATTTATTCTTTTCTTTGTAAACCCACACAGCATTTGAGAGATCTGAGATTATCTATATTCTTTTTTTCCAGTCACACTGGTTCCTATTAATCTGTATTCTGGGTGTTCTAAATATCTAGATTTCTTCATGACTGATGTAACTCTTCTATGATCTAACTGTCATCGTTTGCAGGCTAATCACAGAAATCAAATGCACTGGAACTTTGCAGTACTTTGAAAGTTTGGCCCTTCATATCAAATAGTGCATTTTCTAAGTGCAAACCTGGACTCTTTTGGTAAGACATACATACAGACAGACATAAATTGGACTTCCAGTATCAATTCACATATCTAGTATCTGTACCTTGTAGAGTGATCTCAGATTAAAGAAATTTTATGTGCTCATGGTGCATACTTTGTCTTCAATAATATTGCAGTGGAGATAAGGACTATATGTAAATGTGGTGGATTGACCTTGGCCAGCTGCCAGACTCCCACCCAGCCATGCTTTTGCTTTCCCTCTTCAACAGCACAAGGAGAGAAAATAAGACAAAAAAAATAGTGAGTTGAAATAAAGATGGGGAGATTTAAAGTTACTGGCACTGGCAAACAGGCACAACTTGGGGAAAATTAATTTACTTTATCAACAATAAAAATAGAATGGGATGGCAAGAAGTATGCTGCCCCACCTCCCTGTCCTCAGGCTCAACATCTTCACTCCCAACTCCTGTACCTTCTCCATGAGTGGTGAAGAGGGCATGGAGAATGGCAGTCTGTCCACAGTGGTTCCTCCCTGCCACTCCTTTCTCCTCACACTTTTTCTGTGCAGCTCTCTGGGTCCTCTCCACTGTCTGCAGCCTTTCAGGATAGGTCTGCTCCATGGGACTTACTGTGGGGATTAGCTCATCTAAGGAGAATCTGCTGCACTGTGAGCTCTCCACAAGTGAGCGTTTCTTCAACAATTATCCAGCTTGCTCTGGAGTGATCCTCTCCATGGGCTTCAGGGAACTGCTTCCTTTATCATGATCCTTCCTCTCCATGGGCTCCTCTCTGTTCCATGAAGCACCTCCTCCCTATTCTTCTTCTCCGACCTTAGAATTTCCAGTGTTCTTTCTCACATTTTTCCCTTAGCTATGCTTTTACAGAAGCACCACCTGCTTCACTGGTGAGCTCAGCTGTGTCCTGCAGTGGGTACATTGCAGAGCAACCCTGACTGCTTCTTGCTGACACCATGCCTGCAGCCATCCCTTGTCACAGAGCCAAAACCTTGTCACCAACAAGCATCCAGTGTAATAAGATGGAGATCCACAAAGACAAAATCCACAAAGACAGAAATTTGTTTTGGTTTGTTGTGTTCCTTACTGTAGTTCTTTATTTATTTTAGTATCAGTTCAACTGCAATGAAGTTAATTTGTGATTATCACTTCTCTAAACAGTTTCAATAGAGCACTTTTAGGAAAGACAAACTGAAGGTGTTGTGGGAAGGATATAGAGTGGTTTTTTGATCACTAAAAAACACATACAGGGGAATCAAGCTTGTATTTTTAAACTTTTGAAAGAAGGAAGGGGGCAAAGAAAGGGGGCAAAGAGCAGTGCAGATGAATGTTGTGTATATAGTGTTTGGTATGCCAAAAATACCTTTCTTACATCAGGGATGTACTTTGCCTTCTCACCCATTATTTTTGAATAATCCAATTTTAAAAATTCTGCAAAAGTGTTTTTTTCTTTTTACCTGTTTACTGAACAGCCTTGTTTAGATTCAAACTGTAGTTGAAGTGGTGGGGAGGTGTTCTGTCTGGAATTGTATCTTCTTTTTACATATGGGTTATGTTCCTCTAAAAAAATGTCTATTTGCAAGGTCTTGTATATCTCTACTTTCAACTAGTGACAGGTACTGGGATGATTATCTGTTTACTTATCATCAGGTGCATCATTTGCTGAACATTATGAAATGTTTTATTACCTTTGTTCCTGGGTGGCAAATTGAAGGTCTTGATTGTGCAACAGCCATCATGTGCATTTAATTTTCAGCTCCTAGTGGACATCACTTGGCTGCCTGGGTTACATTGATATTTGGTGGCTATTATTTTTCATATTTTTACCATGATATATCTTTTTAAGTTTTTATGCACTTTCTCATATAGTTTTGTATCTTAAATTGATCAGTATTGGTGCCTTGAAGAATGCCTGGATACTTCTACAGAAGCTATATTATCACCTTGGTTGAAGCTTAACAGGAATCTGAAGAAATATTTTTAATTTGTAATTTAATTATCTACTCAGAAACAGTGAATTATCTACCTTAGAAACGGTTATATACTTCTCAATTTTATGAATTGAAACAATTGATTTTGAATGGACAAGGCTTAACGTGTCCAGAAATTTTTTAAAATAAAATATTATAATTTTAAAAAATATGAGGAATTCTTAGTTAATAATGAATGAAATTTCAGTTTCATATGCAGCTTTAAAAATACTATATTAAAAATTATATTTGTCTTAACCAGTGTTATGTTTCCTTTCATAGCGATGCAATAATAATCATTTTCTGAGATGGCTTTTTTGTTGTTTTCTACTGGTCTTTGACAGCATAGAAAACTATGGTAATTTAAAATGGAATCGTAACAATTTTTTCAATGATGTACTAAAGTTAACCTTGTATTTTATTATTTCAGTTGTTCATGGTGGACAATGGAGCAGATGACTGGAGAATAGCCATGACTTATGAGCGTATTTTCTTTATCTGCTTGGAAATTCTGGTGTGTGCTATACATCCCATACCTGGGAATTACACATTCACATGGACAGCCCGGCTCGCCTTTTCTTACGCTCCATCCACAACAACAGCTGATGTGGATATTATTTTATCTATACCAATGTTCTTAAGACTATATCTTATTGCCAGAGTTATGCTTTTGCATAGCAAACTTTTCACTGATGCCTCATCTAGAAGCATTGGAGCATTAAATAAGATAAACTTCAATACCCGTTTTGTTATGAAGACTCTAATGACAATATGTCCAGGAACTGTACTGTTGGTTTTTAGTATCTCATTATGGATAATTGCTGCATGGACTGTCCGAGCTTGTGAAAGGTAAGGTTGGTTTTTTGTTCAGTTCTTTCTGCTTGTGTTTCTGTTTTGCATGCCTGTTTTGTCTCTTAAATTTCGGATTCAGGAGACCTGAACATTTTTTAGAATGGAGCTCCCTGGTAATTCTGAATATTGGTTGGGCTGTATTCTGTGACAGACCTTGTCAGAAGTGATTTGCCTCTTAATCTGAAGGACTTCTGCAGAGATGTCTGTGCCCCACCATTCACTGTAGCACTACAGTGTGTTGATACATTTAATACAGTGGACAGATACCAGAAAATGCCTTTAAGAGTATTCTGCATTTATACCAGTTTTTATTTATTTTCTTTGTAAGATAAATGTGATGAGGATAAGGTATTAAAAATAGCCAGTGAAAATGCTTGAGGGAGGGGGATGTGTAATTTGAGTTTTATTTTCTGAAAAAAAAAGAATGCAAAATGCAGTTGAGGAGTAGGCAAGATCAGTAAAGGGGAACAGGCAGAACAGTTACAGTAATACAACTCTTTATTTCTCCCAGTGAAAATCAGAAGTGCATTTGAGAGTCAGACTTCCAGCTAGTTTTCCAACCTCCCTTTACCACAGGCTTCAGTGTAGGTGCAGAATAAATGGCTATCAGTCCTGACAACTTGAAATTGAATTTCTAAAACATAGCTTTAACAAAAAAAGAAATGGGTTTCTGATTGGATAGGATTGCTCAGGAATATGAGATAGGTTAAGAAGACAATTAAAGTGATTCTCTATAAAGATGTAATCCTCAGACAGCTCTTAGATCCTGGAATTGATTTCTCCTTCCTTAAGCTGGAAAATCATCAACATATTTAATGCATTTCTGCTGCTATTTGTTGACCATTTTGTTTTTCCTCTTCCTTTCCCTGTCTGTCCTCTTTAGAATCAGTTTAGGGGAGTTACTTGTGACAGCTAGATGATTAAAGTCAGCAGTTAAACACCCTTATGCTTTTTTAAGTTACTCCTTTCATTCCTTTCCAACTTGTTATAAGAAAAAATATCTGATCTTATAAAATGACTTTATAAATCTTTTTTTTTGTGTAGTTTTATTGTTAAAATTGCTTTGTATCAATATTGTTTCCTCATATTACAGCTAGACTAATAATTTAATAATATTCTGTAAGTACTATGTACAGAATGACTTATTACAGTTTCAGTGTATTCCCCACAGTGGCAGTGGAGGAGTATCCTGGATTTTGACTCAATCTATAGTAGCTCTATTTTCATAAGCACATTCTTATTTCAGATATAAATGACTTCTGCTAAGTCTCTCCTCTTTAATATTCTTCACTTCTCTTCCCACCAGTTTTCTTTCCATACAATTGCTGCTCAGGAATTGTTAAGTGTCTACTCAGGCATTTTCCAAACTGTTGATTGTGAAGTGGCTCTGGACAGCTTCAGCATCCATTGCTATCATCATTACATGTAATTGGCTGATGATGATAATGGTGATGGTGGTGCTGAGGATGGTGGCGATGATGATGAAGTAACAATTTTTTATCAGCTTTTTTAATCACTCGGTGAAAATTACTGAAAAATATTTGCTACATCTGATAAATGTCTTTAAAACACGTTTGCGTGTTAGTATACGCACTGCAGAACAAGAATGTATAGTATATAAGTAATACTAAAAATAAAAGAAACAATGACCACCTCTCCCATTTTCCAGTCAGGGGAAGTTAAGGCAACACTCTCGTAAAGTTTTGATTTTCTTAGTTTGTTTGTTTATATTTAAAAAGTGGCACAATTCTGCATTGCTGTTGTCCTGGGAAGAAGATTATTTATGATTATTTGTTTGGTTAGGTATACTGAAGTCAGGGTTGCAAAAAGGTGAATTTTCTTCACATCTCTGCAGAAGTTAGTAATGGATTTTCCGCATTTTAATTTGCAGTTGCTGTCCTTGAATTAAGTGTAATAGTTTGGACAGTAGGCTGAATAGCCACAGACTTCCCTAAAACTGAAACACAACACAATGCAACTGGAAGCAAGTTAAATATAGGAGTGAGTACTAGGTTATTATGTCTTCAGCAAAATTGCCTTCTGTCACTGGATCCCAGTCCAAGATTCATATTTTTAAAAAGGAAAAAAAAAAAAATATTTTTCAGGAATATTAAAAGGAATATATTTTGGCTTTCAGAATTAGCATTTATGCTAGTTGCACAGCCAGTTTTGTGTGGTTTGCCTTCAGTTTTCTGTTAATGGGATATGTAATTTTTTTGCCAAGCAAATTATGCTGACTCTGGATTCCATTTACTAGTCAGCCCATAAAGCCATTTAGATCCATAGCCCATATAGAAGTACGTGGTAAAAAAAAGTTCTTAGAAGAAAACCTCAAAACCCACACATTGGAATCAACTTAATAGTCTGCCATCTGAAATTAGACATCCCTTTTTTGAATAGTTGGAGACAGATGCAATGGCCATTTATCATGACAAAGGATGAACTGAATAATTTGTGTTCTATGTAGAAAGCACAGTCTTCACAAGATGTTTCCCAAGGTCTTTATGGCTTTGAATTGCTTAGATATTAAAAATACAGTTTACACAAATAAGGTACAATTTTTTCCAACTGCTCTTGATTTTTTTTAGTTTTAACTCAAGGGAACGTTTTTTTTTTTTAAAGCAGACCATTTTATGTACACAAAATTATCCTGACAGTAAATTATATCATTAGTGTTTTCTATTCTGCTTGACACTATATATGAAAACATAATGAATTTTGATACATCTAACATAAATTAGGAATTAGGCAGCAGCCTGGTAGCTTTGGTTTGATAAGGGATGATTTATATCAATAGAATTGGATGATGTTACCTGTTTCTTTGCATTGTGCTAGCACCGTACTCTAATTTCTGTTACCTAGTAGCATTATGTAAGATTTTGCATTAGCAGTATTTCTTTGGTGTTTTAAATCGTTTAACTGACCATCCAAATTGAACAAGATAATGTTGGTAAGATATAATAGATTAAAATATTAAGATAGAGAAGAAAGATTCTCATTGTGTTCCAAGTTCTCAGTGAGAAGGGAAGTCACAGTAGGCAGTGTCCTTTATTGTGGAGTTTTGAGCTCAGCAAAAGCTGAATGACAGCCTGATATTCAGATGGTTCTTCTATTCAAGGTTAGGTTTTTATTATTGCATACGATCCTGGCAATAGGAAGGGAGATTTGAAGCCCCACATTTCATAGTGAGGTAACCTGAAAAGCAGCATTATCCATCTCTTGGAAGATCACCTGTGGAGAAGGGTCATGGGTTGAGCTGGGCAAGTTGACTATCTGAGTAAAGGCTTCACTGCATTAATGATCATCTGTCTGATCACTTGATACACACTGAACTAAGACAGGACATGTGCCTTTCTCAGTGCCTTAATGACTGTATAGTTAGCTCCCAGAATGCTAATTATAGCAAGTGACGCTTTGGGCTGGTGAGTGAGGTATTTTCCACTATTGCAGTTTAAAGTCACGTGTGAGGGCAGAACATGGTACAGATAATGGTGGTGGACAGCCAGCTGATATGGGCTGCTAGGGCAGAGTGATCTAGATGGGGGAATTGGGAAGGTAAAGGTGGAGAAAGCATGAAGTGTTGCTGTATGCATATTGTCTGTTTTGAGGGGAAGAATGCATTGCACAGGTTTCAACATCTGCCTTCTCATTGCCAGTAGCAGTGTATTGCAGTTTGTCATGTGTAGGCCTCATAATGGAAATCTAAAATTTTTATCAGGTCTAACTGAAAAGTTGCATTTGTAACATCCCTGAGGCACATTATCTAAAACACTTATGAGTACATTAGTTTCATATTTGAGTTTGAGCCCTACAAGCAGATTAATTTTTGCAGTTTCTTATACGTGGTTTGTTACTGAAAATAGATGTGTGCATGGACATCAGTTGTTTTTATCAGTTGAAATAGAAAAGTTTGGTTTCTCAAGAAAAAGGAAGTTAGTATGTTCAGCATTAAGTCATTGAAGAATCAGACAAGTTTGCTTCTACTCTTCTGTAGATTGAGTGTCTCTCCTGTGAGAAGTTGGCGGCTTTTCTAGGTTATGTGAAAAGTAGCCACTCTTTATTAATTTTTTTTTTAATGGAAAGGAAGAAACAATACTGTCTTCTGAATATAAATATGGGTGTAATGTGCCCTGTACCAGGCACTATGAACCACAAAATCCCACATTACACCACTGTATGTCCAGAACAGATCATATCATGTGCCTGCAATTTCTGTGGATTTGCAGAGAACTGAGAGCAGAACTGGATTTTCTTCTTCTGCAGAGAGCACACTTTTGGCACCATTTGTTGTTCTATTTGTTTGTCTCTTTAACTTCTGGCAATGAAGTCAGTTCAGCTTGAGCAGTTTGTTTTAGTCAGCATTTCTCCCTCTTGTCAGTTTCTACTTTGTATTCTCTCCTTGTTTTAGCAAAAACAAACTCAAATGAAAAACACACACATACGCAAAATCCCATCTGCATGTGATGGTGAAAACTTTTTCTGATTTTTACTCGTTCTTGTTTTCTGCAAGTAAATGTCTGTCTTATTTCTTGGAAATACGATACCATTACAAAGTTTCTAGTAAGCAGCTTGCACATGACAACTGGGAGGCAAATGTTAAGGATTCATTTGATACAAGCTAGTGGATACACTGATACTTTCAGTTGCAATTCATGAAGGAAAAAATGTTTCTTAGCTATCTAATTTCCTCTCAGTATGTATTTCAGTTCTCTGCTTCTCTTGAGGAACATATCTGACACTGTACATTGCATGCATAGTCACAAGGCCACCTTCTAATAGAAATTGCTTTTTGCATTCTCTGCAGTGCCAGTGTGAAGATTCTTAGTTTTGAAAAAAAGCAATCAAAAATCCCCACAAAAACCCCAACAAACAAGCAAACAAAACCCACTACCAACAAATCAAGCCTGGCTATTTCATTTTAAGGCTATTTTTAGGCTCAGAAGGTCAGAGGCAATGAGATATTATTTTTATTTTTTTGGGTCTCATGACTGTCAACAGATCTAACAGTGTTTGTGTATGGACAGTGCTGGCTGTTTATCTTGGTTCTTTACCTTCCCTTGGCTCACAGCTCACTGAAACTGGATTGCTACTGGCAGTCAGGTTTCTCCAGTGATGGCAAATGTTAAAAGTTAAATATTCAAAACAACAATAAGTAATGATGGCCTGTCATCATCCTGACTTGCACCTGTGCTGTGAATGAATGGTTCTCTGCCTACTAGTCTTAATTCCTGGTTTTACACACTGAGTGTAGCTTGACTTTAAATGTTAGGTTACTGTTTTATAATATTTACATCTCAAAGCAATTAATAACTAAAACCACATGTAACCAATTGCATTTTTGTTGCAAAAGGTAGAAATAGACCATCAGATCCATTATTTTATCATACAGTGAAGGCAACAAGGGAATCTATTCCCTGAAGCACATTGGTGAATATCTGACGTGCATAACTCAGATTAAAAAAAAAAAAATCAACTGATCTAAATAACACTTTTCTAGGTGTATCCAGGACAATTAATAGCTAAATAATGTGGTTTTTTGCTGCTTGAAAACAAAACAGATATGTATATTTAAGGAAGGAAGCAGATGCACTTGTTCTAATGCATGTCAAGTTCTTTTAAATTAATATTTTCCTTCCCTTTGAAAATGCTGTTTGTTTATTCTCAGTGAAAGAACTTTAGGAATATAAGTAAGAATACTCTTCAGTTTTTTTAGGTTATTAGAATTATCCTTATAAATATGGAAAGTAGCAATAACTGATGTAGCATTGCTGGGTGTAGTCATTCCTTCACAAAAATTTATCAAGCTAGAGGAGATCAATATTTTTGTAGTCTAAAACTAGCAGGCTCTGCTTTGAAGAATGGAGTGCAACAGACAAAAATTTAAAAAACAATCAAAAAAATTTACATGCTTAATGAAAGAAAAAATATCTGTCTTTCAGATTAACTAGAGAAAAAAAAAAAACTTTTCTTAGGTTAAATTCCCTTTTATTTACAAAGGACTTACGTTTTGTATATCAGTTGTAGAATAAAATGAAGTGTAAAAGCTCATGTGTAGTTTAAAAATGGTGAGCAAAATGAGAACTATTTCTCTAAACAGAAAAGTCTGAAAAGAATGAAATACTTACAGGGCAATGCTTACCTGCTTTCAAGGATGAAAATATTTTCTTTTTTTTTAATTAATCTTGAATCTGTACAACATAATTAAGAGAGCAGTCTTTGTTCTAGTCAGCAAGAATAGTTGTATGCTGTCCAAATTCTTTCAGATAAGAAAGCAATTTATGGAATTTTTTCATCATTATTTCATTACTGGATCCAGTGCTACCTATTCTGATCCTTGTATTTTTAGATGTGATAATTGAATTTTTCCTCCTTCTTCTGGCCAGCATTTTAAACTATTCAGAATATTTTGCTTCAAAATTACTATTTGCCGTAGTACACCAAAAGCAATCCTTATAAAACAGAGCCATACTGAAGCAAAAATCAATGTCTTGTCACTTCAAAACAGATTTTTTTGCTCCAGTAGTTTAACATCTCTGAAAAGTGCACCCTGAAGTGTGAATTTAAGCTTTTCTACTCATTTTCTTATTCTTCTTGGGCCAAGTGAGGAGTACAAACCATGGTTATCACTTCACTATGAGTAAGTTCCCAATATGCTGACTGAACTCTAGCCTTAGATATTGAAGAGTGTCTTCTACTGGAAATTTGCAGTTCAGTCCTCATTCAAATTTATGAGGTCAATATGAAGATATAGTGTTGTGGAATTGCACAATTCAAGGGAATTAGTGGTTTTATGGCAGGGAACATGAGAAAGTGCTTTTTCTATATTTTATATGTTATTTTCCTTTTCTGTGATTCTAACCTTTTAATTTGTTGTCTCAATAGCAGATTTTTTCTTGCTTGGATAGTTTGTATTTTTTTAAAAAGTTCAAAACCAGCTATACTTTTTACTACAGCTATTCTTGAGATAGTAAGTGATTTGCAATATCACTTGGAAATAGTAAGTATTGGTGTGTGTCATTATTTACACTTGTGTTGCCCAAAACAGTGATATTGCACTAGTTCAGTGCTCAGACTGATCAGTGTAGAACACTTCTGATTGAGAAAATAGAACATGAGTCTACTTGCAGGTTTTTTTTCTCTAAACCAGATTGATATCCAATATTTTTTTCTAAGCCTTGTTCTGTGATAAATTAAATCCACTGACAAAATTCCTGTGGCTTTCCACAAGAGTGGTTCGCTGAAGTATATTAATTGAGTGTCTTAGGCATCAGTGCAATGTGAATTGGAATGTATCTTGAATTATTTATGTTGCAAGCTTCTGGGTCAGGGGTTGTCTTTGAACTGTGTGCACTTCTCAGCACAGTGGTGGCCAAGAATACCACTTATATATATGCTGCTGCTGTACTAATAAATGTAGTAATTTCTAGTGAGGAAAAGAGGGAGATAAACACTTCTGAAGGCTAGTGGTGCTCAGATGAAGATGGTGCCTTCATGTGTTGATAGAGCAGTTTCAGCCGAACTGTTCAGTTTTGATGGATGCTGGCTGTGCTGACAGCTTGTGCTGACAACACTGCCCAGGCAGCAATTACACCCTGCTAGCTGGCTTGTTTTCCCTGTGTCCTCCCTGCCTCAAGTGGAGAAGCCTGAGGCAGGAGCCTCTGTGGTCTCACTCACATATATTCTTGTTGGTTTGGTGGTGGGAGGTCAGTGCCCCTGTGCTCCTGCCAGGTGTGTGCAGGCTCAGCACAGCTCTGCACTCTCACCTCAGGCTGGTTGGAGCAGCTGGCACTAAGCAGAAGTCTCTGTTCTGTACTCTGTGTGCAGTGCTTGTGGCACAGGGCTTAAGTGAATCTTCTGCTGACAAGCCTGACAGCAAAAGAAACTAGTCCCTAATCACTGGGAAGGTGCAATGAAGGTAAAAAGCACTCCAAATGTTCCAGAGTAGCAGGTACCTGAACAGAATAAGAGCACACAGAAGAAAGAGGGTGTTGGTGCTGTGGGGCTGGTTTGGAACCTGGTGCAGAATCTGTGGAAGCTAATGGACTTTATTTAACTTAAAATCCTTTGATGGTGGGGGTGAAATGATTGCAGCTGTCTGTGTAATCATGCAGATCATGCCAAGTTATTGGCACAAGCCTTCAGTACAAACTTAAGTATCAGTATCAAAAATTGTATACAGGCCTGAAAATTGGTTTTGCAGTGTTTTGAGTTTTGGGGTTTTTTTGGGTGGGGGGATGGGTTGTTTTTTAAAATTTTATTTGTTCCATGGATTAACTAAATATTTAGAATGTTTGACTTGCAAACATCTACCTAAAATGTGAAAATGGCCAGTGTATGCTGTCTTTAAAACAATGAAACCTATTCTAATACATAAACATGAATTATTAAATTTGTAACTGCAGAACAGAGGATTTTTATTAATATTAGTGTTAATATAGTCTTCTATGACAAATGTGGTCAGTTGAAAGTGTAAAAAAAGTATTCACTTAATGTGAAGTTTGTGGGTGGGATTCATATTCAGGAATGCCTGACTTCAAGACTGTGTGCAATGATAGGGTGCAATGATACATTGTTCACCAGTGCTTATTTTGTTTGATGACATTATAAAGTAGGCCATTGGTCGCGTTAAAGAATATCTTAATATTTATAAACTTCAGTAGATACTAATGTAGTTGCATACCATTTGTTTTGTCTCATAGACTAGCTGCATTAAAAATACCTCAAGTTGTAGGCAGTTTTGGAGCACGAGGCAGAAAGATTTTAAATAAAGATTTTAAAAAGCTTGACTGGCCCTCTGGATTTAATTTTTATTTTCTTTAGTACTTCACCTTTCCACACTGGAAATGACCTTGAATCCTTGAGCTATAGACCATACCTCTCAAGAAGAGGGGATTCCTTTTAGTTAAAGCAAAAATTAGTGACTATTACCTAAGGCTCACAGATGCATATCCATCTTAGAATATGATTAAATACTTGAGTATCTTGCTGCTTGAGCACAACAGCAACTGAACTTTGATTTTTTTTTTTTTTTTTGTCTTTAAATCCTTTTATCTTTGACTGGATGTTTCTTTCTGTTGGGAAACACCCAACAGAAGACTAGGAAAGGTAGAAAGGAAAGGGTTTTAAAGTAGTGAGCTTCTGGTCATTGCACAATGGAGTAAACAATTAAACACAAATGTGACTAAAAAAACTTTAAAACTTTGGGACTCTGCTCTCAATACTTAACTTATATGGTTCAACCAGTAATCTGGTGATCTCATAAGTTATCTTCTGCCGTGGAAAATCCATAAAGGGGTGCTGATTGAATAACTCTTGATAAATTATTTAGGAATTAAGAGTTCTGTGACATGAAAGTGTCATTTTTTAAAATGAGACTTTAGTGAGTGCCTAATTATTATCTGTAAAATCTATTATCTTTTTAGTAAACACAAAAGACACCTAGCAGGAGTACCTTGTCTTAGTTTACAGAAAGAGCTGTGAGCCAGTCTATGTTTTAACAGTCCCATATAGTCTGACTACTTTTTTAGTAAAACAAAGCATCAAAGAGTCAAAATACATTAGCTGCTGTATAAAAGTTAAATTGAATAATTTCATGTAGAGTTAATGCTGCTTGAGGGAAGAAGAGGATTTTGGCTGAGCGTGATTTCCTTTTTTTGGCAGTCACCTCTCTAGTACATACAGTGCGGATCTAGGACATGAGTTTAAAGGAGAGAAGCTGCTCCCATGGTCAGCTCTGGCAAAAGTACAGCAGAGCATGGGAGGTGTTTTGGTTATAATCAGTTGTGCCAGCAGGGTCAGTTGCTTTGTTTTGAATTCAGTGGTTGTCTACAGTACACCTGAGGGAGAAACTTGGCTGTGGTTTGTAACACATGCCTCACCAGCTGCTGGGTTTGCAGTGGGGGAGGAAAATGTGGAGTGTGCTCTAGTGCAGCCGTCAAGCTTTGGGTAGCTACAGAAGGATGACATTAATCTTTATTCACTGCATTCTTTGTTATTGAAAATCCTGAATTTACCAGTTTGAAGACACTCTAGTTTAATTGGCTTGGCCTAACATTTGTCCAGAATATATACATGACCTTAGTGTCAGTTCAGGAGCTGGACTATGCATTTTTTGGGCAGGCACTAGTACATGTGGAGAACAACTTTGCAAAATATTTACATTAAGTAATACCCTTCTAATTAAAAAAAAAAAAAAAAAAAAAAAAAGTATATTTTCACTGCATTTCAGAAAGAAGATACTTGATGTTCTAATTCCTTGAGTTAAAGGTCACCTCTTATTATTTTGCACCAAAAAGAATGCAGAGGATGTAATTGGCAAAGCTTCTCACAGTCTGAAATCAGAGATACAGCGTTCCTTAAAATTGAACAGAGATTTCAGATCAAGTATTCATGCCCAAATGTCTTTTCTTTTTAACTCTGTTTTTAATCATTCATCTTTTCAGAAAATCATGATACATCTTCAGACTAATGAGCTTCTAAAATGGTAACCAACTGTTTAAACTTTGATGTTAAATTGCAGTCTTTTGCAGTAGATTCTTTCCAAGGTGTTCAAAGGCAAATTATATGTTACATTTAGTTAATTGAACACCTTGATACTTGCCAGCTCTCAGTAATACCTTCTGCATCAATTTTCCTTCCCAAGCCTACAAGGATTTAACAAAAAATGTGCATGATAATTCTTAATAATACTGCTTTTTCGAGTTGTGTTTTCTCCTTGCAAGCAGATCACATCAGTTGCCTTCGTTGTTCCTTGTGTGCTGGGAGGCAGAAGAGCAGCTGACACAGTCAGTTTACCTCAGCAGGACTCGTTGTCCTTCAGTGATTGTATTTCTGATGTTGTGGAGTGTGATTTCTCTTGATTTTTAGAAAATCACATCTAGCACAGATAATAGGCCAAGAAGCAGATGCTGTGTCCTGATCTAGTATCTGCAGGACACACAGCAATCTGTACCAGGAATTGCACATTCTATCAGATTATTTTTATTTTTTTCCCAAAGGAACATAAACACTTAGGCTGCAATAATGTTAGCATGCTTTTAGTAGGATCAACCCTAGCACTTTTCTGTTATTGAGGTAAGTGGCAGTAGCATTTTTGGTAGTAGAACACTGGTATGAAGGTTTTAGTATACCAACAACAGTATGCTAAATATATACAAATAATTTGTAAAGTCACAAAAGCAATAAGCAGTGCCCTTTTAGTGTCAAACTGCATTATTTACTGACAAAATAGATGTTCTGTTTGTTGAAAATAGCATAAGCTTGAGAATCCAACCTACAATTCTGTTGTGACCTTGACCAAAGTCATTTAAGCTCTTTGTGTCTGTCATGCATAGAATTATGTTTATTTGCTATTGCTTGCTGTGATGTCCCTATTCTGAATGACAAAATTTGTTTGAGCTTAGTGAGCAAAGGATTCTACTAAAGTGTGATTGCACTGCTGACGTTTTATATTGTTTCAAATTATTGTACAAGTAGAGATGCAATCTAGATATATTCATTCTGAGAAACACAGTGAGAGGCATGAAAATAGAGGAAATTTTATTAATTCTGCATGCTTACATTTTTCTTTTTCATGCTTTTGGGAAAGATATTCAGAATACATAAGCCATTCCCTGCTGAAGTCCTTGTGGCTGTACCTCAGCTCCACACATCAGCTCCAGTCAGGACTCCAGAATCTGGAGGACAAGTTGTCTGAAGCTGTACCTCATGGAAAAGAAAGGCTATAGGTCTCATGTGTTTTCCAGGGATCTTTAATCCATATAGTTGGAATTATTTTCCTCTCCCCCTTTAAGGAAGTCAGAACTGGATTTTTGGAACTCAGATGCAATCTAGAAAAAAATCAAGGTTTTTTTTCATTTAAACATGAAAGATAATTTTCCTTTTAGTCGCATCATTTTTTGAGTTCTCTAAAAGGTAATGGTCAAATGTAGTTGAATTCTTACAGGAAAATTTTTCTGTGTATATGTCTATCTATCTATCTATCTGTCTGTCTATCTATCTATCTAATCTATCTATCATCAACATATGCTTGTTTATAAATTTTTAGAATGAAAGTTTTATAGCTTCAGAGATAGAGCTAAGGTGTAACATGGCCCATACTCTACTCAAATGAGACAAACAGTTCAGTGTATAGTTTTTCTTTTCCAAGCCAAATACGATGGGAAGTCAGACTTGTTTATTCTTTGTCATGAACTTTTGCTAATGGAATAAAGTGTCTTTGACTTGCAAGAAAGTTTTCGTTACTCATATAAAATAAGAGGGGGGAAACCCCAAATAGTCTTTTTTTGTTAGTTTTTGTGATTCTTTCGAGTTGTAATTTCAGATACTTTTTATGAAGCAAACAGCTGAAACAGTTAAAATACTTGAAAAGTTGTAGCTCTGCAGTCACATTTTGAGTTTTTAAAAATGTTTGTGATCTTTTGTTTCAACTGGATTGAATTTTTCTTGTATTTGTAAAGTCATGCAAGTCAAGCAATGAATGGAAGAGGCTTAATAGCTCTCCACCTAAGGGCACCATTCTTGCTAGAACTAGACCTGCTTGTGCCCATCAGTGAACTCATCTCTAGGGCTAAGAGAGCACTGTACATTAGATTTCAAGTTTGTTTAACATTTCATCCTCCAGCTTCTTGTTGCAATTTAATGCTAATTATGTTGACAGCCTTTATGAAGCATTCAGCACTCTGAATAATGAATCATTAGTAACAGTTAAAATTAAATCTAGTTTTCCAAGCAAACCACTATAGTTACAGACAGCAGTCCCAATGCTGAATGTTCCCATTGTGTAGAACCTTAGTTAAGCATGACCTCTGATTATGTGCTTGCCTGTCTAAATCTTGACAAGGAGCTGAGTTGATGCATGAAAGCCACATAGATAACTTACATATCTACTGTGTGATTCACATACAATTTGCCAGTGGTGTTAACAATAAGCATTAGATAACTTCTGGTTTATTAAAGGACTCTTCCAACATGTTCTACATGTAGAGTCTTAGACACCAGCTTCAAGTATAGGTAGAGCAAAAGGTAAGTTCTGTTCCCACACCATCCAGAGTACTCCCCTCCATTAAAAGCAGAGTAAAACTATATGGGTTTTTTTCCTAAAAATCTGCTCAAGTTCCTTCAGAGCATAGAATTTCATTCTTTCTTCAGTGCTTCATGGAAAGCAGTTAAAATGCAGTCAGAAAGTCTTGAATGAAGGCTGGGATATCAGGCAGCAAAATGGTTTTGGTAAAAAGAATTTATCAGTATAAAGTACTGTGTCATGTTCATAGTCTTTTGAGAGATTAGTACAAAATTCTTTTGTTTTGATAAATATTTGTCATTAAAATCAGGATGATCCCTACAATAGTTATTCTGTCTTGAAAGCAAATAGCAAACAAGCTAAAAATGCAAGGGTTTTTTGCCTGACAAGCAAAAATCAGATTTTACTCTTTTTACTTACAAAAATGGGGAGAAAAGTACAAGGTTCAGACTTCATATGATCTCACACTGACCATACAACAGAATTTGGTCACAACATGTCAAGGCCTAAAATAGAGCAAAGAAAAACCATAATTGCATCTAGCATATTTAAAATATTATGGTGAAGGTCTCCTAAGCCTTTTCTTTTTGGTTGCATTTAGGTGGGCAACACATCTGTCTTCAAATGTGACACTGCAGAGGTCTGTATAAGCAAATGAGGATGATGTTCCTTTATTACCATCGCCAGAGTAAAGTACTACAAGTAGCTCTATTGCATTTTTTCCTAGCATATCTGAAATTATGATGTTCTCTCAACTTGCATTTGCCTTGAGGACCTTGTGGCAGAAGTCCATCCTGTAGCTGGTCTGGGTAAAATCTCACTGTGCAGTAAGACAGGTGGTAATGGAGTCACAAGAGTCTCTTCTGTGTAGACAACCTTTCTCAATCCCTGTAAATGGCCTTCTCTATATTAATAAAGAAAATTTACTCCAAAATATTTTCCTAACCTTCTGATCAGTTTGACAAGGAGAACAAAATTTCAAAAGGGAGAACTCCAGGGTTTTTTTTCTTAAATATTGACAGTCTTGTGCTGAAGCTTCATACCTAAAATGTAAGTGGAAAATAATTGTTAAAAATGCTTTCTTTGTTTCTTTTCCCATACAGCAATCCATAGTTATGTTTTTTGTAGTTTATTTTTCAGAACATTAAATGTAGTCCCCAGTACTTCACTAATGAACTGTTAGTGAGATCTGATACAACTTTCAGCTGACTCTCAAAAGTACACAGACTTTGGGTTCAGAATTGTTTTTAGAAATATTCAGTAAAATCTGTTTAGCTTCAAGCAGTGATTTACAGATGCTAAACTGTAAATACTGACATTCCTTTTTATAAAATAAATGAGTTCAATTTGGCTGATTTAAGTTGAACATGTAGCTGCAGCAGTGTTCCTGATACAGAGTGTTAGGCTGGTCCCCAATTCTGAAGAACTCCATGAAACTTGTACTGACTGCAGGCTTCTGTTCTGATCCAAACTAAGTAAGTTCTGTCTAGATTTTTTTAGAATGTTTTCTTGTAAGGTGATGTCCTATTTAAAACAATTTTATTCTCTAATTTATCTAGAACATACATTTTGATGAATCCAGTATTCTGTTTTTCAGTTTTAAAGGAAAGGGAATTGGTATGAGCATTTTATTTTGTTTTGTTTTATTTTATTTTATTTTATTTTATTTTATTTTATTTTATTTTATTTTATTTTATTTTATTTTATTTTATTTTATTTTACTTTGTTGTGTTTTACTTTATTTTATTTTATTCAACTGTTCCCAATGTCCATTATATTAGAGAACTTGCATATGTTGGTAAAATTGTTGATAGTTGAATTTGTACAAAAAATCCCAAACCAGTAGGCTTTATGACCATGAGCTTGTAACTAATTCCTTTTTATAAAAGGTAATACATAAGCTACAGAAGTAGTAAATTTTGTGATGATAAATTAGTTCCATTACAGAAAAATGCCTTTGGAATGCTCCGTTTGTCAGAATGTCTTTTTGAAGAATTCAACATAGTCTTCGCTATATAATTTCCCCTCCTGTTTTCTTCCCCCATAAAAGGCTAAATTTTACTTAGTTCTGCTGGTTTATGCCAAAAAAAAAAAAAAAAAAAAAAAAAGGCATGTTTCATTTAAAGTCTCTAGTGATTATTTCTACTTTCTAAAACTTTTATTTCTAAAGTTTTTCTTCAGCAAACTAATTCAGAATCTTTAGAATCTTTAGATATCAGTTGATTCTGATAATCTCAATTTTTAGACAAATCTTTCCTCTTTCTGAAAGAGGCTTAGGTATAAAATAGCAGCAGGGTATCTCCAGAGGAAATGCAAAATGCAAGATAAGGGAAAATTTTAGAAGGGTTAGGATCAGTGAATATAATGAATGGTGCACAGTAGAGCTCATTAAGAAACACTTCGATTTTGTATGATTCATATTTCCATCATAGCTTTATCCAGTTCTTTTGCAGACCTTGAAAAATTCAAGCAAACTTTCAAAATAAAATTCCTTCTTATTGTATTGACAAATTTTAGTGATTAGACTGTGTAAAAAATATGGCTGTAAGGAAGTCTGAATGCATGTATTTTAAAATAAGATTAAAAAGTACTGACAAATAGTTTTCCCTGAAGCTTGCTTATGTCACTTCAGTTTCCTGCTTTCATTTTCTCTTGTATTTTAATGTCACATTGACTGCACAATTCTAGTAGCTTATTTTACAGAGCAACATCTGATAAAGACAATGTACAGAACTGCAGAAGAAGCAGCTCTTGTATATTTCAGATTTTATTTCTTATAGTCAGCATGTTTGCAGTCACTGTCCTTTCTGGATTACTTGTTGAATTTTGGTTTCAAAGCAGAGTTAATGATTGTGCAAAAATGTGGCTTGGCAAGGGTCTTAACAGACATATTCCTTCTTCCAGTTTCTGTCTTAAGGTTTTCAGACAGTAAGTGTCTCCACAGGATTAAAGAGTCATTTTAAATTTGATTTTAAATTCAAATAGCCTCAAAAACATATTCTCAGATACTTTGACATCCTAACAGGTATCCTAACAGGTAGAGCAGTGAGATGGAGATGCTGATGTAAATCAGCTTTGTGCTTAAGGAGAGCCTGACAAGTTCACTCCCCATGGTCAGTGCTCTCCTCACTAAGCTGTTAAAGTAAGAAAAGGGTATCAGCTACTCATTTTTCCTGTATTTTATGGAAAGCCTGATGCTTGTTCACTAAGAGTTTTTTCCATTTTGCTTCATGTGAGGACACCAATTTAAAGCATTTAAAGGCTATTTTGCTTCTTTGGGATGTGCTACTATTTTTGACAAAGTGAAGAATTTCAGTGTTACGTATTTTTTTTAATGTCTGATTTAAGAATTATTTTTAAACTTGTGTCATTATAGAGGATTTTGAGTTCCTTGGGTTTTAGTCAGAGCTTTGGGCAAACAGGCTAATCAAACTGTGAAGCTGAGAGCTCAGAAGGTGAAGGCCACCAAAATGATCATCAGCTGTAACAAAAATCTTAACTTCTTAGCTCCAAAGAGTCTGTCAGAGAGCTATGAAGAATTAAAAAGTGATATTTCATTTCCAAAAAATGAGGCAAAAAATGCTGTGCCAATAAGGTATTTTGTGCTGTGACCAGTTGTGCTTTGCATTGGAAAAGATACTAGTGTGTTCTTTGTGAAGACCAAAAAGTGACATATGATTATGGAAATCATGTGGAGCACAATGTAATATGTGTGCCCAAGTCCATGAATAAGGGTACTTATTCATACTATGCTGATTTACTGCTGATTGCTACTCCTGATCCAGCAACTAATACCAACCATTAAAGCCTGATTTTGCCTCTCAAAGCTTGAACTATATGAAGCATGCTTAGTTATTCTGCAGTCTGAATGTGTATATAGGAACTGGGAAGGTTTGGGTGTTGAGTTTTTAAAATCTAAAGGCATTCCTTTGTAAAAAACGTAAAAAAATATAGCTGAGAAAAGCTGAATTCCTGAACCTGCTCTACAACATGAAGTAGACAGATCTTTCTGAAGGAAGATGATCTGAACATAATAAAATGCATTAGTCCAATTTCTTAAGATTAGACAGAATTTTGTACAAAGATTAATTAATGTAAATTTTTGAAGTTAGAAGAATCAGTTATGGAACCTTTGTGACAGCTGCTACTGTTAGTCACAGCTTTCACCTCTGAGAGGCACAGAAGTATTCCTACATACCTTACTTTCTGTTCTGTTGTGCTCATTTATGTTTATTAAATAGAGCCATGTTTAGACACAGTGAACATGATTTTTTTTTTTTTCCAAAACAGATTATATGTTTAAAGAACACTTTTATAAAGAACACTTTTTCATTCAGGTCTCTAGGAGTTAAGGGTTTGTTCAGGACTTTTTGTAGAGCTTTCCAAGAGCTTTAGGGATGTTCATTATACTGCTGAGTCACAAGAAGTCACAGCTTCAGTTATGCCACTGCAGGAACAAAATAGCTTGAATCTGCTGAAAAGAACACAGTGGGAGTAAGAATACGCCTGTACTGGGGGATGAGTACCAAAACTGGGACTTGAGGAGAGGTGGGTGTGTTTCTCAGATGAAGCAAGGGAAAGTTCTCCTTAAACTCTCTGAAAACTTTGATAAGACACATAATTGTTTCCACATAGTTAAGATCTTCTGAAGCAGTAGTTACCACTTTATTTGCAGGATTAGTCTTTGATACATTGATACTGAGCTCTCCTATCTTTACTTCTGTTCTTTTTAGTGGATTGCTGTCACAAATTTAAAACTTTCCCAATTTCCCAATATGCACAGAATTGGTTCAGCAGATTCTCCTTAACATTCTTAATACAATTATTGGAAGCATGTAAAAAAAAAAACAAAAACAAAAAAAATTGAAGTTAAGTACTTTTAAGGAGCTTCAACAGCTTTTTTGCTTCTAACTGAATATCTTCTCTTGGAAAGATGGAAAACCTTCCCATCTACTACAGTTCAGACCATTATACTGATTTAGCATGGCATCAGCCCTCTATAGCACCATTGAAGACAAGGCCTGCACCAGTCAAGGACAAATAAAAGCTTGGCACCCTTAGTAAAAATTGCAGTTAATCCTTATTTGTCTACTGGTGGGTTATCTATTGTTCAAACATTGATGTGTGCGTGTCTGACAGCAACTAGGGGTAATTTTATGTCTTCACCCTTATATTTAGACCATAATTTATATTAAAAAATAGTGATAAAATTTCTTAAAACTTACTATCTCACCCATCTGATTTTATGTTGATTTTTCTCTCCTAGTCCTTTCATTTTCTTTTTGATCATATTTTTCATTCATATTAGCTAGCATATGTTGATTACATAGAATACTCACATTTCTTGGTTTTATGAGCTTTCTGTAGATAGCCTGAAAATGCTCTTACCAGAAAAATCATGGACATTTTTGGCTGTGGTAGAAGCAATACAACCAGCTGACTCTTACCTGTTACTTTTGATTTGGTTCATAGCTGCTACTGCTGTGAGTCACTCTGTTTGAAATGCAGGCATTTGTTGTGGTGTTTCATACTTCCATTAAGTAGTTATTGTGACAGGAACATTCTTGCTGCTCTTCATAAATATTTGGGGGACATCAACAGATTTGTTAAAAAAAAAGATAAGGAATGGCATACATTTCTTCCAAGCTGCCCTTGTCATCCTTAGCCCATCAAGGCAGTCAGCATTTCTTCCACTGACTTTATCATATTTGGAGTCAGCTCCACTGAGCCACACTGGCTCCATGTGCCATTATGAATTTCTTTTTTCCCTTCTTTTAAGGAAGGAAGGGGGAAGGAATACAAAGACATCTCTGTTATCATCACATATAAAAAGCTGCCAGTACTAACCATCTAAGACTGAAAAGGCAGTTAGTAACAGAATGGTCTGATATTGTGGGGGAGCTTTAATAGGTGGTTAGATCAATCAGTTTCTCAACAGAGCCTTGACAAGTTTCTGATTTAATGGGATAAGACTGTGTTTCCAGATGTTAACAGTCTTAAAGATTTTAAGGTTCGACAAGAAAAAACTCAGCCTGAATTGCCATTGCCAGGATTTTCTTCATGATTATGGTAAAAGCAGGCCATTTTCTTCTACAGAAATGGTCATTTTTTTCAATAATTTTTAGTTCTTTCCTTGACTTGTTCAAAAAGGCAAAACCAAAGATAGCAAAGTTATCAGAGGCTGTTCATGGAGGCAAGAGTTACTGAATTGAAACTTCTGAGAGTGAATTAAGGCACCAGTGGTCAATCTTACTGTTATGCTTGATTACTTTTTATTAATCTCTTTTTAAGATGAATGTGTCTTAGGTGTCCAGATGTGAATGTGTGATAATTATGTGCAGCTAAAAAGCAGATGTTCTACCAATTAAATGAAACTTCATCACATGCAAACAGGGAAGGGAAGCAGTAATGAAAATCATGATTGCAACAGTGAAAGC
Source organism: Erithacus rubecula (assembly GCF_903797595.1). Taxonomy (NCBI): domain Eukaryota; kingdom Metazoa; phylum Chordata; class Aves; order Passeriformes; family Muscicapidae; genus Erithacus; species Erithacus rubecula. Next base: position 2,979,091 of record NW_027635819.1, on the reverse strand, counting down.
AGAAGAAAGAGACTGCTGTTTGATGAAAACTTAGAAATATTTGACAAAGACACCGCAGTGTTGTCGCCTGAGGAATATATTTATATTTTTCTGAGATGAGTTGTAAAACTCCCACTCCGTTTGGCTTGAGAGGGAATTTAGCCATGCTGTTTTTCCACAAATACAATCATTCAGGTATTTTTGGTTTAAATTATAGTGGTGTCAAGACTTATATAGGCTGATTGTTTAGAACTGGATAGTGGTGTTTCACAGAATGGTGATTGCCTGGTGAAGTGTGTTCCAGCTGCAGCACTGCCTGCCTGCTGACATATCCCTTATTAGAAAAGAAGTGTGATAAATAATTCTTAACACCTGTGTGACTTCAACCAGTGATTTTTGTCCACTGCAGGAATACCTAGTTTTTCTAAATGACCCTTTATTCTATTGCGATGAGAGGCTGGATGTAATCAAGAAAATCAAACTGTATATAGATGCAGTTTTAATACAATTAAATACTAGTTCTTATCTTCAAGTGATTCACTGTCTTTCTTATGCAAGGTTTTATTGATTAAGAATAATGGGTTTTACATATTTACATGAATATATTTGTTGTGACTAATTAAAAAAAAATTAAAATTGTAAAAATAAAAACCTTTTTATAAATAAGAATTAAGGACAACAAATCTTCCATTTTGGAATTTGGTTGGTAATGACAAGTTCTGCTTTGTGTGAAACTTGTCACTGAAAGGAAATCTTTGTTTTGTTTTCTTTAACTGACCTTTCAGGTTTTTTAGCTTTTCATGGCAAAGTGTTTTCCTGGTTTTCAGAAATCTCAGATATAGATTCAATGGTTACTTTAGGAAAACTACAGTTGATTGTTGGAATGTGTAACTTCCAAACTGTATTTCCTGAATGAGGAAATGATGGTAGTGGCTTATGATGACTTAGAGTGAGTGAGACAGCTCTGCTCCAGTCCTGGTGAAGTTGGCTTTTCTGCTTTCTATAATATCCACTGGAATTGGCTCTACTGGGAATAACCTTAATTGTGAAGTGAAAAATACAGTTCTGGGAATGGCTTTTGTGAGGTCTTCTGGTGATTTCTGATGCTACACATTAGAGCTGCAATTGCAGAAAAATATGAGAAAGTTTCACTTCTGCTGTGTCCATTTCATTATTCCGTGCATAAATGGAGAAGTTCAGTTGTTGATAATTTAGAAAGCAAGTCTAAAGGCAGTGGGTTGATTTCTTTACCCCTTCTCAAAACAAAGCAATTTAAATGCCTCTAGTTTTAATTTTTAGCCATTTCCATGACTGTACAAATAAGATTCTGTAATACTACTTTCTTAAGATACTGCTTTTACAGCTTTGATACAGATATAATAATTTTTTACCAGTTTGTGGACACAAGGTAGCAGTCCTGGTGTTGCTGGTTCAGGCTTGAGTCCCAAGTGACAGTGGTGCCTAGTGGCTTAGTAAAGTATTTGAAAATCTATGCTGACACAGCTGTAATCTTCTGAAAATCCAGAGCATGTAGACATGTACCAGAACTGCTAACCACAGAGTTTCATAAACCTTAAGTGAAGTTGCAAAAAGTATGATACAAGATTAAAGCACCTTCTTAAAAATATGGCAAAGAAATTATAAGGTTAGCATGAGTGTGATACCCTTTTATATTGTCTCAATTTTACTTACAGATTTTTAACTTGAGAAGTCAGCCCTTCAGTTGTACAGTTGCAAGAGAAAAAGCTTTTTGTTTTTTTGAAATATTATATTAGGCAAATTAGGTAATTTACATGCTTTACAGTGCTTGAGCAGTTTCAGCAATAGGGAGAACACAAAACAGCCTTTGTTTCTTAGTCACAGTAAATTCATTCATAAGTACTTGTGATGATTTTTAAATTTAGTGTGCAAATACTGCTTGCTGTACCACAGCCTTAAAATCATAACTAGATTAATTACTCCAAGTAGGAAATCCAGGAGGCCTGAGCTAACAAGATGGAAACATTTAAGCAGGTCCTTGAGTTGTATTTACAAATACTGATGGAGATGGCATTAATGAATAGTCCATCTCGGGAACCTTAATTGTCTCCATGTCTCCAATGAAACTTAAAAAACTTCTGATGTGCTTTTTAAAATTTATGTCACCTCTTTTAAAGAATCTATCTGTAGGTTGTTTTCTGACATGGGTAAAGGAGGATAAGTGGATAAAGACTCCCATTATCTCTTCCCTGTGTCATTCAAGGCTTAAGAAAGTAGTTTTGACATTCCTTATGGACTCTTTATTTCTGGAACTTAGTGAGTTGTCTTTGAATATTCTGTTTTCAGTCATCTGAAACATGGAAATGACCAGGTTCAAAATCCAAAGAGAGGCATTAAAGAAATGTATTATAAGTATTTATGTGAACATTTATTAATATTTACCTCAGTTGCTAACCTTAGAATGTATTGTGGCTTTAGTACCCTTCTGTGAAGCTCAGCCACACCCTATGGATCATATTTCTTACTTGATACTTGGCAAGATAGGATTGGCATGATAGCTGCACAGGCTTTCTTCTTGCCTTCTGGATGGACAATGCTGTTTCTCTCTCTGCATCCATGAATTTCACAGCTCTGTTTGTTAAGTGTAGACTAAAATACATAACATTCAGTGCAGTCTAGGAAAATAAAATAATTCCAGATTCCTTTGCTATATGCAAAGCTCTGTAGTCATGAGTTAAGTCCGCTGTTCTGTTTTTAATTCCTTTTGCTGTGGTGGTTATGTCCTTAGGACCTCCAATTGTGGACTTTTACTACATTGTTCTAAATTTTGTTCTGGTCAAAACAGAAAAACTTGTATAAAGTATGTGAGGGAACAACACTGATGCCAGGAGAGAGGAAAATACAGGTGAAGTGTGGGACAGGCTTGACTGGAGTGATTGCTGTGGTCTCTGGCAGCCAAAGAGCCTTTATGTTGTTGTAATCATCAGAGCATGGCTGGGACTTTGCAGATAGTATTTTGCAGACATTTATGGAGAATGTCTCACAAATGTGAGAATAGGGAGTTTCTTGAGAGTGCCTGTGTGCTTGCTCTGCATTCTTGGTCTGTCACAGAGACTGCGGTCAGGAAAAGAAGGAAACAGAAGGAGTTACTTCAGTTGTGGGAAGCAGGTTGTTTATGGATTTGTGAACTAATTAAATAAATGGCCCTCTGTTACCCCCTGTGAGACACAGATTTAGGGACTGGTTAAAATAGTACCCTTGGGGAATCTAACAGCATTTAGTCAACCTGAGGCTTCACAGCAGCTGCGGGGGTGATTGCAACCTTGAGTCTGCAGTGGCTGCTGCAGATAGTCTCTGTGGCAGAGCTGCTCTGTCCAGGGAGAAAAATTCCACCCACTTTATTGGGCATTTTTTTTCCCACCACAGAGTGAGTGGTGACAACATGTAAAATGCATCTTCACCCTCTATCAGGTATATATGTCATGTGAAAACAAGATAATTAATTTGATCTTGGTGGTTTTTGGAAGGCAGAAATGAACATATTCCACTATAATATTGAAACTAAGCCAAGAAATGACACATCATGAAATTTCATGTTATAGCTGACTTACACTAAAGGGAGTTTTTGCTATATTTGAGGTTAACATGTTTTGATGGTGAGAAATAAAATACTTTTTTATTTACCTTGAACTTATAGAAGGAGAGGCAAGACCATAGGTTGTCTAAGTCAGCATTTATGTGTTAGCTCAGGATTGGATTTCTGATCATAGACTTGCATTTAGGCCAAGGAGATGAAGATACACTTTGCTGTCTGGTTGTTCACACAACCTTTTCTGACTCTCATATTTGCCTCAGACTGCAGCAACCATGGTGGACAGGTGTCTTTGCTACTGCAGAGTATTACCAGCACTTGACCCCTGGTGAAGAGATTCTGTTGAAAACACAGAGATTTCTGCTACTTTACAATAATAACCAAATACTGAATTATAAATAATTTCTACTACTGGTGCTATTTTTATACCTTCTGATTCATTACTGCTGATGTAACAGAGTTATATTTAATTCCTTACAGCTGCTTTAAAATGAGATTGTATACAAAAATGATTGTATGACAGGTTAATGCAATTTTTTCTGAGAGCTCAGATATTTTCCTAATAAAGAAATTTTCTTCTTCTTTTCAGATACCATGACCAACAGGATGTTACTAGCAATTTCCTTGGAGCAATGTGGTTGATTTCAATAACTTTTCTATCCATTGGATATGGGGATATGGTACCAAATACATACTGTGGAAAAGGGGTCTGTTTACTTACTGGAATCATGGTGAGTGAATTTGTTAATTGGATATGAGATTACATTTACTGTTAATTAGTTTGAAATTAAGCCCATAACTTTTGGTAGTCATAAAGAAATGTTTATCTGCTGTCTTGTAGAGTGTATACTTAATCAGTTCGTTCCCATAGTCCTTCATTCCTGGTAATGAAATTGAGTTTTATTCTTCTTTAGGCAAAAATTTAGTAGCAGTGTAATGAAATACAGAGAAATAAATTGCACCCTGACATAATTCATAATTCAGCTTTGGAAATCTCAGTAAAGCCTTTCATCGAATGTTAAGGTGTCATATCATCTTGATCATTTTTGGGAATGTGAAATTGGACCAGTACTAATAATAGATCTTTGGTTCTGACTTTTGTTTCTTAAAATTGATCACAAAGAGACATAGTGGTGGCTAAACTCTTAAAAGTCTTTTTTTTTGCACATAGTTTTCTACTTTATTTCTTACAAGTCTAATAACATATTATTCATGGCAGACAATTGCTTTAAGTGGAATTATGTCCTGCAATTTGCACAGGAAGAGCTTTTGCTACCATTGGTATCATGCAGTAGTTGTTAGGTCATGCATGCTCATGTCTGGTTTTAATTTTTTGTACTGCACTATTTGGTCAAAGTCAGGCAGGGAATAAAGCAATGTATTACAATGTATTGTAAAATTTACATATATCTTCAGTAAATTAGATGTAAACAAGTTCTGGACTTTGCCACTCTTATTTGTATCAACTTGTAAATGTCCCTGTGAAGAGAAAGGCTGAATGATTGCCATATATGTACTGTATACAGCAATAAGATATATACTTGCTTCTGAATTTTGGCCATTTATGCAAGTAATACTGTTCCAATACCTGCCTCTTATAAAACAGCTATATTGGGATTATGGCTGAAAGAAAACGGTATCAAAGTGTTGTCCCTTTTGAGCAGATAGGTTGATAGAATATTCGTTTATAAATGTATATTTTATATCCAGAGAGTAAAAAAGGCTTTTTTACAAATTTTTCAATCTTTTTTTTTTAATTCTGTTAAGTTTCAGTTTATTGACCTTTACTGATGAAAGTTTATAAAGATTTCCAGCATATTTTGCAAAGAGGTGGTAAATGGGTATCTCCTTAAAATACACTTTGCAGTGGGGTTGAAGGGTAGAGGCTAAAAGCAGAGGGATGGCTCAGAGGGCCTTTTAAAGGCTGATGGCTGAGCTCAAATCTGCCATCTTCTGGGGTATTTGGCTTTACTCCTTTCTGTGTTGGATATTGATGCCAGAGAGAATGAAATGTGGTCATAAATTCAGTAGGAAAAGGGGTAGAGAAGCAATGTTTGTTGCCACCTTGCAGTGCAGGGATTGCAGAGTTAGGACAGAGTTATAAAGTCACTTCCACTGCTTCCATGAAAAACTCAGGTACAGATTTATACACACCATTGGCATCTCTTTTTCACAACTGGTATACTTGTAAAATGTATGGATGGTACCTTCATGTCTCTGGTTGGGTTTTTTTTAGTGAGTATAAGTTCTGCGGCTGCTTTGGAAGGATAAAGGCTCTACTCAGGATGTCATGGTAATTTGGGATAAACATCTTCAGAGACAGAAAGTGTTCTTAACAAAAGAAATGAGCCAAGTAGCTGCTGTGTTGTGATAGGTAAAACAATAACGAAAGCCTCCCCACTAATTACATTAATCTTTGCGGAAAAAAAATCATGGAGCAATGGGAAAAAAGTCAGATGTTGGAATTACTCTGGGTTTTGGGGCCTTGCATTTTGGTTTGTTTTTTGTTTTTTCCTATGAAGGACATGAGGAATATGAAGTACAGCACAGTAAATATAAAAATGAACTCTCTTCTAGCAGAACCTGCAATTTCAAAAAGCTTACAGGTCTTGAATATAACTGTTTAAAACCAATTATTCTTCTGAAACTTGTACAGTAACTAATTAATGTTTGTTGTGGAAAGTATAAAACCCTGTAAGAACAGAGCTAATGATTTTTATTTCAATAGAAGCAATTGATGATTTAATTAAAAGACACACAAGGGTAATTGTTGAATGGAGGTAGAAAAATATAAGTGTATATTTGATGTTAAGAGATAAAGTGTAATTGTCTAGCATCTGAAGCAGCAAATGCATTGAACTAGTGTGGTCATTGAGTGTTTGATTTTGGGTAAGGTCCTTGTTAAAAAGGATGGAAGGGGGAATACATAGAAACATTTGTGAATATAGGAGTAGTTACACAGACCACTGAAGAGCTGGCTTTGTGGAACTGTGGCCCAGGGAAGCCTTCTTTGGTAATTTGATCCCTATGAAGGAAGAGCCCTGGTGCCATGTCTATCCTCCCACTTCTGCCTCTGGAATTGCTTTCTGGGCAATGGAAATGGAAGTGCACAGGCTGAACTCTGCCTTGATCTCCAGCCTGGGAAGTGGACTTTGTGCAGTCTGCTGGTGGCACCAATTTGTGTTGGCATTGAAACTGTAGCTGCTGCTCTCTTGGGTCGCTGGTGTCAAGTGACATCCTTTAAACCCTACAGATGAACACTGCTGGAAATAGGAAATTCTTTACACATATTCAGGTTATACCAAAAGGAAAAATGCCTTGAGAACTGTTGAGAGTAAGATAGAAAAGAAGTTCAATTAATGTATTAGTGAAATTGGGGAAAAAAAAAAAACCAAAAACAAAAAAGCAAAATACCCTGTGATCAAAAAAGGCAAACATTAAAAATATATGAACAGTTTACATTTTGGTCTTGTGAAGCACTTAAATATATGAAACTTCCATAAAAATACTGACACGCTGGGTTACAAAGAGGGGTCATGCAGTTGTTTTACAGTGAAGCAAGTGAAACTGAACTGGAAGCCTCAACTCAATTACCAATCCATGACTTTGAATTGAGACTTTACTAGAAGCAGCAGTAGGCTGTGGGCCAGGTGGACTATGAATCCATAGCAGCTGTATCTTCTGCCCCCTGTATATGTTAGGTAGGTCTGCAAGAGTGGATGGATATATGTACAGCTGCTGTCACTGTTCTCAGAGCAGGGGAGGAAATAGGGACACCTGTGCCATCTTTGCCACACTGTGCTGTACTTGCATGTGTTTTATGCCTGCTGAAGGTGCCATGCCTGGTTGTTAGTGCACACCCAGCCAGATTTCTTGGATGCTCCTCAACAGGATGATCTCAGCTGCAGGTGGAACACTTTCCTTGTATGGTTTCTAAGCAGAGCTACAGCACTTCCACTTTCTTAATGGCTTTTTGCAGCTAGGGCCCTGGAGTGGTTTGCAAAATTTTTCTTGCTGTATAAGTGTCAAGATCTGACTTGGGTTTGCCAATTTTAATATATTTAATTTCTTTTAGAGATAGGATTTAGGAGTAAAGACAAGGCAGACCTAAAACTTACAAGGGCATAAGAAGAAATTTATTAATAACACAAAAACAAAATAAATTCAGAATAAGATTTCCAGATTATTCCCTTCTCCCTCTTCCCTCATCTTACATATTTCTTAACAGCAACATACAGAGAACACTTCATTCAGTTATCTACTTAAATAACCATTTCAGTTCACTCTAGAAAGAAAAGTTCCTTTTTTGGTTTAGGCTTAGGGGGTGTCTTCACTTTCTCAGTCTGTATCCGCCCGGATCTATAAACCATGAACTTCCTCTCATTTCCGTAGTCCCTCCAAAGCTGTGCTATGGGTTATGCTACAGGCTTGAGGTATTACTTTTAAAGGCAGGCTGCTGAAAAACAAAATTCTCTTAATCTCTTTTTCTATTAAATGTCTCTGTCCATATTTCCAGTCCCAAAACAGAGAGCCCCATTTCCTAAAGGCAAAAAGATCTTCTTTTCAAGCACTTAAACTTCCCCAAGTATATTTTACAGTTTAAAGGAATTTTAGTCACAATCCCCTTATAGCCCACAAAACAAAAAAGGTTTTCAGCTACTTAACAGTGGCATCTTTTCAATCTCTTTCCATCTGGAAAACTTAGCTTTCATTTCACTGACTTTAATAGACTTCTGCTTCATTCCTCTCATTCTGGGGAGCTCAGGAAATCCAGAGTCTCATTCAGGCACTAAAAAAGCGAAGAATCTGAACCAAGCCACGCTGGGAAAAACGTGTCCGCCAAGGACCACGTGGAAAAGGTTGGACTTCTCTTGGCTGCGTGGTCAGCTGGGGGAAAGGGAGAGCCTTTGGTGGCTCCCCCATCCCCTGAGGGGCTGGGCTGCATGCAGAAGAAAGCCGGGCCGAGCTGAGCCAAGCCAAGCTCTGCCCGGGAGCTGGGCTGAGCCTGGAGCCGGGGCCCCGCCCAGCCAAGCCGGGGTTGGGGTGCCGAGCCAAGCCGGGGTTGGGGTGCTGAGCCAAGACGGGGTTGGGGTGCTGAGCCAAGATGGGGTTGGGGTGCTGAGCCAAGCCGGGGTTGGGGTGCTGAGCCAAGCCAGGGTTGGGGTGCTGAGCCAAGCCAGGGTTGGGGTGCTGAGCCAAGACGGGGTTGGGGTGCCGAGCCAAGCCAGGGTTGGGGTGCTGAGCCAAGACGGGGTTGGGGTGCCGAGCCAAGCCAGGGTTGGGGTGCTGAGCCAAGCCGGGGTTGGGGTGCTGAGCCAAGCCAGGGTTGGGGTGCTGAGCCAAGACGGGGTTGGGGTGCCGAGCCAAGCCAGGGTTGGGGTGCTGAGCCAAGACGGGGTTGGGGTGCTGAGCCCCCCCGCTGAGCTGGAGCCGGGACCAGGCCTGGGTCCTGGGCTGAGCCCATAGTCAGCCCGGGGGCCCAGGCCCCAGCCAGAGCCGACCTCACCTCCAGAGGTGAATCAAAGGAGACCGGACCAACCCCCACCAATGTGATTTATGAAAACGAAACAACTCTCTCATTGGCCACATGGGATGCCAACCGCTGCATCAGCCCTCCGACTGGTCCCTGCATCCCAAATGGGGAGCTCCCAGCCCTCTTGTTTCTGGGCTCTGTGCTCCTCCATCAGGTGGCTCTCCCCCACCCGACCCCTCCATGTGAAACCAGCACAATCAGCAGAATAATGAAGTTAGCAAAAACTTAGAGCGGGTCAGTAGGAATTGGCGTATGAGGAGGAGTATGAGAAGATACGGAAAGGTGCGTGATTGTGGACTGTGGGATGGATAACTTTTGCAGACTTTGTAAGCTTTTACAATTTCACAAGATAAAGCAATGGCAGTCAGTTCTTCTGACTACAAATACCTGTTACAACTTTTAAGAAGAATTTAAGAATTTTTCCTTTTAGATCCAGCATTATGTGGTGGGGTGGTGCATTTATTGTATGATGCAGAGTTTATCATGCAAAATCTTCCTGCAAAGCCACTCACCAGCAGTTAGAGGCAGATGTGTAGACCAAACCAATGTTGCTACAAATAAAATGGATGAATTTCAATTGTCCTGTCACAGGATATAGTTGGTTTGGTAGAGCTTGATGAAGTTTTCTTTAAATGAAATAGATGTTATTTCAAAGTGTCTGCTTTGCTAATGAGAAAATTGCACTTTAATTGCTTCTCTTGTTGAAATGAACTTCGAAGAGATTGTTAGGCCTGTGAAACAACCAAATAAATAAGAAAAGTTTCTTAATTGTATACAATAACTGTGGACAACATTAGAGTTTTTTCCTGCTAAAATTTTATGTGGCATCTTTTAGCTACAATATTTGAAGACTGCTCATGTATCTGAAGTATTCTTATTAGAGTAGTTGCAATGCAGTCATTGTGTACATTGTGGCTTTAGGGGCAATAGTTTTCATTAGTTCCAAATGGTGAATCAAAAATTAATAAGATCTCATTTTAAATCTTCTCATGCTGAAGGTTTTAATGTCCTTTGGAAGTCTGCATTTATTTCTTAACGATCATGGTTTCTTCCCCGTTGAATCATGAAAAAAGGGATGAGAATGAGGTGTTTCTGCTGTAAGAATACAAGACTCTTTGTCTAAGGCTTAATTGTGATGTTTGTGCAAATAGTAATTCTAGACAGCCTGGTTTTACCAACAAATATGGAGATCTATCTAAAAGAGGAACATGGTACTAAAAACTAGCAGTTTCTGTCTTATCTTTTCTTAGTAACAAAATCTGAACTCTATTATTTTTGAAATTTATTAGTTGCTAGATTGTAAGAAAAAGAGGCAAAAAGCAAGTAGATTCTAACTGCATTGTCTGCATATCTTCTGGGATGAGTCCTGGAAAAGAGAAAAATAAGGTAAACATGAGATTTGAAAAAAATATGAAAATTATTTTAAGGAACTTTATGGATAATGTACAAAAAGGTCATAAATTGTTGTGCATAACAATGTCTGAAATGTGTGATTTTATGAAAACTTTTGTTCACATTAATTTTGTAGTGTGTCAGAGAAACATAATATTTATAAAATGCAGAAATGTATTTTGAATTGCACTCTAAAAGCTGAAAAGGTATGAACAATTCTAGTTAGAGCACTGTGGTGAATACTTCTGTGGATAAAAGGATATTTCAAACATCTAGAACTCTTCTCAGTTTTTAGTTCTCTGAGAGTACAGAAAATATGAAAAGCTTTTCATGTAAATTGATAGAATCATGGGTCCATGTCTCAGATGTATGCTAGAATATAATTCAGTTGATTCTGATAATTCAGTAATAAATATAAGTGACATCAGGGTTTAGAACAGATTGTATTTGTTCCTTCTGGCATAGCACAACCTAAGTAGGCAATGCATTGAGCAGGAATTTTATATGGGGAAGACAGTTAATGATGCCTGCATTCTTAGGGCTAAAGCTATTAAAAGTTGGGCTGCTGAGAAATTTGTCAGCTCCTCTACTGTTGTTGTTCCAGCACACCAGATTGCAAAAATGGAAACTTTTGTAGGGAATAAAGATAGTTTGGGCTTATTTTATGTCTGTGGCTTGTTGGAATGAAATTCATAGCTGAAGTAAGAATCATGAATTATCAAAATCAAGTTGAGAAGCTTCAAAACATGATCCCTGAAGGAGTGGTTGAGAGGGCAGTAATCTGAAAACAGAGAATGGCAGAGGCTCTACTCCATTTGAGTAAACATCTCTTGGAAGGTTTCACCATCTTTCGAAACTAGAAAAATTGAGGGAAAAAAGCTTCTTCGGAAAGTCTTGAGTTTGTACCAGTAGAGCAGGGAGGTTAGTGTCAGAGGACACAGGAACTGTTTCCCACTTAGGTCTAGTTATGCATGTATTTAAGTAAATTCAAAGGCAATTAGTTCCTGGCTGGAAAGAGAAGCAGTTGTCTCATGCTGTCGTTATTTATGTAGGTATGACTGGAACTGATGACTGTTACAGCAAAACTTCTTTGTTCTGGGAAAATGTAATTTCATTTTGAATAACCTTAAATTTAATACAGCAGTTTTTGTATACTTTTGCACATATTCTCATGAAACTTTTGTATTTACAACACAGGTGAAGAACAAGAACATCACTCGTAGCTTTCATCCTGAATTATTAAAGTGATATTTCCTATCAGCTTTATAGGCTGTTCAGCCTGCTCATTTAATGAAATTGGACTTCAACCCTTGCTCAGCAAGTTTTCTGTGTTTTCGGGTAAACTGTCCAGGGAAGTTTTATCTGTGCTGACCACTGATGGTTTACCAGAAGCCCAGTCACCAGAGCATATTCAACTGTTAGACTTCTCTAAGTTAATACTGCAGTCATTTATAGGTTCTCCCGTAGAAGTGATATTGTCTTCATGTTATAAATCATTATGTCCTGTGCTGTCACAGATGTCTCTCCTAGTACCCAGCTTTCATTTCTCAAGAAGTTTACTTTACCCTCACTTATGACTACCCATTCTTATATGTGACAGTATTTAATCAATTTCACATTTATACATTACATTTACTGGTCTTCATTATTTTTATTTTTGCAACATTGCTAAAATCATTATGGACTAATTGGAAGTAAACAAATCTGCTCATCTGCTATTATATAGATGAGAAGTTTAAATGTTGAGATAAAATTCTAGATGTAATGCAGACAAACTCCACTGAAGACAATAGTAGCCAGGCAAATATTGAATACATAGAAGTATAAATAATGTAAAGGTATTTTAGATTACCCTTTTGGCTGAGATAGCATAGTTGATGTCCTGTTACTCATTTTATATTAGTCTTGCAAGGTTACACATCTCTCCCAGTAAACAGTGGCAAACTCCAGCCCACATTTATACAGCACCATTTCCCTAGCCTCTGTTTATCTTGCTTTGGAGAGTTTTTTTGTGTTTTTTTTTTACTTCAGGCAAAATTTTTATAATTTTTTTCCCCTTCGCTGGTGGTCATGTATGTCCACCATTGAGAGAGCCAAATGAACAAAATGCCTGTTTAAATTCTTACAGGATTTTCATTTTATGCAGAGCAGCAGGAAGAATGTTGTGCCTTTTCTGGTGCAGAGCTAAATTTCCCACCAGAACCATATGTCTTCAAAACGCACCTTCTCTCTCCCTCAGTGGATCCCAAGGGAAGTGAGCAAGAAATGTGGCAACTGCCTTCTTTCAGCTACAGGCAAGTATAGCAGGACATTTTTGTGACACCTACACTACTAAAGATTGCACTTCACTTCCAGCACAATAAACCAAAGATGCCAGGTGACTTTCAGCAGAGACACTGATGCACAGTGTTGCTTCCCTTCTCACCAGCAGCACCCTCCAGGTTGCTGGGGTGACTCAATTCACTTTTGTCTTGTAAAGGTATTTCAAAACCTTATCAAAAAAAGAACCACTTGACAATGCCAGAAGCATTTACTTAGAGGACTACAGGGTTTTTCTACTGACCAAATGCTGCTTTCAGTTTTAACTGAAAATGCAGCCAGTGCTAAGCTTTGTTTGCCTTAGAAAAACCTTTGTTTGAGGAGTTGAAAGCACTTCTCTGGCTATCAGTAACACTGAGCATTGATGAGGGCATTAGATGTACATGCTAGACTACACTTGAAGTCTGAGCACTGCAGTTTTGTAATCACAGTTTTGCAGCAGTATGAACCTTCAGTCTAAGCACTTGTGAGTGGTAGTAAAGGCACGTTCTTGATCCAGATTCCATAGCCACATTTTCACTGTGTGCTGTGGGAAACACCAGTTTTTTCCCTCCAGCTGCCATGGCTGTGTCAGCTGTGGTTTACTGTAATGTAAAATTCTCTGTAGTAACTTTAATTGGTCAGCTTTGGTATGGTGATTCTGATGGTATTAGCAGAAATCTCAGGATGGGTTGCATAATTGAAAAGGACAGAGGATTGTGATTGGACTACAAAAGGCATCTCAGCTGTTAAGTAGTAAGTATATTGATGAATAATTTTGACAAGGAAGAAAAAGGCAAAATCAGGTCTAATGTGATGCACACACTATAACCAGGTAACCTACCACCATTATTAATTCTTATTTATATTCCTGTAGCCCTTCAGGACTCCTGATCCTATTGATACCAGTACTGTATAAATAGAATAGAAATACATATTCCAAATTTCTGATGGGTTTACCATTCCCACAGAATGGGAAAGAAGAAGGAATTATTTAGCATCCGATCAAGTTGTATTGGCATACCAGCATCTTATGTACCTTCACTGGTTTGGCTAGGCTTTGTAGTAAGTAAAATCCTAAACAAAAAAGGGGAAAGTTTTAAAAGAAAACAATATATTAGATTTATATGTGTCTAGGGAGCTTTTATGAAGTAAATAGGTGATGCAGAGGATCTTGTCTGAAAGAGCTTATTAGAGCTGAAATCCACAAGGAGTCATAAAATACTGCAACTGAGGGCAAATGTTCTGAGTACAATGCCACAGAGAAGGGACTACATCAACAGAGAGCAGAGTAATATTATAGGAATGACAGGCAAAGAAAATAACCATTGCAGCAATCTCTGATGTGTCTACGACATAGTTTGCTTTGTTAAAGCAGTTGAAAGAAGGCCTGCAATAATTCATAACTTAGTGCCAAGAGTAGAGACTGTGCTGAAGATAGGGAAAGTTGCAATTTATGATGCCTGAAAGTAAGGTGAAAGACAACACCAAGTAATAGTCATGCTTTTTTCTGAGCATCATGTTTAAGCATTTTTTTCAGGTGCTAAATTTAAAGTATATCTTAAAATACAATTAATTTCACTTCTCTTTTCCTTTTCAAATAGCACAGGCTTGACATCAATGCCTGATGACATTATTTTCCCACCTCAATTTAATCCAGCCATCCATTTATTCTGTGAAGGAGTATCAGTCATTGTTTAGGCTTACAGAGAAACAGGGTTACAGAGAAAATTATTATCCTACCAGTGTCTAACACTGCTTAGCTGTATAATGCCTTCATACAGTTTTCTTACATTTCTGTCAGGGGAGAAAGACTTTCACAGACTGTTGTGCGCCTGCATGAGCATTTGAACTTTAGGTGTCATTCTTTGTCCTTTAGAGGAACAGCATATTTAGAATTAAAGATACAAAGAATGCCCTCAAGCTGCTTGCAGTCACATGAAATTGTCCTCATAAGGGACAACAGCTAAGTATATTGACAGTCAAGGCAAGTTCTGTCCTGTCTAAATGGTTGTGAACCTTATACTAAAGGTTTACTGCTCATAAAAGCAAATTCTACATCCCCATCAGAGATGTGATACCAGTGTGAAGTCCAGAGTTTGTTGATATGCTCAGCTGGAACATGTGGATATGTTTATTTTCAGAGCTCTTGCTTTTACTGTAGACTAATATGCTACACTCGTATCGAGCAAGAAATACTGTGTGTTCAGGATGAGATTCATGTGCTTCATCATCTGATCCTTTCAAACAGGAATCAGGCTTTGGTTGGCTCATCAGCAGAGTCCTAATCTTGCCTGTTGTTAATTTTGTGATCTTAAGGGCTTCTTGTCCTTCAGTAGGTAATTTCATTCAACTTGTACGCACTTTCTGGAAAATAGAAGAATTCAGGTGCATCATCTTTTAAAACAGGTTGCTGGCCAATGCTTGATCATAGAGCTCTTCAATACCATCAAATTAATGGATGGTTAATTCTGTTATTACCTGTTTCCACTAAGTGGAGCAAATGAACGATGTAGTCAATCCTTAGCCTTGGCTTGATCAATTTGCTTACACTGCATGTATTGTAATAATTTCTGTCCTAAGTGTCCTTAAAATCAGGCTGCTTACCAAACCAAAATACACTTCAATAACTGTGTAATGCAGCAAGGAGATGGTCAGGCAGCTTATTATGGAGTGTGCATTACAGATAGAATTGATTAGAGCTTTGATACCTGATCACATATGTGTTCCTGCCTTTTTCATTTTGTTCATCTTACATATAATTCTCCTGAACAAGAGCTTGAAGCCATTATTTATTTTATTATTTACTTGAAAACTGGATAAAAATAATGATATTGGAAGTCACAAAATGCAGTAATCAAATATAAGACTTTGTAGAATTTTATTCTCTAGAAAACCCCTCCTGCAGTTGAAATAATTATTAGTGCTTTTACTTAATTTGAGTAATTTTAATAAATAAGTATCTGATGCATTACAGAGTACTGATATATCAAACTGGGCATATAAGCTGGCCTACTGATCTTTCTGTGAATCAGCATATTCAAAAAACATCACAAGTGTCATGCACACAATGCATTTTTTAAAGTAACTATATTGCCTCCATTTAATTTCTGCAATTTTGAATGATTCTCACTTTATTAGTATTTTAAGGATGTTGAGCTCTTTAGGGGAGCCAAGTAATACTGCACATTGTTGTAAAGTAAAGTAATAATTAACATCATATAGTTTAAGTGGAATTTTAGTCATTGTTGTAAGCTGCTATGAGTGATTTTTATTTTCCCCTCACAGTACTGTGAACTGTACACATGCAGGCAGTACAATACTTCCTGCTTCTGGAGAAATACTGAAAGAGCTCATGTTCATCTTGTGCAATCCCATCATGTGCCACAAAAACCAAGAGGTTTAGACTGAATCTAGAATACCTTGCCATCACAACAAGCTGTTCTGGAGATGAGGAAGGTAGCAGTGCAAGTTGTCACAGCTTGCCAGTGACAGTATTGTGACCCTGCAGACAGTGTATTTTATGTGAGACATAAAACTCCTGCTTTTGGCAGCATTTGGCCCTTGCAGCTGCTATGCCACATTGAAAAAGAATGGGAATTAGTCTCAAAAGCTGGAATTATTTTGCCTCAAACCAAACTCTATTGCCTGCGACCATTCCTCTCTCCTTTTTGAGGGGGATTTCCAAAGAGCTGTCTAGTATTTCTCATCCCCAGTAAATTGGCTTAAACAGGTGTTTAAGTGGGGTCTGTATTAATAAACTCATTTCCATTGTAGCTCTCTTGCTGTGGGCAGGCAGAACTCTGGTTATGTAATTAAATCAACAACTGGCCCTGGCTTTCCTGACATACTGAACCAAAAGATGTCTGCTTGTATCTTCATTTCCTTGCTATTATATGGGGTCATTCATTAATTTATTTGGCTACAGAGAACTCTTCCACACATTAGCATTTCTCTTGACGGGAAGAAGACATAAAGAGCACTTTCTGTTTTCTGGAGAGGTAGGATGTGTTAGAGCATCTTCTGCCTTGTCCTCTTTTCAGAAGGCTCAGTGGGCTTCTGAAGTGCTTAGCTTTAAGCTTTGTGGGCTGTGTTCTTCCTTTTTAACTGTTAATGAGGTCTGGAGAACAAGAAGAATTTTTAGCACCATTTTGACTCATGGAGAGAGAAAAACTTCAAGTAAATTCCCATGAACTTCCATCATCACAAGAATGGACAATAGACAGAGAACAGCAAAGGCTTAGCATTGAGGACAGGAAAGAAGCAGGAAATGCATTAAAATTATGAGGGACTCATTTGAAGGAATGCTGAGAGCTGTTGAGGTTGGAAGATGAGAACTAATTGCAGAAAATAAGGTGCTTGAGAGGAATTGGATGGATTTGTTGGAACAATCCACCAAGGAAATGGAGTAATTATTAATTGAAGGCTTTCACAGAATTCATTGTGCACCTCAGTAAGTACACAGAGAGACAAGATCCAGTTTTCTAAGGACACTGTGTGGAAAAAGGGTTTCCAATGAGTTAATTTATTTTGCAGTCTCTATGTGTTTATTAATGGATTTTGTATTTTGAAAGCTAAATTCTGAGATTTCTTCTGGATTTTCTGGGGAAGTTAAGGCATTTATAGATCTGGGGGATAGAGAAAAAAATTATGGGAGAAATACAGAATGACTAGAAGAAAGCTCTGTGAATAAAAATGTGTTAAGCTTCAATGAAACAATGAGATATTGTTTTATATTGGAGAGTAACTGACCCAAGTGCAATAAGAACTAGATTGAAATTAATCTGCAAGTTAAATGCGACCTCATATATTTAACAAGATATTTCTACTTTTTTTTTTTTACGAGCCTGTAAAAATTTGTTTCTTTTAATGAAATATTAAGACAGCAGAATCTATAGATAATATAAAGTAAATGATACCTCTAGATATGCATAACTGACACTGCTTCTAACCAGGCTTATTTTAGCCTCCTTTTTGTTTCACATGCCCCATAAAGAAGCTTTTAAATTTGTGATGCTATGTGTTCTATTTTATGTGGTAATAAGATAAGCAGAAGTAATATAGGAAAAGATCACTGAAGGACTCATAACAACAGGAAAATATACTGAAGTGAGTAAATGCTAATTTTACTATTATTTTTAGGCCTTACAGAAAATCCTAAGAAACTTTTCTTTTGTGTGTGTGTGCTAAGTACTAATCTAATCTTATTTCCTCTTCAGCCGTTGCTACAACCTTGAGAAAAATTTTAAGAACAGGGTACTCTGTTACTAACGTTATGGGTTTAAAAGTTGTTTTTTCACCCCCTTTGTTTATGCATTAGAAATGGGATATGTTCAAATTTTCAACCCCTGCCAGGGAAAAAAAAAAAAAAAAACAAACAAAAACCCAGAACTTTTAAATTATGCTGCTCAGTAATTATTTTGGTGCCTTGATAGTTTACCAGCCTGTACATACTGACTTTTCATGGTATTCTGAAATGAATTAGCTGTAGCATGTTCACTGTATTTACCTGGGATGAATCACCTGATGCCTGCCATACTTCTACAGGAAAGGAAAAACTTCCTTTGAAAACTCTGCATTTTGCAGTAGTAACATCTTGGGGGTTTGTTTTATTGTTTCCAGGGTGCTGGGTGCACTGCACTGGTGGTAGCTGTGGTGGCAAGGAAGTTAGAACTTACCAAAGCTGAAAAACATGTGCATAATTTCATGATGGACACCCAGCTAACTAAAAGAGTAAGTCATACTTTATATTCACAACTGAAAAGGGATACTGTATATTAATTTATTTTTGCATTTGTTTTTAAGTAGTCTCCTGCTTGGTACCCTTGCTGAACTTTATCATGGGTGTTATTTTGAAAGATTAGAAATTGAATGTCTTAAGTTTTTCTCTAAATTGAGGGCAACTGAAAGTTGTCAGCAAATTTTAAGTATTTCAATATTGTATAGAGGGTCCTTGTAGCTGGAAGGTATTTGGTGCTAATTAGTTATTAGTCTAATTTAACAGCAGTTAAGTGCTATCAAATGACACTATTGTATTAAACCAAATGCTTTTGCATGGCATATGAAAATGTACTTTTTGTAGCTAAAATAGGTGAAATTACAGATAAAACCAAGAACTTCAAGCTATGAGAGATATTCTTAAGAAAACAACATATTCAGGGTTTGTGAGGATGACAGTCTTTCCAACTGCTTTTTGTACACAATACATGGTTTATTTAGTGGCACACAGTACTGAAGGACCTTGAAACATGTTTGTATATATTATTTCTGGAAGAGACTATTTTTTACAAAATAGAAATCCTTGGTATTTATAGAAATACTTTAAATTAAAGAAAATGCTGCAAACAAGGCAATAAATTGTTTAGTTTACATTATTGAGAAGAGCCACTGTGGAGACAAAGGTCCTTATAATCACAATGGGAACTCGGAGATTGGCCAGATTTTGAGGCTGGTGTTTATTTATGCCTTTTGAAGTTTATTTTGTTCATCTATTCCTCATATAAATCTCAATGTTACTCTAATACTTTATCCAAGTGGTGCTTTCATAGCATCAAGCTCATGAAACTTAAAGCATGTGAAAAGTGAACCAAGCAAACAAATCCGAGATTCACATTGGATCATGAGTCATGCAGGTGCTGGGAAGCTCTTGTTACAGCCTGAAGATAGCCATACCTTGTGGAAGTGCAAGGGCTACTTTGGGGTGGTGAGGAGGTCTGTAAAACATGGTTCTCCAACACTCAGAGGTGCAAGGTGGGGTGCCCTGCTGCTGGGCCAAGCTATTGCTATTACATTCCTGCAGTGTCTTAGCCATTGACTTAGCTCTGACACTGCAGTTAGTGGCATGATGTGAAGCTGGTGAGAAAGTAAAGATGAATAATTAGGACAGTTTTTCTTTGCAAGTAGTCTAGTCTTTCAGCCATTAATCAACATTGCTTTCAAATTATTTGTATGTTTTTAAGCATTTTTGAAAATTTTGGATGGTCTAAGAAAAGAACTGTAGGTACGCTTAACATTTTATGGGAAGCCTCATTAAAAAAAAAAGTCAAAACACTTTTTAAATAGAACAGTCTAAAAACCAAATGCCACCCAAAAAAAAAAAAAAAAAAAGGAAAAGGAAAAAAAGGGGAGAAAAAGTGCTCAAAAAGCTCTGGAAATTTAAAAGACTGTTGAATTGCTAAGAGAATTTAAAAGTGCTAACCATAGAAAAAGAAAGAGAGAAATGTTATGGCCCTATTGAATACACTTAATTAACTTACAGATAATGCATTAGTATTTCCTCACTGTGATCTATATTGCCATAAACACCAAGCAGTTACAGCTCTTTGAAGAGAGAAAATTATTCCTGGATGCAAAAAGATTTAATCTGAACATCACATCTATATAAAAAGGAAACTGCTCATCTGTCCCCTTAATCCAGTTATTGCTTTTTTCCCTCAGGGATGCAGCTTCTTGAGGGACCCACTTCCCACAGCTAAGACAGCATTTCAAAAGCTTTAGGAAGAGTTAATTACAGAAAAGTAAAAAGCATAACATAGTATTACTTTCGTCAGTCTGGTGTTTTTCTTTCATTAAACAGGTGAAAAATGCAGCGGCCAATGTACTCAGGGAAACATGGTTAATTTATAAAAACACAAAGCTGGTTAAAAAAATAGACCATGCAAAAGTAAGGAAACATCAACGCAAATTCTTGCAAGCTATTCATCAGTAAGTATTATTTTGCTTTGTTTTTTCCTTTCAAGGTGTTTTATCTGTCAGTTTCCTTGTCTCTCAGGTCACTCTTAGTCCCATCCTGCCCCCTCCCTTCTCTCCCCCCCATTCCCTTCCCTTCATAGAAGATTGTTCTGGAGGTTGATTTTCTTCCACAGTGGGAGAAAGACAAGGTTTTACTGTCTTATGTGTTTGCAATAAAATAGAAAGGTACACTGGCAGTTTATGTCCATATAAAATGGTTAATGTTTTTTTAGAAGTTTCCCATAGTTCTTGAAGTATCTAAGACTTTTCTTGTTTTTTGCCACTAAGGCTATCCTTTGTTTTTATGCATTTGCTTCTGGGTAAAAAGGTGCAAGCTACAATAGACAAAAGAAAAATTTAAAACAAAGCAAAAAAACAAAACAAAACAAAAAACCAAAAAAAACACAAACGTTTTCTTTATAGCAGATGTTTTAATATATTAAAATCATAATGATGTGATAGAAGAGAGTATGTATGAAGAGTTTAATGAAAAGAATATTCATCAAGTATCATTTTATGGCCCACCAGCATTTGGTTGCCTCTCTGCACTGTATATTCGCAGTGCATGAGATGAACTGTTGGTATGTCAGCTATGACCCTTGCCATCTGTTCTAGAAAATGGGGGTGTATGCCAGTAATTGAGGCCATTAAAAACCTCTGGCATTATTCAAATGAGTCCTTCCCCTCTATTTGAGGGTCTGAAAACAAGTCTTAGACTTTTTTGTCTAAACTGGTAGTAGAATTAAACTGTGCCACAGTATTGCCAAACTGAAGTATTTATCTAAAATTTTAAGTATGTATTTGTCATAAAGCACATCCAAATGAGAAGAATTGCATAATGATCATTATTTCTTGAACTACATGTGAGGAAAAAGCCCCAGAGTTTTGTCCTCAGGAACCAGAATTCTTTTGAGAAATGGTCAGGATCTGTTTATCTATTCTATTTGTTATCCCCATCCAGCCTGAGGCAGCCATTTGTACAGCTGATGAAGATAATTCCCATGAGTTACTGGGAAGAAGTAGATAAATTAAGCTTAATTTCAAACTGATGATTTCATGACTTTTGAGTGTAGGTCTGTGACTGAGACAGCCAATGTACAGACATGAAGGAAGTATTTATGATGAAAATAATATCTATGTAGCATCTTGCAGGAAAGACAGGAAGGAAAGGTTAGGTTTACTCATTTCCTATTAGTAAATTTAGACTAACAATCATTTTCTCTTTCACAGCAATGCTTTAAAGCAGTAGGTAGCTAATCTTAAGTTATTAAGTATTCTGTAAACTTCAATTACTGTATTACATTTAGCAAGCTTGCAGGATTAAATGTTACTGTGCCATTGTGGAAATACTTTAAGGAATTAAACTACAACAGAAGTTGAGGCATTTTTGTGTGAATATAAAGTAGATTTTTAAATAGTAGTTTGGCCATCCTGCTTATCTTAAAGGATTGGGAGGTGGAGGGGAGTGGCAGAGGTTCTGGGGAGAGGATGGCATGTCATGTGCATCCTTGCTGGACTTGCATCCTTGATTGCAAAGGTTGTTCTTAACATTTTAACTTTGCTATTTATTTTGTTTGTGTGTGTGTTTATGTGTCTGCGTGTGTGTGAGCACATATGTTCAGAAAAGAGTCTAAAAAGCACAGCAGGCTCGATCTCCAGCTTTTTATATCACTCAAGCTCAGAAGAACTTTGCAGGATATAAAGTGGGTTCTGCACCTTCCTTAAAAATTAATGAGGTGGGGTGAAGAAGGTGGCATCTGTAACTTTTTCATAGCTCTGACAGCTAGATTGCACAGCTATCTCAATCATTTCTCTCTGTCTTTTACCACTTCACCCACTTTGGGGTGCATTACTGCTCCAAAACTTTCGTATCTAGGAAGACAAAAAAAAGATATTTTTTTCAGTATGCTGAAGAATGCACCATGGGTGAACACATTGCAGTAGCAGTTTGCTTTCTTCCAGTAGCTGAGTAGATGGATACAAATTAATTTTTCATCCCTTTGCATCTTTGCACTTTTTCTCAAGTTACTTACAGTTTTCCGTCCTTCCAGAGTCTTAAGGTTTTTTTTGGTCCCCCTTCTTCACCTTCCAACCATTTCTCTGGATACAAAAATCAAAGGAGTAGCATTTCAGGGCCAATTTCATAAATGAAACAAGACTAGATTATGATAACAGTCATGGTCACAGCTCTGAAATGCATTCAGCTAGTCTGGGTGTTCTGCTTCTCATGCACACTAGATAAGATGAAGGTGAAATAATAAAGAGGTATGTTATGTATTGTATGAATAAGAAAAGCTACAGATGATAGTTAATGGGAAGACTTGAAGCTATTGCAGATTCATTCATCATGAATGCAAGTGAGTTAGATTTCTCCTCAGGCAGCTACTGATCAAAAGTAGCAACTCCCCAGGACTTTCCACCAGCTGAATCGAGCCCACTGTGCTCATTTGGTTGTTTTAGTATATTTTACACTTTGTTTTCTTTTGTTTTGTCTTTTTTTCAACAAAATGAAAATAGAGCTCGGAAGTAAGTTGTATAAGCTGTTCCTTTCTAAACTTGCAGAATTTACCACTGTCTGCATGCAAAAAATAGAGTTTTTATTTGTGAACTTCAGTGGTCTGATTGCTGCCATGGAAACGCAATGCAGAGTCATGATCTTTTTCTGTGATAAGTGAAGTTCATAAAATCAAAATTTTATCTTAATGAATTGCACTATGAAAGTCTGTTGGTTTTCTTTAAATCCGGCTGCTGCAGCTAAAGACTTGCCATATCTATACATTCTTACAGCCTGTGGTAGGTCTTGGGTTGGTTACCATGAAGAATTATCATGTTGGTGTCAACTGGTACTTGTACTACTACAATGATAATGAAATTCCTGGAATTTTAAAATTAAAATACTGATTGTCAAACATACGAGTCAATGAATCTTAAGAAAAGCAGAAGATACATATTCTGCAAATTATTTCTCCAGTGAAATAATTTCCTTTTAATAATTATTCTCTTCTGATACTGTGATGATATAATTTTGTACCTTGGAGACTCCTTCATATTTTTTTGTTTTAGAAAAACTCCACCTTGTAGCCTTTGAAAACCCCACTCCTACAGCCTGCATTTATGTTGTGCTCCGAAAGAAGCTTCCAGGGAGGAAGAGCATATGACATTCCAGTAACAAGCTCCTGGAATGCCAGTTTTATGTGATTAGTTCATTTCTACCTTAACAGAGTTTTTTCCATTTTTATTTTAGTGATATTTTAAATATTTCACTCTCCCCAACTTACTTTCTCATACTAGTTAGCTGAGATGTGAAAGGAAATGTTTGTAAACTGAAGAGATGAAAGAAACTTTCTGGTTTCAAGAAGGTTTTCTTTAAACTAGTTTTCTGAGTAATACCATCACTGAGAAATGGGCAGAGGATGCATTAGCAACTCACCTGTCACAAAATGCTGCCAATCTTACTTCCACTTGACAGCTAACCAAATTGTTACTTTGGTCAGCCCTTGACATACTGGTGGACTGAAGTGGTATCTTATGACATACTGTTTATAAATTGAGACTTTGGTTTTGCAAAACCCTATTTCCAGCTCTAGAACTGCCAGAAAAGTCATTGGAAGTCCAAGTATGGATCTATTATGAGATGTTGAACAAATGAATCATACTTAAGGGAGAAATTGCCTATTTCTGAAAATTAAGTCTAAACCACTCCTCTAGTAAACTGGAAAACGTGGGGTTCATATCAGAGAATGTATAAGAAGGGTCATACATATCTTACAGAAAACGTGCATAACCAACAATAATGCACATAGGTATGCATCAGATTTTTAAAAAATGTACCCTTGTTGCTTCTTTCATAGTTTTTCAATGCTACAATTTAAATGGTGCTTTGGAAAAGAATGATGTAAATTTAAAATATAACCATATTTAGATTCACAAATTATCTAAGAAAACCAAATGTATTGGCAAGCATGTTGGTTATTTAGCTGCTGGTCAGATGGAAGTTCTGTTTAAAGTAAGGAGAAACTCACTTATCACTGTATGTTCATCAGGTTCCAACACCTGCTAACCCAATCCATTTCCGACAGAACAGGGCTAATACCTGTATCTAGTCATGTAGGCATGGGAAGATTCTTGTTTACTACAACAATAATGACAAAAAACTGTTGTTCTATGTTTCTTCCTATATCTACTTGTCACGATACTGAGGCTTTCAGGAATGTTTTGGCTTTCTTTCATGTAGTCTGGATAAATTGTTATCTTCCTTTTTGAATTCAACTTTGACCATGGCCAATGATATTCTCAAGGACATCACATTTCCTTGCTCTTTCCTTTTTTGCGGTGTTGAAGAAGCATGCTTCTCATTGTAGCAGGCACATGACTGATTCTGACTCTACACAAAGTAGTCAAGGCATTGTCCATGCAGTTATTTGCTCTTGTAAGTTTTGTGCATGCTCTATAGAAATCCTAGTATGACCTCATACCAAAAAAAAAATCTGACTTAAAATTTCACTTTTTAGATTAAGAAGTGTTAAAATGGAACAAAGGAAACTGAATGATCAAGCCAACACTTTGGTGGACCTGGCAAAGGTTAGTAGGCAGTTACTGTTGTTTCAATATTCATCCTTTTAAACTGAAGAGTTTTTAAGTGTAAATATTATGCATTATATATGCTAAAATTGTTGTTAACAAGGTTGTTATTTGTGGCAAACAAAAATATATGTGTGTTTTGTGATAGCACCTACTGAAAGAAACAACCTGATGAAAGTTTGAATGTACCATATTTATTTATTTTTTTGTACATTTGAAAAAGACTTCACAATTGAGAGGCTGATCCTGAGAGCTCCTGAGGTGACTGCAGTGTTCATGGTAAATGCTGAACTGTGAGTGGGCTGTAGTGGTGTAGTGCTGTGTAGTAAGAAGATTTGCCATGTAGTGATAGTGACTGTGCCATGACAGACAGATTTACTATTTATGTAGTAAATAGCCTCTGGACTGGAGTTAGAGGTTCTGGTTTCCTGTTCCTATTGTCTTATGCAGAGGACAAGTAAATTTAGACCTGCATTTACTTAAGTTTTTATAATGAATAATAGCTGTCTACTTTGTCAATATATCATAAGGCTTTTAAAATTTTATTTAAACCATTTGAGTTGAGGTAAAAGAGGCTATTCAGTTGTGAGGTGCTTTATTGTTGCTAGAATTTTTCATAAATATATAATAACTTGAAATCTGAGGTTTAAGCTGATAGCATTTTGGATTTCTCATTAGATCTTAATATTTAACAGTTACTGTGAGCTTAATTTGAGGCTACATTAAAAGCATTAATGGGCTCTTCCTAAGGGTTGCTTCATTGACCTCAAAATCCTCTTCAATTTCAAGTGCATCAAATCAAAGATTAAACTCTTCAGTGTTCATTCACCTCTTGCTTTATAGAATCACCTGACAACTTCTGGTGAAAATGCATCTCAGTCTAATGCTTCTGGCAAACTAACAAGGACTTCTGATATACTATTTTGTGTAGACCACTTTTCAAGGGTTGTGCTGGCATCCTGAAACAGGAGGCAGAACAATGGGTTATAACACACCTGATACTGAAGTGGTTTACACTTCAGGCAGTCATTCAATTAATTTTCCTTTCCTTTGGATAGTTCATAAATTTAAACTGGGTTTTCTACTGAATCGCATCCAGTTTTGACTCTAGTTTAAATAATCTGAAACCTCAGTCCATAAGAGCAGACATTCAGCCATTATTCATAACCAAATCTCTATGAATCTCATTTCAGATTACATTTTTACTGACCATTGTGTCATTTTAAAGTATACTCTATCTATTTGTTCTATTCAACCAGTGTTTTGTAGAGATAGATTGGTGAGTGCAAAATTAGAAAAGCACACAATTGAGTTTTTACTCCTTGCATTGCTTTAAAAAAAAATCCACTCAACTCCTCTTACTGCCAATTCAAGAAAATCTGCTCAGTTTAAGGAGCAAGCCATGAACGTTTGTGCTCTGCTTAGAAGAATTAAGGTGTTTAAAATCAGAATCAAGAACAGTTGAGGATGGAGCACATCAGTTGAGGCTTCGGTCCCCTGGTGGCTTACACTGTCTGTTCAAAAAGCTTAGCCTGGTGCACTCCCAAACACGAGAATTCCTGAGAAAGGTCTGGTCTTTAACTGATTTTTACTTCAAAATCTAAAGTGGCATTAAAACGCATTGCATTTCTGCTTAAGAAATCTAGTAGAAAGTTTAGTCTAGGGTAATTTAATCTACAAAGGAAATTATTTCAGGAGACTAGATATTGTTGTAGTACTCATATCCTCTTTTACAAACCTTTGTAGAGTTGTGCTACTTGTTAAAATACTTGTAAGGTCTCTCTAAACCTTTACTTACATCCTTCTACTTTCAGACTCAAAACATCATGTATGACATGATTTCTGACTTAAATGAAAGAAGTGAAGATTTTGAGAAGAGAATTGTTACTCTGGAAACTAAACTGGAAACTTTAATTGGTAGCATTCAAGCCCTTCCTGGACTGATTAGCCAGACAATCAGCCAGCAACAGAGGGAATTCCTGGAGGCTCAGATACAAAATTATGATAAGCATGTTGCCTACAGTGCTGAACGATCACGATCTTTGTCAAGAAGAAGGAGATCATCCTCCACAGCACCACCAACTTCATCAGAGAGTAGCTAGAAGAGAATAAGTTAACTGCAAAATAAAGACTTTTTGCCATCATATGGTCAATATTTTAGCTTTTATTGTAAAGCCCTATGGTTCTAGCCAGCGTTATCTGGGTTCTGATGTCAGAATCCTGGAAACCTGAACACATTTTAGGCCAAAATGAGTGAAAACTCTTTTTTTCCCCCCTCCTCCTCTCAGATGCACAGTGAATGCACCTAGTATTGCTATATTAGATTGTTCTTCCTGTAATTTCACTTTTTATTCATGCACTTCCAACAAGCTTTACTACTACAATACATAATCTAATATAATGAAAACGTTAATTTCTGCACATAGTTAATTGATTTCTT
Organism: Erithacus rubecula; assembly: GCF_903797595.1. Taxonomy (NCBI): domain Eukaryota; kingdom Metazoa; phylum Chordata; class Aves; order Passeriformes; family Muscicapidae; genus Erithacus; species Erithacus rubecula. The sequence goes on along the minus strand of NW_027635819.1, from coordinate 2,951,566 downwards.
TGACCTAACAACCAAAAAAAAATCACAATCAAAAGACCTAATTATGAACTCTTAAGAAACTAAATTTAAGCTTAATAATTATTTATAAGTATGAAAGCTAACTGTCTAAACTTTGCTTGCAGTGGAGGGGGAAAAAAACCAATATTAATCTAACAGTGTGCTGTATATGTATAGTCATTTTAAAAGATCATGGTAAATTTGATTTCTGAAGTGATTAATTAAAAATATAGCTTATCGTAGGAAAGAAGTCTCAAACTAAGCTATGGGTTTTTAAAATACTGTTAGGGCTTTTTTTTTAACATGCATTGGTACTCACACACATAGATAATATATATATACATATGTATTTATGTATATAAAATTATTTATGCAATGCCCATAGCAATGATCTTTTAAACTGACTATTCATAAAGCGACTGGCATGCAAAAAACACAGGCAAAGTCCTGTTTACTTATTCAGAGTCTCACAACAATGCCAGGTTTCTCCAGATCAAAAGCACCACTTTCACCCAGAAGTCTCCTAATGATGCTGTTTGGGTTTTGAAAGTGTTAGGTTGCTACTTTTTCCACTCCTTTCTTTGTGTTTCTGGAGTGAATGACTGACACAAGACTTACAGTATATACGGTTGTGTGATAGCAGCACAGTGTTCTGTATACATTATGTGTGGGCAATCCCCATGGTTCCTGCTATGCAGTCAAGCTTAGCAAAACACTTCTAGCAATATTTCCAAAATCTCCTATAAAAAGCCAGCTGTAGACTGGAGTTACAACAGTAGGGTATCTATAATACTTTATTTTCATGCATAAAAATAAGTTCTCCTACTTTATTAAAGAAAAAAAAAAAAACAAAAAAAAACCAAAAAAAACAACAAAAACAAAGCATAGTCACCAGTAGGCACTGGTGAAAAGGTTTTGACTGACATTTCTCCTGGTTTATGCTCCAGAGGAGTAAAACTAGGTAAGTTTAAATGCTCAGTGCATACAACTTGCATTCACAATTCCTAGCTATAAACAGGAAATTATTTGACTTTATGAGGCATTTTTTAGTACTTACTATTTACAAAATATGCCAGTTCAGTCTGCCTGTCCCCTGGTTTACAGACAAGGGTGACATCTGTAGCTAAACAAGTTAGACATGGCTGACTGTTTCTATGTGATACTAAGTCTGCCTAGAGGTAACCAGTTTGCTCCTTGAAGGAAATGCACATTGCTCCATGAAACACTGTGACTTCTGGCCAGCAAGGACAGGCAGGAAAGAGTAACGCAGGAAGTCAGGGCAGACCCTTCTGGGCAAGACAGAAGAGCTGTTCTTTCCAGCAACCAGAATTCCCCAAACCAAATACATAATCTGAAAAACAGCAGATACTTTAGGCCTATTCAAATTAAAGGATCTTCCTTTTCTGGTGTTACGAATGTATAAATTATGAATGTATAAGTGACATCCAGAGGTATTGCATGCTTATTAAAAGGTCAAGAATTTCTCCAACTTTTAACGTCCTTGAGAAAGATGATGACTTTGCAGTGTTTTTTTCCCCCTAGAGCAGGACAGTTGCATGCCTTTGGCGTGCCTTATTTACAGGCTGTGGTATTTTGTGACTGGAAATAACAAGCAGTATGCATAGTATTTGCAGTTCTGCTTTTGTTTTTATGGAGTTCATTTCCAAAGGAAAAGGTGGATATTATATAGTCCTAATACTTTTCTAGTGCAGTCCTTAACTAGATGAGATTGTGAGTGGTCATAAGGCCAGTAGTGATTAATAGTATTGGAATTTAATAGTCAAGTTTTAGAATTCTTTTTTCTCCTTTTTTGCATTTAGTTTAGAATACTTTTCTTGACATTGAATGTGAAATACGCTTTCTGTAGCTTGAATACATTCCTTTTTCTCCTGTCAGCTTGAACTAGCTCTTTCATTGTTTACATCGTTTTAATATATGTATAACATACATTTTTTGCACAACTGGGTTTTTAAAGAACTGTAGCTCCACTTCAAAAGTTCTTGTCAATCTGTCAATTTTAATTAAGATCCAGCTTTAAGTATTGAGCTGGCTATTTCTGTTGTGAAAGAGCAGCTGTCAATCTTTGACCTCTCCATTTCTTTTACTCACTAGGACTCAGAAGCCTGAACTTGATATTATTGCCACAGCTTTATGCAATGGTGAGATGCATCAGGATTATTTCCATCAGTAGCATTCTGTAACAACCTGCCAAATTATTTTGGATTCCTTCCTTTCTTTGTGAAGCAAAAAACAAATGTTATAATGTAATACTCCAGTTCTATGTCTTAATGCACCTTCAAGCTCACTACAGATATTTTATCTGCATTTTCAGCACATATGACTTTATTCTTGTAATACCTGATTTCAGCACTAAGGTGCTGCATGGGGATATACTACATGAAAGGACAGATATAAACTTTTATTCAGGAGAGCACAAAGCACTCTTGGTTTGATTTTCTTACTCCTGACACTAAACTCCTTTTAGTCTTCCCTTGTCTTACTTTTGTAGTACCACAGATTCCATTACTGACTTTTTAGTTTGAAAACTTTAGCTCGATCGTTGTCAACATATAGGATCATCAAAAGAAAAACATATCGTTATGATAGATCATGGAAACTGTATATTTAAATGTAGACTTTTCTTAGAAAGATTGTTTACAAATGACAAGGAGTCTTTCTCAATTCATATGGCATATTTACCATATTACAATTGTAAAGCTTCATGCACCTCTTGCCTTAGTTTCACCAGTAGGAAAATTCTGCTTTCAGTTGCTGTTAAACTCTTTCTTTTCACTACATTCCAGACACTGATTCCATCTTCAAGTTTCTTGGGAGTCTTGTTGCTAGTCTGCTTTTTTAAAGATACTGAGCAAAGATACCTTGCTCAGAAGGACTGAAATGTAAGATCACAAATAGACCTGTTCACTATGCTTACAATTAAATGCATTGATTTAAATAATACTTTTTACTTACATTTAGATTTTTGCAGAATCAGAATAATGCATTCATATGTTTTATGCTTGCAAATGCTCTGCAATTCTTGATTCTGTAAATCATTATATATTTTAATCCTGCATATCTTTCCAGACAGACTTGTGCAACTCAGCTTTTCTTTACCTCCTGCTGCTCCACAAGGATGTTTCTATCATGGAAAGAGATTTATGATCTAAAAGTTTGGCATCCGGCTTAGGAGCTCTCAATGCCTTCTGGAGGTCCATACCTTGTGAGCTGTTTCAAAACCATGGCTCCCCAGACTGAGTTGGAATCACTGTCATCATTAGAGCAAAGATAAATGATAAGCATACTGTTTTTATGAATTGTAAGACTCTTTCCATGTCAGATCATATGTAAACATTCAAATTGATATGCCACGCATTAAGAGCATATCTAAGCATAAAAGAATAAAAGGTGTTCAATGTGTCTAAAATTCAGAATAAAATCTGTAACCCTTATCAATACTGAAAATTAAAATTGTTTGAAAAGTCCTTTCCCCTAACTAAAAGTTATGAAAATTCTAGGTTTTATCCACAGAAGGTTTTCCGATTAATGTGTGTTCTCACCAACTGCCAAACCTTTTTTTCATATTCATTCTTTTTAAAAATCAAAGTCCTTAAAGTATTTTTTCCCTTTTATTAATAATTATTAAGGGGCAACAAAATAATTATTAAAGGGTGACAAGCAGTGAAGTTGAGGGGAAGGTAGGAAGGAGGTAACACTTACTTGTGTGCATCATTTTCAGAGCTCCACCTCTGCATCAGCATCTCTAAATGCACAGGTAGAAAGGAGCACAAATGTTAGCCAGCACTCCTGGCTACCCAGATCCGAGCCAGCTCTAGCCTGGGAAGGGCACTGCCGTATCTGAACAGTCCTGAGGTGGAGCTTACACACACTCAAAGCCAACCATTTATGTGCGTGGAAGTTTATGTACACAGAACCTTATATGTGCATAATAAAATTAACCTACATCTGTCAGTTAGGGCTTACAAATGTGATCCTGTGTCTGTTGGCACAAATTCAGAGAAAACTAGGCTATCGTGTATATTAGCCTTTTTATTCTGAACCTTTTAAGGGATATCTGTAAGATCTTATCTCTCTCCATGACTGAGAGAATAAAGAAAAAGAAAAGCTTAGAAGATGCTTTTCAGTCAGCTGTGCATAGGGTTAGCTCTGACTTGCTTGAGTGTCTCACTGTGCATCAGCTCTGGTCCAGAAACCACAGGGTTTTATTCACTCCAGAGAGAGCAGGTTTTTCTCACTGTAGAGGGAGTTAGCACAGCACTGAGCAAGTAAGTCCCGACTCTCAAGAGCAGCCCAGTGTGCAAGGTGATCAAATAAACAGGAGAGGAGGATTGTTTTAATTTATGCAACTGCTCAAGACTTCTGGCTTAGCACAGCATCAAGTCCAATGCAGACACTTGATTCCCTGCCAAGAATTGGTTGCAGCTGGACACTGTAGCACATGCTGGGAGCAGGTGCAGCATGGACAACGATATGTAGACATCTTAAACTGGGGGCAGTTACCAGAATTAGCATCACCACACTGCCATATATTTGACTTTGTTACAGTGATATAGCTGAAGAACTATTAGATAAATAGTTTTCAGGCCTTTATATGAAGAAGGTTCCCCTGCAGAGGACTGCAAAGCTTTTCTGCATATTGAAGGATATACAACAGTGTCAGTGAAAGACAAAACATGAGCCATGATCTTGAACCTGTTGCGAACTAGCATGGCAAGTAACAAAATCAGATGGAGAGCTGAAGCTTTGTGCTGACTTCCCTTTCATTCAGATTCACTTAAACCCATTAGTATCTTCAAATATTTAGGAGAATCTATACTGTTTTCAATTATACATGAAATGAGCTACAAGCTTTTAGTTAGATTAAAAGGTTCTACTTTAAGACTATGCCTATTCTGACCTGCTGTTCCCATTCTAACCTGAATTTCAAAGTACCTTGAGTCTAAAGAGGGCATGCATATTCTATGTGGATTACAGCAAAGTAGGTCTCTGAACTAAAAGGCATATCCAGCCCAGGCAAATGACCAACCATCATACAGCACCAGGAATAATAATGGAGTTAAAACGTGAGTAGACAAATTGACTAGCTATGGGCTTCAGAGTTTAGAAAAGGTATAAGTGAAGCCTCATTCTAGATATGCAGTTCATGGGGATCAATGAAATCTAAGAGACTGTGCAATTATATTTCCTAACAATGAATTACAGGGACACACTGTAAATGTTTAATACCAGCTTATCAGCTTATATGGAGAAGCTCTCAAAATGTGAGTAATATGAAGGCTGATCATCAGACAGAAATAAAGCAGGATTTTTTTAACAAAGAACTCCAAACTGTAATAGAAATGTGGAGAAGATCTGAAAGAGATTGTCCTAGACTATTCTCTCAAAAGACAGGTACCTAGCCTCCTTAGGCTAATATAAATTGCAAGAGATGAGGTTTCAAGTGGTTTCAAGCAAAAATCAAAACATACATCTCAGGAATAGTTTGCAACTTACTAAACATCACTATATTTGTGCTCAGTATCACAAATCTGCACAAAATGAAATGTGGCAAATCAGTTTTCCTGATGGAGGAGTTGGAATGATAGTCACATGAACGTGACATGCATGTGGGACAAAAGAAATCTATCTTGGAACCACTCTTTAAATTAATGTGCAGTTTCAAATAGTATGTCACCCTAGGTAATATAATCAGGGCCCTGAATTAATTTTTTTTAATTTTGCAAACACTTCTTAGCAGAAATGAATGCACTTTGGGTAAGAGGCCTCTGAAGGGTGCATGGCCCTCCCTCCATTGTTCCAGCAGACCCTTAACCCTTTGCTCTGAGCTTATTCCTCCAGCAGCTGCTGAGCACTGGGAACTGTGGTTGAATCTGTCAGCATTGCTGGTACAGTCTGAAATGAGGTGACCCTGGGGCACTTAAGAGGCCACTGGCCCAGTGCTTGTTACTGGAGAGAGCAGAGAGCAACATCCAACCTGCAACATCCAACCTGAAGGCAGCCGTGGCCCCTCAGTGGGGCAGCAGCATGCATCCTCTGTTATTCCTCCCACACCACTATATCACTACATTCTTCTGTTTCTTAAATGGTCTAATAGACTGAAAAATGCTTTTTTTAATCACATCTGAAGCATGATAAGATGTCATGCTTTGTGACAGGCTGTGAAGAAAGCACAGAGTCTGCTTCTCCACTGTAGGCAAGGACAATGCTGTGCCACTCTTTCAGACAATGATCTGCTTTCAAGATAGGAACAAACAATCCACCAGCTCTAGTTACCAGAATTCAAGGGAAATAAACCTTAGAAAAGTGTTTTGACTTGGCCATGAGATCTGAGATCTTGGCTTCTTGATAGTTAAACATTAAATATACATTCTAAAAAAATTAAAATAGAGTTACACAAGAAGAGATATCAATTAGCCCGATTTGTTGGCTGGAGTTCCATCTCACTTGTGCTGCATGACTAGGAGACAAAAGACATGTAGATTGACTCCTAACCACGCAAGTTCAGAAAACTGTCCCTAGGCTGAAATGTGCTAGCAAACCACCTAGCTTCACTGGCTTTCTTTGAAACAGAGCTGTCAGTCAGTGTGGCTAGTAATGGTGGATCAAACACATCACAGTTCTGGTGGTTTCAGCATGTTTTGGGAGCTGCAGAGCTCAGTGCCTGTGCACTGACTTGAGGATGCTCAGCCCAGCCCATTCCACAGACGTGACAGAAAACATCTGTGCCCATTGAATTCACCAGGTCAGCCATACTGTAACATCTTCCACTGAGCTCAGGACATCACCCCTAGTCAGGTCTGCAGAGAAGCTTTTTCATGATTTCCCAAGCTACTTTGGAAAATAATGGAAGAACGGCTGGAAGAATTTCTTTCCTTTCAGACTTTTTGCTTGCAATCTACACACAGAGGAAGCTGTTCAGTTATTGAAAGCACTGTGGTAGGAATTTAGGTCATATTTTTTCAGTTATCAGGTGCATAAAAATGAACACAAAAATTGAACATAAGAAATAGATTGCTTTTCCAGAACTTATATATTCAGGGTTATATTTCCTGCCTTTCTACCCTGTTTTATCCAGCCTTTAAAATGCATTTAGTAATTCAGCTTTACTTATTTTCAATTTGAAGCAATTACTGTAATACAGCAGCATGAATATATGCATTTCCAGAATTGCAGATACTCTTTTCAGTTGAAGGGAAACAGAAGAAAGATGCAGGTGGGCTTTTCAAATAATTTTTGCAATGAATTTCAGAGAGGCAAAAATAAGACAGAGAGAGTTTGATCCTCAGCATCTTTATTAGTGGACTATGGATACATCTTAGGTGTCCCTTGAAGGCTGTGCCCACATCTGCCATGGGGAGGAAATAGGCCATATCTGCAGACAGAGCAGGAGTCTGGTGTCTGCTAGCAGCACAAGGGCATCTCTTTGTTGCCCACACTTTACTCATGTGAAACCCTACTTCCCCATCAGCTTTCTGCTCAAAGATCTGCAGTGTAGTACCCAATACTCAAAAAGGACTACACACCAGAAAAAAAAAAAAAAAAAATCGTGGGAGAAAATACCTTGTGTGTGTATGAAATGGCCAGAGAGTTGCTGGTGGCACTTGAATGCACAATTCAGGATACAGAGTTCTACCCACTGTGACTCATGCAGTTTGCCCTTCAAGGAGCTGCCGAATAGCACACCTCACACTTCTCAAGTTTCAGTTTTTTGAACAGTTCTGGCTCAGTTCAGCTGAGGTCATGACAAATGCTAAAGGCTGAGCAACACGGGTGGGTACAAAGCAGCTGCACAAATGAGCCCAGCGAAGAGTGGAGTGATTTGATTTTGTGAATGAAGAAACATTTTCCCACGGCTCTGGTTAATTCACTTAAACAGAGCCAGAAGCTTCCCTGAATGTGTATTATTGTTCCAAATAACTTCCAAGATGACTGTCAGATAATCTTGATAGAAATAAATTGTTTATGTTGTAAGCCCTGGCATTTCTGCTAGATAGCTCTCATATACAATGGAAGTCTCTGAGAACAATGAAGTTATTTATCCAAAGTAATTGTAGGAAATTCTACTCTTTTCACTGAGAGTTGATTTCTTACCCATCAAGGATGGATGTACATCACCCACACCTGTAAACAGACATTTCCTTTTATTTTCAGGCAGGTGATGGGGGAGGAACATTTGAATTAACCCCAAAACAGGGTAGCAATGACATTTATAGGAAAAAGATACTTTTCATTTCTGGAAGGTTTAGCTGCCTAATTTTCTCTGTGTCCTCAGAGAATTGAAATAAAAAGATACTTAAGCAAGCACCAGCAAGCAGATTTCTTCCCCTGCTCCTTTCCAGGTATATGCTGTAATAGCTGCCCATTTATCAACTTCATTCTTTCAGCGGCAGTTTTCCTTCTTTCTCAGAAAGAAGGAAAACTGTAGATCCTTGTAGAAAGCAGTACGTCGTACTTTCCTACAGCCTCTTTCTTGCCTTATTGTCTGGGAAGAGCCCTGGATAGCTTGGTGCTGAGCTTCTTACTCTCTGAGTCAGAGAAAGTCTGAACTTCTGCAATCAGGCAGCACTGTACAAGTGGAACATTACCAAAAAACATGAAGCTGTTTTTGGTGGGCTTTGAAAGCAAACCAGATAGTGAGCAGGTCAATGATGCAAGTGCCAGACACAGTTTGAGAACTGATGCCATTGTTAAATACCTCATGTGAAGTTAGTCTGCACTCTTCCTGTCCCCAGTCTGGTTTTGTGGGAAAGAAAGAGGTGTTCTGGAAATAATGAAATCATTCTGCACTTTGGAGACTAATCCTATAAGGAGACAAAATTAAAGATGAGCAGTTTCACCAGTTGCCCTATGAAGTTCTGTGCTTTTGTTTTCTGGTATTTAAATACAATTTACCTTCTTTCCCTTAAGATTTTTTTTTTCTTTGCTTAATGTAAGGAATTTATACATCATTAATTCTTTTCCTTCATTTCAGTAAGAGAAGAGTACTTCTCTGTATCTTGTTGGAGGTTTACAAAATCCCATTTTTTTACACACACACGATCTTTGCAGTTACCTTGGTCATTCTGCTTCAAACTATGTGACATCTATCAGAGTATCAGCAAAATAAAACAATAGGCTCTTGAAATCAATAGGTGCAATACACTCTTCTCTGTTTTCTTTCTTACTAGTACTATGCATGATCTGTAATGACAATAAGGCAAAATAAGTATAATCTGTTAAGAAAAGATTTGGGTTGGTTTGTGTTTAGGGTGCCACTGACCACAGTGAAACAAGTCCTACTCTCTCTCAAATGCATTTCAGTCTACACAAGTTTAAAAGCATGGGGGAAACTCATGCACCAAGTTTGTCACATGAAACTATCATGGAATTTCAAGGTTTCATTCTAGGCTAGACCCCTAAGCTCATAGGCCACCTGCTACTCTACCAGTATTTGTACCAGCAATCTCTTGGCAGCTCTCTCCTAAGCATGTGGAATCTGCATCTCATATTTCAAAAAGACATAACCTTTCAGATACATTTCCTGCAAATCCTTGGCACATAACCTTGGCAGTCAGGGTCACACAGGATAAACAAGGAAGTGCACAACTCTCACATAATCAAAGCTTTTGTCATGACAGTTCCTGCCTCCCTTTCTTTCTTATTTGCTGTGGGTTTAAAAATTAAAAGTGGTCGGTATGTCAGTATATTGATTTTATTAGTACATTGTAAAAGATAGAGTAAAAATATTGATAAAGTGCCTTTGGCCCAAGATATCTTTTGCCCAAAGTAACCTCTTAAACTCTATCAAGTTATAGTGCAAAATATCTGAAAAAATTTATTAAGTCTTTGGATTTCTATGTTCCTCTTTATGTAGTTTTCCTTTCACTTTCCTTATTATGTTGGTTTCAATTTTGAGGTCTCTCTGTCCATCCACTGTAACTTCCTTGGCCCCAGCAGCAGACCTGGAGGGATACCAAATACCATAAAAGGTTGAAGGCTGTTCTGTATCTAGCATTAAGAATGCTAAATAAAAAGCTAATACTATAGACAACTTGTTTGCAAGATTTAAGGTGAAAAAAAATGTATTTCTAAAATGAATTTACTTGAATATTTAGTTTTTGCTATTTTTTCTTCTGTTCCTAAATTCTTGAGAGTTTCTGCAATTTTCCTATTTGCTTTGGAACTCTCATCCAAGAACTTCAGTCATTGCAATCTTGCACAGTCATTTTTCCCTGAGAGAAGGAGCCAGACACCAAACAAGTGGCAAATTTCCCTGGAGAGTTACACAGAGGCAAATAGAAAAATGCTTGTAGCAAGAGATAAAGCTAGAAAAGGAAAGAGACGAGTCCATGTTGATTAAAAGTATGTTACCAGTTAGACAAGAATAATATTGGGAAATCCTTTTGTGATGTCTGGACCTTCCCTACAAATACTTGCAAGCTTTAGTACAGCTGTGAGACAAAAAAGAGTGGGGCTCTCTGGCCAAAGCTGGGTCTTGCAGATGAATAGATGCTGAAAGTCAGCTTCATCAAATGAGAGCTCTCACTGATGTTTCTAAAACTGAGCACTCTTTCAGCTCATGCATAGCTGGATTTGCACAGCTAGTAACTTTACCAAGCTTCAGAGAGTTGTTTTTAGCTTGGTTATAACAAGCTGGTCTAAAAGACTAAAATGTGTCTTCTGTTGCAAGAAAGTTGGTGTAATATTCCAAAACAGTCAGAATGATCCCACCACCTTCTTAAAGAAACGAAAGAAAGAAAGAAAGAAAGAAAGAGAGAGAGAGAGAGAGAGAGAAAGAAAGAAAGAAAGAAAGAAAGAAAGAAAGAAAGAAAGAAAGAAAGAGAGAGAGAGAGAGAGAGAGAGAGAAAGAGAAAAAAAGAGAGAGAAAGAGAGAAAGAAAGAGAGAAAGAAAGAAAGAAAGAAAGAAAAGAAAGAAAAGAAAGAAAGAAAGAAAGAAAGAAAGAAAGAAAGAAAGAAAGAAAGAAAGAAAGAAAGAAAGAAAGAAAGAAAGAAAGAAAGAAAGAAAGAAAGAAAGAAAGAAAGAAAGAAAGAAAGAAAGAAAGAAGAAAGAAAGAAAGAAAGAAAGAAAGAAAGAAAGAAAGAAAGAAAGAAAGAAAGAAAGAAAGAAAGAAAGAAAGAAAGAAAGAAAGAAAGAAAGAAAGAAAGAAAGAAAGAAAGAAAACATATAAATTTTATAACATTTCATGTCTCCCTGCTTTAGGAACCGAGGTCAAAGCACTTCATATACTGTACACAGTACATAAGAGCTTTGCCAAGGATTGATATCAAACTCTACCAAAGCTAGCTAGCTAGTTTGAGTAACAAAATCTGGTTCCCCTAGAACTGCAAAGAATCCTCAGATGGATGTCTCCATACGGCTCCTTCCATACACAGGCATCTGCTAATTAAATCTTGTGGCTGTGGTGAAGATGTGCATGTTCACCTTTAAGAGGCAGCTGGTGAGTTCAGGTGAAGCAGTGAAAACAGGAAAATTTTTGCCTATAGCTTTCTAATAAATGCTTTTTAACCACAGGACTACTTAGAAAGTACTGTCAGTTCCTTGGGAGCTGGAGTCCACAGTATTTGGAAGATATGAGACCAAGACTACCTTATAATACAGCTTTCCAGGCCACAGTTACCTAACCACATAAATACAGAAGCAAACCAACATTTGTTCATGCACATGTAGAGAATCACACTTTTTCCTCTCAGCCCACATTTATCATTGATGCTTTGATTTCTTCTCCATATAATGTGGTATTAGCTATCTATTCTGGTTTTTAGTGTGTGTATGTTCACTGGTAAGGCACAACACCTCAACCCACCTTTCCTAGAGATCCAAGAATCACAGAAGACATGAAGAATAGTTAATGAAAGGGGGATAAATTGTGCAGTTGTGTTTAGCCTGGCAACAACAGAGTCAAAGATTTTTATTTGGCAGTCATGCCCATGAGTTACTATTTTGCAGAGTAAGTCCACAGTTCTTGGTCACTAATCATGTGTTGCTCCAATTGACAGGATGTACATGACATTCACACATGCAAGAACTTAAACAGACCAAAATTATTCTCCTCAAAAACAGTTAGCATTATTTCTTCTTTTCTTATTCTGGAAATAAAAGTCTTGTTAATATTACTTTGGCATATCAGTTATTAAGTTTCCTCTTTAAGGACTTTCTTTCTGCAGCAATTTTTACTAAAGGACCCAGTTCATTAAACCTGAACACATGTCCACTTTTATTTGCCATGGATTAAAAATAAAAGAAAATACTGGATGATGTTATGTGAGAAATAATTGGAGAGAGATTCCAACACATAAACCAAATTTTTGGTGAATATATAGTACACAGTGGTCTTCCTAAACACAGTAAATCAACTTCAAAATTTTAATGCTGTTAGCAGAACTTAGTATTAGTCTTTGTATACGTATGCATGGTCACACGTTTCTTGGTATAAGTTTGAGGAGAAATATTGACCTCTATGTTGGCCTTAAAAGGCTCCAGATATAGCTCCTGAATCCATATGCCAGTACAGAAAAGCCAGCTTAGTTTTAGAGCTTGGAGAATGTATAAACCTCTACCAAATTTCCTGATACTTCACATATTGAAATATTTGTAAAGTTCTTTGCTCCCCTTAACAACAGCACACCTCCATGAGTTCTGAACATAATCTGTTTAATTATTATATGTGTTTTGTGAAACTGCTGGGGGTGCTGTAAACAAAAGCACCATTGTCCTATTTTATCAGCTTCAACTTCAACATAATTGACTGCCTCCTCCCTAAAACTAAAACTGAACTTAATTGCATCATTTGCTACTGTTTTTGCAGATACTGAGTCTCCATTCTCTTAATTATGTTACATTTTACTTGAGGCACTCTCTGCATCTCATTTCTTAGAGATGAATTCAATAAAATAGGAAGGGATAGTGGATGGTTTTTTGTTACAATTTTTTTTCTCCAAAACAAATCCAGAACATCCAACACTGCAAGAGGCAGGGTTGCTTAGTATGATAACTCATAAGGAAGACAGACATCCTCTCTTGATGATGCATGATCTCTTGAAATGGGAGCTTTCTTCTGTCTACTATAAAGATTGGTTGCAGAAAATTGAAATATATCCTTCCAGTCACTCACTGGTTCTTGGAGGTAAACCCCTTAGAAAACAAAAGGAAAAAATCAGACCTTGGTGACAAGGTGAAATTAGGCATGAAAATAAATAGTTCTGAGGTAATTGTTGTATTCTCTGACAGCAAAATGAAGAGTCTCTCAAATGTGGTTGAAAGCTAAGATGGTATAATTGAATCCACTTGTGTTGCATAATTGGTTTGGGTTTTTTTAATACATTAATGCTAAAAGGAAAATATGTAGTTCATATTAAGTACATACTAAGTAAGAATGTTAAGCATCCTATTTCAAAGGAAATTCAAGTATCACACTGCAAAATAAATATCAACTGCAGTCTCCCTTGCAGGGAGCAACCCTCTACTTCTCATAGGAAGCATTACTCTGGCAGCTGGAGAGCAAGATGCAAAGCTGATACAACCAAGAATTAATGTGAAGGTCTAGTGATGGCAGACAAAACATGGAACAACTGTGCTTGTTTCTCTTGTGGCCTCGTATTCCTGGCATATTGGTGCCACAGACAGCTTCAGCCAGTATCACACATCTCTGGAGACACTCAGCCTGTGCTTCTTAGTGCCTGACACTAGTATAGAATATGGTATCCTGGATTTATTTCTTTCAAAATCGTGTGAATTCAACCAAAAACTTCTTTTAAATTTAAGCGAATGCCATTTAAAATTGAAAGCAGTATATTTTTAGTTCCTAAACTCTTTGCTCCAAGAAGAGGTATGAACCAAAATCTTTAAGGAGGTGTTCCTTTTCCTTTGTACCTCCTATATGAGATAATGAAGAAAAAAGTAACTGAGTGCTTTCAGACATGAGACCTTGGAGAAGGAGGAGGCTGGGAAAAGGAGAGCAAAACCAAAGGAGATTCATCTTAGCCCTGTAATTCTGAAATTGCACCTCAAAAAGTATGGGTCAGAAATGCTATATTTCTTGCACAGGCACAAAGATCACATATTTACAATATATACATCTTACTGAGTGCTGTTCTATCTTCCTAAACAAAAAACTACCTTAGTCAAAACTTTTTTGAGCAATGATATTTCTCACCACGATGACACCGGAATAAAAATTCATTTCTGGCTCCAGTGGCACTAAGTTCCTTTGAGAACTGTTTTCTGGCATAAACTAGACTTCCCCCCCAACCCCCCCAGTGTCACTAAATAGTGGAGGATACTTGTGTTGGGTGTTAAGCCTTCCACAGCTTCACAGGAAGCAGCTAGAGTAGGAAGCACATACTGAGTCTATTCTTCCTTAGCACAAAGCAGAAATAAAGTCTCAGCCCTTGGCAATTCTATCTTGCTGCTTTAAAGACCTGATCAGAGGCTGATGCAAGTAAGGGCTTTGTTTTAGACTTCTTGCTGTCATAAAGACAACCTTTAGCAGTCTGTGTGCCCCTTACAGACCCCAACAGAGCCCAACAACAACTGGATGTGTGGGAGGGACAAATGAAGAATGCAACTGGATTTTGTTATCTTGGATGATAGCAGTATTTCTGGCATGCATCTTCACAGGAAGATGCATCAGTTCTCCACAGCTGTGAGATTTCAGTGGATACCCCTGTTCTGGTGCTGGGGTTACCTAATGAACACAGCTCCACACGGGCGAGCTGCCTTGTGCTGATATGAACTGCAGCCCCCACACCAACAACAAAGAAACCAACTAAACAACAGACCTCAGGAGCTGAGAGTGCATATGTCTTGATCCTTGACCTCTGGCCAAGTCATGACACTGAGACCAGACCTTCAGGTCTGTTTTGGCTACAGCTCTCAGCATCCTTTCCCTCAAAACTCACAGAAGTAGAATTAAGGACCATCTGGCTGGACAGTTAGTGAAAACTTCCTAGAGTATCAAGATTTTGCTGGCTACCATTAAACCACTGATAGCAGCCATTTGACTCTGTAGATGTGGAAGCACTCAAGAAAATTGAATAAAACAGCATGACTGCTACTTTCGGTCAGAAAACTGAGGAGTTGAAAAGATACAATTTTTTAATAAAATTACTTCTTTTTGCACACAAAATTATTATGGAACTATTTTGTTTTACCATCTAAAAGGTCTTTTATAAGTTTGTGAATAGTCCATGAAAATCTCCTGTTTTATGATTGAGGTCATCAAATGTCAACATGATTTCTTTCTATGAAAGTATGTTCACAGCTGCAAGGTAAAGGGCAGTTGAAAAGATAAAGGAGATGAAGAGGCTCATTAACAAAATGATGGCATTGTGATTATCTTCTGAACTGTCTTCAAACTATGACAGGAAATCCTGTTTATCAAGTATTGTTTTTCCTTTTCTTTTACCTACAGGCAAGTTTTGTGTTGTGTGCAATGTAAGACTTGAGAATACAAACATGGAATCTGAAAACATCTATAACAAGGAAAACTAACTCTTCTTCAATGAAGTTTGGGGAAGGCAGAGATGGGCATGAATAGTGAGGGGATTTTCATAATCATAAAGTTCAAGAACTTTCCCTGCTACTCAGAGAACAGCCATGAGAAACACTTAAAAATTACTTTTAACTTCACAAATCCACAGTCCTGCAGCACACATTAATTTCTGCCGATAGACTGAAATTCCATGAGTAGTTGAACATGAGCAAACTTATTATTGAGACCACAAGGTTGTCTTCCAGCAGCTTCCTGAAAACCATTTACCACAGTCTTGTAGACTAGAAAACTGAGCCTGGTGGGATATCCAAGTACTTCTTCATACTTAGAATTAACAGCATATCCATTTGGGGAAGGGAAAACTTAAATTAGGTTGCTATAAATACTGTCAATCCCAGTGTCATAAGAGGAAGTTCAATTATCTTAGACTGGTCCCAAATTCATATTCTGAAAATGAAATGATGAAACACCATGTTATGTTTTTTTATTTTTAATTAGCCATTCTGTCGGTTGCTCTGAGGGAAAGCTCAGCAGCAAAAGAAAGCAGGAGCCTTCTGTTAAAATGCAGCAGCTGTTTGTAAGGGCTTGTTGAAATCACCATGAAACTTGAACTGTATTGGAGGCAAGGCTGTGAAACAAAATAGCCTGTAATGAGCAGCTGTGCCTGAGGAGTTCAGCTTCAGTGTTTTTAAACTGCCAGCTCCTTGCAGAGAGATTTTTCCAGGCTTGTATCTCTTGATACAAGGGTCAGAGGAATTTTTAAAATCTTCTGGGTCAGAGAGCTCATTTATCTCTTGATTTCTTGCTAACCCATCAGACTTTGAGGCACTGATAGCATCCCTCTCACTGGTAGGGACTGAAGCAGCCAGCTCAGTAACTATCAGGGAGACAACACTAGATCTATTTTTAGAAATCTAGGATTGCTTACAATGCAAGTTAAACCATCTTGTATTCCATTCCCTCTGCTACAGAGGACAGTCAAGAAATTCCCCAAATGTTGCTTTTCTCCAATGAGTTGAAAATAGGCAACTATAAACATCACAAATGGATTGCTAGATTCTGAACTTTTTTTTTTTTTTCTGTTTGCTGCCACAAAAGATTCACACAGAATCACAGCATATATTACTTTTTAGAAGTTTTCAGATATTTCATTAATACAAATAGGAAATTTTTTACTCGTAGACCATAAAATTGGCTTTGTAATACCGGCAAGAAATCAAATTTTATGGAAGAGTGTTCAAAATCTAAACTGGAGGAATGAGGAAAGGAGTTGAGAACTCCTTAGTAAGGCATCTGCAGGGGCACAATGCACCCAGATCTCAGGAAGAGCCACCCAAGAGCAGCTGCTGCACTCTGAACAGTAGCTAGCTCATCTGATATGGCTTCTCTTCTATAACTACTGCCACATTAGAGCAAGTGGAGCTGATTAACCTATTTTTAAAAAACACCCAGAGAATATAAAGCCATTTATAGCCCAAACAACAAATTTTTACGCAGAAAAGAAATATCGAGTGAGCATAAAAAGTTGCATGGATTTTGCCGTATTTGTAAAAGTGGGTTTAGCTGTGTTTGGGTAGGGCAAATTGGCAGTTTTGGGCCTAACCCCAATTTTATGTGTTCAAGAGGATAGCACTTAAAAGGAATATGAACAAACTGCTGTAGGTCTGCACAGCCCCCATGAGTCCAGCATTAATCCTTCCTCTACCCTTTTCCAGCTTGTAACTCAAAACTGCAGCTCACGATTGGAGTGGAGAGCACAGAAACATTTTGAGGATGCTCTCTCCCTCCATCTCTCATAAGCTCTCCAACCTTTTCATTGCTCCAGCCAGAAGGAGGGCACCCAACCTGAGCTGCAGATCTCCCTAGGGAAATGTCGGCCTGCTGTCTGCATCCATGCTCTGGCATCTCTCCTGTCCTTTGTCACAAGACATGACAGGACATGGGCTGGCTCACCCACATGAGAGCTGCATCTGCTCCTGAGGGGATTTATGAGAAGGTGTCACCTAGGCAGATCTGTCAGAATCCAAACTTATTTCACCACAAAACTCAAAGCTAAAAAAAATCACAATCAAATAATGATAGGTAGCACATTTGTAAAAGGAAAATCAAATCTGAGTTCATCCCTACAAACTCAGAGCAGTTCAGTGTAGTATGCTTCCAAACTGTGATCTTTCTACATTCTTGGTCATTTTGGTACTACATGAGGTCCTAAAGTAAGGGGAGGAGAGAGGAAAATGGAACATGGGAGTTCACCCTTGGGAATTGTCAAGATCCTTTGAGTATAACTTGAGAGGTGTTTTCTCCATTTACAAAATGTCTCATCCAAACAATTCACAGCCTTTCACACTCAGTTCTCACACTATTGCACTTTTCTGCCAACGTGGGTGTCTCAAACTCACATAGTACCAAACTGAGTTAGTGTGATGGCACAGCATTAGGGCCAAGGGAAAGTGTTGTCTCTTTCACATACCCCCATAAAGCCTCCACCCCCATCACTGCAGCTGCTCTGTTTCGTCCCTTTCTGTTGCTTGGTTTGCTAGAATAAGTAGTGCCAGAAGGAGGTATGAAAGGGAAGGTTTTGGAGGAAGACTATGTGGCTGCCACATTCATTTTTGGAGCTGGAGAACAGACTCAACAGGAATGGGGTCAGGGAGTCACAGGTCTCCACTGGTGGCGTGTTATATTGGGATCAAGGCAGCCAGCCAAGACAAGGTTAAGAGTTTTCCATTTCTAATACTTTCTGCAGTTGTAATGTTCTCTTGAGAATGTAATTTCATAAGGTATGTTTGCTTTGCTTAATTCTAACTGGACTTTTGAAAGAAATGAACCTTAATAGCCTGCCTGATACAGTGCTACTTGCAGTATGTTTTCCTAGTCCATAAGCTGAAGTCCATGGTGGAATGACAATCATAAAAGAGAACCTATAAAATACCATATTAAGAGTTCCATGAGCCTGTAGTTATTTACATTTTAAAATTAACTGAGACAAAGTGGGTTTTTTTAAATGCTGTATGATGCCAGGGCCCTGTGAGGAGGGGACACTGTAATCTCCTATGCTGCTTCTCAAAGTTTTGTGGCTGTGTTTGGCTCTGCCACAGTACAGTCTTAGGTGAAATTCCTATGTTAACAGTTTTATTGTGAGAAAGAGCTGTGTGATGGCTCTTGGAGCACCCTTGGCTCTGGAGATACATTAAATCTCAGGGTGTTGTTCCTTGGTCAATGCTCAAGCCACTGTGCAGATACACATTTCACTCTGCCTGCCTTTGCCAGCAGCTGGTCCTTGCTAAAGTCTGTCTTGAAAACAAAACAACTTTTAAACCAGAGGTGTATCAAGTATTATCACCACAAACTCTGGAGGATGCACTAGGCTACCCCTTCCACAGTTGATTTTCTGCTTTCTTTCAGGGATGCCCACCCCAGAACATCCTGAGCAGGTGTTCTCCTGCCCTTTCTGCCTATTTTTCTTTTGCAAGGCCAAGCCTGGGTGCCAGGAACAGAAAGCAGGAAAGCCTGGTGGCTTTCAGAATTTGTTCATGTTTGAGTGGGGGTGGCAGGTGGGGAAATCCATGAAGAGCATATATATCTTCTCACTCACCCTGTAAAACTGCATGCCAATCATCCTGGCAGTCTGCATGGGATTCCACGAGTGCTCAAAATCAGAAATGAGGACATATTGGAGGATGTATAAATCACAAATTATATCTGCTTTGGGGAAGGAGTAGTCCTTCTTACATATTTGTTCTGCTCTGCTGCACTGCAGCCCTTAGGCATCAAATTATTGTAATTTCAGTTCTGTTTTCAGAACATGTCAGAAATCTCTGGAAACACTCACTGAGAAATGCTTACAACCATTCCAGTGAATTAAGTGCCCATTTGGGGACTTTCATTCCTTCATCTTCTGAGGTTTGTCTAGAAAGGAGGGTTAGGCTAATCTGGAGCACTTCCCACGTGCTGTTGGTTTGGATCAGGCATTTGCTCCTTTGCTGTTCACTTTCATATAGCACAACAGAAAAATTAAATGTTATCTGGAAGAAAGATAACATGCCCTTTTGTTGTGATATGAAGAAATATTTTTTTTTGCTGAATAGAAGGAATAGAAAACTCTCATTCCTCTTCTTTCACCCAACAACTTATTAAGATACTGGGAATTATTCCTTTAAAAATCTCCCCAAAAAAATCTTTACAATTACATAACATCACATCACCAATTGGTAGGAGTTTCTTTAGCAAGTTACCATGCTCATTTTGGCATGTGAACTATGTAGCAAAAAACTTTCCATTGCAAGCATTTAGGTTTGTGCTTGTTAAAAATGTGGCACTGTATTTTATAACACACCAATTTCTGCAAGCTGCTGGCATATAAATGCAGTTACTCTGAGCTATCTCATGTTTCAAATTAAACCTTCTATTTTACTCTAATTTCCATCAGGAATAGAAATTTTTACCATGTAATGCTAAATTTTCAAACAATGCAGCTCTTTATGTATAAACAGTGAGTTGTCCACACACCATGCACACTTGCATTCCAGGAAAAAGCAGTTGTTAGGATTGTACTAGTTAAATAGTACACATGTTGCAATCTGGTTCTGTCATATATTTCAAATATTTCACGTTTTCATCAAGTTTCTGTTTGCAGTCTGATGTATATAGGCAGCAATCCAGCTGCCAGCAGCTCTGGACTTTGAGGTCTGTCACTACTGCACCTTATCCAGCGTTACTAAATGTTTAGTTTGATAGTTTCTGTATTACTTTCCACACATATCCATTTTTCTGCAACAAAATCATCTCATAAACTCTTATACCATACTCTGCCCCAACTGACCTGCCTTCTCAGCAAATTGCTCTAAAAAAGCACCCACCCCACTCTTGCAAAATTAAAACAAAATTGCCATTCCTCTCACTGTCATCAACTCTTCCACATGCTGTATTGACTACGACTGGCTGCTAGTTATTAATTTTTCTTTGATAAGGAAGAGTTGCTCTGCAGGTGTTTTTAAAGCATCACAGTGATTACAGAGCAAGTGCCTTTGGCATTGCTCCTGGCCCAAACCTTTGTAGATAAAAATTAGCTTGAATGTATTTCCAAGTGTCATAAGAATTTTTTGAGGCTGCACATTTCAGCCTCATAGAAATTCAGAAACAGAAAATCAGATGCATAAAAAAAATCTTCCAAAAGGCCAAGACAGCAACCAGAAAATCAGCATGATTTTTAATGTTGCTGAGCACATTTGTTATATAGTCTTCTCAAACTCATTCTGAGAATTTTTGTTTCAATCCAAGATTAATTGAGTTGCTGCAGGACTAAATCAAATATTATCCCTCTACTACATTAAAGCGTTGGCTTTCCTGACTTTAATTAGTCCCAAAACTTTCATTAAAAGGAAAGATAAATAACATCTAGAATTAAAACTACTGATAAAGTTTATTTCAACAAATTAAAGTTTATTTATGCAAATAAAGCAAAGTTGAATACAGCATGAAAAATGTGAAGGAAACAAGCATTTAAGAAAGACTTTTCCCTCCCTGAACCTATGCTTTTAAAAAAGGAGAAAAAGAAAAGACAGGGTTTTTTTAATTATTGTTTTGATGTTGTTGTTGTTTGCACATTTTTGTGGTTTTTTTCTTCAATGCCACACACACACAGAATGTGGTTGCAGAGAGCAAGCTACTGGGGAAATACTGAGGCATTTTTCCATAACTTTCTACAGGTTTAATGGATTATGCAGATTCTTGGAACCACTGAGAGTCTATTGTTTTTTGGCATACTCACTTCTCTTTTCCTTTGTAATTATAATTTATTATTGTTATTTCTATCAGAAACTACTACTGCCTTTTAAGAGCAAAATCTCCTGGGAGACAGGTAAAAGCAAGCCCCATGCTGAGTTTCATCAATTTAACAGGAAACAAGCCCAAGGCTTTGGTCTTTATCACACACCTCTCTATAAACAGCTTCTTGGTCTGCTGTTCATATAGCAGCTGTTTGCTGGCTCTGAGAAGGAGATGTCTGATCACAAACCCACTGTGTCCAGGAGAGCTCAAAGAGCCCCATTTTGGACCTGTTTGTAGGGTCACTAGAGAGTGGGCTTTAGTCACAGCAACATTTCATCACAGCCACCGTTTATCGGCACTTTATTTGAAAGTGTGAAAATAGGCATGTCACACCAGGCCAGGGGTTTATTTTCCAAAGCTCATCATAGGAAAAACAGGAGTTTTTTTGCAATTCCTGGGAGTAGACAGTGTTTCTGATAAGCTTGGAAAGAGCTGAGCCCAGGTGATGCTCTCAAGGACAAGGCCTAACAAGAATTTCTTAGATCACTGCAGTCTGGAAAGGGGCAGGGCAGAACGAGCCACCACAGAAATATAAATGCCAACACAGATTAATTTAGCACTCCAAATTATCTCCTGCTCACTACTTTGAGGCATATGAAAATTAACAGGTTTTTTCCAGGCCTGGGCTTCTGCTGTGCTTGAAGACAACTTAGACTATGAGTACAGTTTTCCACTCCACTCTGAATGGTGTCTTTAGTATTGCATGCTACACTGCCTGCAACTTCCATAAAATCTGTAAGAGTAGCTCAAAAACAAAATATTTTTCACGCTGAGATTCAGTCATCATTGTAAAAAAATGACCAAACATGTTATGCTAGGTTCATGGGTCACAGCAGGAAATCATCCTGCATCATCCTTTTAGATTTAGGGTTCCAAAGAGTTTTGCAATCTTAGATAATTCAGAGAACGTCTTAAAACAAAAATAAAGAATTAAAGCACTACATTCTTTAGAAACACATTCACCCTAGTGAACTAGAGGCAGTCCACTTTACAACTCCGTGAGAACAAAATTCCACCTCTTTTCTAAATTAATTTCCCTTTTGCACAAGAGTCAGTACATTTTCGAGGTGGAATAAAATTAATGTGTGAATATTAGGTTTGAGTGAGACAATCAAGATGAGATTCTGGTGGAATTGAATCCGTGGATAACAAAGGTATTTATACTGCAATTCTAGCAGCACAATGCCTTTGGCTCTTGAGCTCCCAGTGCCAAAGCAGGAGAAGCTGCAGCCATGCAGTGCACAGTTCTGCTGTGGTATAAACCACTGTGGGTAGACCACACCCTTGCAAAAAGATCAGTTTTGCATAGACAGGCTTTGGGCTGGTTTTATCCTGGCTAATAAGTGAAAGATAAGGTTTTGCCTCTTCTATTTACTTTAACACATCCTTTGACAAGTTCTACAGAATTGTGGCCCCTGTGCCACACCTGATCCAGATTTTCCTCCATGACTGGCTTGAGTTCATACTGTGCCCATCCTGTTTTATAATTGTAGAAGCAGCATTCAAAAATGGAAGAGTTGTTTATAAGACAATGAACCTAACACAAGTAAATTCTGTTTCACGTGTAGCACATGCAAAGTTAATGGGAGATAACAGCTCTAAGGTCTTCATTAAGTATTTCTCCATTGGCTTTTGTTTCCTGTAACTGTACCAGTTCTCTTTTCTTGAGCCTTCTGCTTTAATATTAGTTAACACAAGACTGTTATTTATACTGAGGGGAAGCTAACCACAGCTTCATGGCCTGGCACTGTTACTGTCTCAAATGCTGTCCCCCTCTGCCACAAGTGTTTAGATGCCATTCAAGGTCATCTCTGCCGTGGTGCAAACAAGAATGGAACTGCTGGAACACTGTCTGCATGTGGACTGATGCAGCCATAGTCCTGCCAACCTTGTTAGCACCCTCAATACTTCCTCTTAGTTCTTGTAATAGTGTTAGCTCCCTGATGATATCCTAGGCTTTTCAATCTCCTCTTTTACCCCAGAGTTAAGCAGTGGTGCTCATTTTATTTCAGCTATTTTCAGCTTTGAGATTGCGTCCTCCTATTGCTCCTTTTAATCTACGTTCCAGAAGTCCCAGGGGAGATTATCTCATTTTTATTAGAAGTTCTCAGTAAATTAGCATTTCACACTACTTACAACAGTAGTAGTAGGCTATCTAAAGTCAATTTTCTCTAGTTAGGGAGATAAAATAATATTTTTGCATTAAAACTTCTTTCTTCTCTAATTGGAAACTGACAGTCACCTAGAGACAGGAACAAATGTACAGTTCCCAGTAATTTTTTTTTATAGAGAATACTGAATTTTCCTACAGCATCCTGATTATTTATGACAGTTTTTAGCCTCTCTGATAACAATTTGCTTTTGGATGTCATGACACTCAACATAGAGTGAATTCAGGTATCATGAAGGCAAATACTAATTCAAGTACCTGAAATGTCTCTGTTTTTCCAGTGCTGTAGCCTGAAAGTGTGCTCCATTAAAATCCCACAGTATAATTCAGCTCTAAGTGTTATCATCTCTTCCCTTATAAGTGTTAATTTAGTGCTTCTAGCAATCAGTTTTCTCACAATGTTCAAGTATTTTTTCCTGTCTTCCAATGTTTCATTATCATCTCTTATAGGGGTACTCTTCTTTCCACAGCAACCATGTCACCAGTACCACTTATATTGTCTCATGGAATAGTCAGTAACCTCAAGACTACTCAGTACTTGAAAAGAAAGCTAAGCACTGCAGAAAGTGATACTAACCAGCTTTTGCAAAGTATTCAGTGCAGAATTGATTACATCTTTATGACTTCTGTTTTTTATCATAGTAAACTAGTCAATTGTGGAACAATTCTGTGAGCCAAATTTTATTTTTGTTTATTCAGTAAGTTATTTATTATTACGCATTATTTTGGGAGAAATGGCTATGATACAGTTGCCTTTTGATACTTAAATGGATGTGAAATAAAGAAAATTACCTCTTCTATCTCTCTATTTAGGAAGGCAGGAGGCTTGGTGGGTGATGGAGAGCTCTCCAGACCGAAAGATACTTTTCCTTTTTTTTTTTTTTTTACTTATCTTGTACCACACTATTATTTTTATCGACATAGGAGTTGAATTCCTTAAAAGCTCACCATAAGGCACAGGTTAGGAAACAGCAGCACTGAAATTTAGGACTCAGAATTTAAGTGCTGAAATTGTAGTGTTCATCTTCATGGCTCAACAGTTATTCAGGGGTTGTAGGAAGATCTGAGAAATGTCATCTTGACCTTTGTTTGTTCCTGACAATAAAATGAACACAAGTGAAATCTGCAAGCAGCAAAAATGAAAAGAATTTAGTTTTTCTATTCCCATCTTCAAAGATGCAAGGGAAACACCGAAGGAGCTCGATGGTCCCTCAGACCATGGTGCCTCTTTCAAAGGTATACTGATGCTTTCCCAACACCTACTCTTGTAACCCTACAGGTCTTCAACTCATTCAGATCTTCACTTGTGCAAGCTGGCTCTGCAGCCATGAGTTAAGGTCTTGAAAACTTTTCCTGTGTGTTCCTTAAGGGCTTTGGCTATCCCTTGCCTGAAAGGACTTGTATTGGCCATAAGGTGCAGCCAGCTGGAGATGACAGATCCTCCAGCTACAGCTGATTCCAAGTCACTTTCCTCTTTGCTCAGTTTCCCTTCTGCCCCACACATTTGCCATCCCTGATGCTGTCAAACTGAGTAGCAGGCTAACATAAATTTTACTTCACTTTAAATATGCTGTTTCATGGGGCATATGTGATGAAAAATGTTTTTCCATGCCCTGGCTGTGCCATCTGGTTTAACCGATTACTTTAGGGCTGTATTTCTATTTACATGTAATTCTTTCCACCTTGTCCACGCCACCACTTTTTGTCACAAATTTCACAAATCTCAGAAATAAATTGTCTTGCTGTTTAAAGCACTCACATAGAATCTATCAGGGTTTTTCCGCAGTTCTTACAGCTCTTTTTTCATGTGTAGACTTAAACCCCCTCTTAGTGAGATGCTTGGAAATGCCACCATGATGACCTAATGAGTCAATATTTCCTTTGCTTATGACACCAGCCCATAAACCTGGTCACAAGGTCATATTATAAAACTCTGTAACCTTGTCTGCTAACACAGACAAGGCTCATATACTGATCTTATTCAATGTCACATTTCATAGCTTCGTTACAAAAGCCTTGTGTTGTTTTGTTCCTACCTGGAATTCTGGATATGGATTCATAAAGGCTCCGTGTCTTCACTGATGTGTAGGATGACACTGTAGAGAAACAGATTCCTGACGAAACAAAACAACTCAAATTGTTAGTATTATTGTAGAACAACATTTCTTTAAGGTTTAGTTTAAATCCATAAGTGATAGCAAATGCTCATGAATATCCATTAAGATCTTCAGGATGCATTTGTCTATGATACCTTTGGCTACATAAAAAGAAGATTAAACTCTGAGCGCATGTAAACATCTAAGAAAGGGAAATGAACAAAATTACTGAGGGAAGAAGTCTTCATCACACAGAAACAAGGAGTACAAAGGAGGATGGGAATAAAGGTATTTTATTTACTTTTTAGAAACAATAGGGCCTTCATTGTAACATAAAGACTATTGGAAGTTCTAGAGAGACATCCATGAAGAAAACTTTCTGATGTTTGTCTGAATTTTTTAATTTAGTATTTAGTCAAATCACATATCTATAAAAACTGGGAAGGCAGAAAATACGAATTTCAAAACAGTAATGCTATTTCTGGATAGTTCTGGAAGATTTAACAGGCTGGAACCCAAGAAATAGTCGAAGAAGAAGAAAGAAGAAATTCTGTAAATTAAAAAACTACAGGCATGAAATTGTTTTCCTTCCTACTCATAGTATGAACACTTTTCTTGATAAGGTACAGGAAAAATGATGTTGAAAAGTCAGGAGAACCTGGGCAGTTAAGCAGCTAAAAGATTTGTCAGCAATAGTAAATTGTAAATGTGTGCACGTGCAAGGCCATGGGTTATTATAAAAAGGAACAGCACAGTTTCCATTTCTATACAGAGGAAAAGGAAGCCACAAATTCCAGCTAAGCAGATTTACTATGGCTGTATGCAAAACAGACCATTTATTTCTAGGGTATTCCCCTATATGGAAATAGAGGCAAACTGGAACAAATAAGAAAGAAAAACAAAAGGCAGTACTAAACTCTGATACAAGGCCAACATCTTGCAGCTCCTTCTTTTGCTCCCCTTGTTTGCCAGGAATGCTCAAGCTATCCACAGAGTTGTTTGCTTGTCTCTGCACCTTCATGCCAGTTGTGAGCAATATCACAACAAACTGGACCCCTGCAGTGGCTGCAGCCAGGCTGAGCTCAGGGCTGGGATCAGAAGGAAAATCATCCAGCTGCTTGGAGTAGGGAATGTGTGAAAAGGCACATAGAGAGCACTCAAGGAAGGCCTGACAGCTGCAGAGATTGTAAGATTCAGGATGGAGTAGAGTCTTGTGCTGCTCCAAGGCTCCAGCATCTCTGAGAGGATGGCCCAAACCAGAGCCTACATTGTTCAGTATCCTCAGGACATGCTGTACTACTACTACCACTAATTCTGAGAAACTGAGAAGGCTGTAGCTGACTAGCACAAGGTGACCCATGCAAAAATTAGCATCCTTCTGCATACCTTTTCTGTGTAGAATTTTCCCTTCAAATATGAGGAGATTCCCTTATGTATTATTTTTCTTTATGTAATGAAGCATTGGACCATAGGAGTGACAACTGATGGTGGGCATACCCCAAGTCATACAGCAGTAAAAGAGGAATGTGCTGTCCTAGGCTTGGGATTCAAAATTAGGTTGCATAGAGCATTACTTAAATTACTTAAGCACTACTACTAAAAGAAACTTGTACTACCAGGTTAATCAGTTATTGAATTCTAAAATCTTTCTGCTGAAGTTACTATTATCTTTTTATCTGTTTTTTAAAAGGTCTAGTCTTTGGTGTGCTCAACAGAGAGTACAAGAAGTTGGGAAAAAATAGAATAGGCTTAGGAAGCCTATTGCTACATAACCAGTGCTCTGTTGCTGTTTTGACATCACTAGGGAATTCAAAGAAATCCTTAATACAAGAGGAAGTCATGAGAGAAAAAAGCAATACCCATTATATTTTCCATTCAAAGTTACATGACAAAATAGCCAGAGGAGCAATCTTTTTTTTTTCTTTAAATGTAACATCCTGAAGGAAGTGAATTGGAAGCTTTAGCTTTGTATGCTGGAAAGAGAATAAATAATGCATTACTAATTAAACCCCAGATAAGGTTGAGAGTAATGCCCCCAACACTTCTAAAGCAAAAATGGAGAGATTGTTATCCCAGAAATTAATGTGTGAACTCACACCAAACTCAGAAAGACCCTCCTGAACACCCAACAAGACAGGTCTTGCAAGACTGGCACTATAGTATTCCAAATGCTTTTTCCATGTCAGGCTAAATGGCATAAGGAATCTTTCAGCATTTTTTTTCTGAGGTAATTTCTACTGGGAAAATAACTATGCCACTTCCATGCTGAAAACCCCTGCCATTAAAGCTTATCTTTGTACTTAGCAGAAGTCCACATCATAGCTTCATCATTTCCTCTTCAATAAAATGTCTCATATACAACTATTTTCCTAAAGAAATCTTTACAAAAATCTTGTTTCTACTGCATTTAAGGACAATTTCTAGTACATAGCCATAGCTACTGGTTACTTGAAGGATAGCATGTGCTTTGCTGCCTTCTGGCTGAGCTCTGCCTCCTGCAATGACTTATCTCAGCAGACTGAGGGGCACAGGCTGGCTCTGCACAACAATATGTGGCCCTTGGACCACAGGCTCCATGCATACAATCACAATCCCTCAAAATGCTCAGGTGCCCGCCATGGAAACAGTTTACTCCTGATCCAGTATTCTGTGCTTCAAATGAGAAACCCAAAGACCTCCAATATGGATTTAGATTACAAAGGAGAGTTGTGTTCTTATAGCAGGTTCAAGAAAAGCGTGGGGGTCTTGAAAAGTCTCAATTACCACACATCCTCTTAAAATAATTTTTTTATGCAGAAAAACCCTAAGCCTCTCCTATCATTACAGCACATAATATTTTGATTATCCTACATATACTAGTAGGTAAATAACTAAGAAAGAGCAAAAAAATAAAATATTCTCTATAAGATCAAAAGAAAGTACTTCAAAAATCTTCATTCCCACACTTACTTATGAAAATGAAACATAACCTCCTACTCAGACAATAGATTAAAAAAACAGGTATTTTGGTTCTTTTAAATTTGAAATAACAGGGGAATAAAAGGAATCTTGTTCTTAACTACTTTGTTCTCAGAAGTTATGACTGTAAATCAAATTTCCAGCTGTCAGACTTTCGCTGCTTAGGTTACGAACAATAATGCAATATATCAGGAGAGCAATTTTGTAAGGAAACTGTAGACTCAGAATGAAGTTTTTTGCCCACCTGAGACAAAAGTACAAAAATTTCCAGTTTGTTTGAGAAGTATCTCACTCAGATAATGAAAATCTGAGAACTGTGGAAGTTAATCATATTTAACAAGGTGCTTCTAGAATTGAGCACATTCATTAACCACAACTACTAGAAATTAAGAATTATTTTAAACAGACATAAGGCAGATAGGGTTCTGCATCTTAAATTTGGATCATTACTATAAGAAAGGAAAAAAATAAGTTCTTCACAGTATCATAGTAGAGGCCTAAATGTAAAGTAATAGAAGTAACAGAGGTAATTTCCTTATCAAAAAGGCTTTAGTGTGATAGAGTTGTACTGAACAATTCTATATCTCTATATGTAAAAGCATGATTTACACTTACAGTGGTAAAATGAAGGGCATTAATTATAATTTTTAGCCATTCACTCAAACAGAAGTGTGTTTGTACTTTGACAGGACTCTAGATATTCATGCACTGCTGAAAATTGCTGTCACAGACAAATCCTTGTATTTGCCCCTGATTTTTCCTCAGATAAGGAACAAAGCAAAGTCTAGTCTCTGTGATTAGATAGAGCTTACTCAGCATTGTTTTCACTCATGAGCAGCTGTATCCTGGCACTTTCTGCCTTTTCTGATTGCAAGCAATTACTTGAATACATAGGTGCTTGACTGTCAGCCCTTCTACAAGGAAATACACTTGCCATTAATACCACAGTGAGAGGGGGATATACATATATTTACATCTATATATATGGAGAGATCCATAAATAGTCAAGTTAAGGTATAATAAAGTATATTTGAGTATTTTCTTCGTAGCCTATTTATTAGAGTACAACAGGTGATACATTACTGGTGATATTATAGATATTCAAAGTTTATAAGGGTTCATGTAGAAGCTGATGAGGACTAATTTGAATTAACTTGAATTAACTGCAAAACAAACACTGGTCAGATACCACACCACAAATAAATTCTGAGACTGTAATGTATATGCAGAAACTGAAATCAAACTGCACTTTTTTTACTCAGAATTAATTTTCAAGCTGATTTTTAGAACACTTCAACCGTTAGTTTATTGTAATTAAAAAAGAGGTCTTGAGACTGACCCTATTATTTTATGCTCAGAAGATTTAAAAAAAAATATTGTAGATGATAATAAAGAAAGATTGTCTGAAAACCTTCATAACAAAACTTGCTTTTAAAATCATCTGGAGGTTAAAAATACTTAGTACAGAAAAAGCCCTGCTGTCCTTCATTTGTCATTGAGAGGGGAGAAGAAATAAAGGACGAGCCAGACATTGACAAAGCCTTTTTTTGGAAGCCTTTTTCTTATGTTATTAAAAACTGCTATTTCAGCTTAGCTGTGTGTTGATGAGAGGAAGAGCTTCACTGCCTGTCTGTGTCCTGCCAAGTCACAGCTGGCAGCAGCAGAGGCAGGGTGCCAGGGAGGCACTGCAGCATGGGCAGGTAGTGCTCCCCTCTCTGAATTAAAACCAGAAAGAGCCTGCAGCCTGTGCTACACCACCCTGGAGGGTGCTGCTGGATGGATTCCATCAGACAGACACGGTCTGCTGGACATTTTGCACTGGTTTTGCTCTAATTCCCAGATGAGAACGGCTTCAAGGTATTTCATTAATAAATCCTATTCAAAAGGTTATGCTTATGTCATGGGGATATACCCTGCTGTTCTGCATAGAACTACTGCTCATTTTCCTGTAAAAAGCTCAGTTCAAGGAAGTTAAAAAGAGAGAGCTTTCATATGTGGACTGTTTCTTTGAGGGAGATAAGGTTCACAGTCTTTCACTTGTTCACTGATGTTTCACTTGGATTTTGGTTACCCAAGATCTTACATCACTATTTTTCACTTCAATGACAGTGATTTTTTTTTCTTGTGGTAACTATAAGGCATCTGACTTTCATCCTTTTCAATTTCTTTCTCTCTTTCTCACCTGAGGAGCCCTAATAAATCCTTTCAGTTCCAAAACAAATCCATGTTTGTCTCTTTTGGCATTTCAGCTAAGCCTTCCTTTTAAGGGGATACTGAAACCCACTGCTGGCATCAGTGGGATTCCCAGCCTCCTGATGGAGGCTGTGCTGCCAAGACAGGGCAGAAGAGCAATAGTTTCAGCTAGCCAGATCTGAGCAAAAAAGAAGATGTCATATCTGTACTTTGTATTGACCAGGGTACCAAAACCACACTAAAAAAAGAAAGCCAAATTTGGTAAAGATACCAAATACTCTTAAGGTACACTCCAATTCTGTTAAAAGAAAGGAGCTCCCTCTGTCTTTAACAGTTGCAAACATAGCAAACCAATTATATATGTACATCCCATAGTCCAGGTTGTGAGGTGGCAGGAGTGAACATCAGACACATGTCACAGTAGAACAATGCTGTTGGTCTAACAGGATCTGAGCTTATTTCACCAGTTGCCCACTTTCTCAGGTGAGTATTGTGGAAGGGGCACCTGGTTCCTTATCCATTTTGGTCTCAAGCACATTATGACTGAAAAGGATAGATTTGGCAGGGAAGGGAAGCTCTTTATAGATTAGGAAATTGCACTTGAACTCACTCCATGTCCTCTTGGTCCAGGGTGTCTCTGGTGCATTTCCACTGGTATTTCATCATTTTTTGTAAGTTCTCAGGTACCATTTTAATTATTACTCTATAATATCCTAAGGAGATACATGGAGGGACAGATTCATCCATATATTTTATCTTATAATTCACCATTTGATTCTCTCCAACCAATGGCATACTGATTTTTGTCATTTTGTTTTTATACCTATTTTTATATGTATTTGTAACTCTTTAGCCTATTATTGTATAATGACATAGATTCATAGCTAGCATTTCACCTCCTCTTTTAGACAGAAAGGCAAAACACATTCCTAAAGCCTCCAATATTAATCTCACTTCCTCTGGGAACCAAGGCTAAAACACTTCTTGAGACACTTTTTCATAAACAAAGTTTAGTTAGTATCTAAAGGGAGAGTTTTAGAGAAGAGTTGAACCAAAGGGGAATTACCTCATCACCTGTGTCTCTAACTGGGGATTCTTGTCAGTTATGCCAATTTGTTAAACATATGAAGTTGTGCCTGCTTTATGTTTCTGTGTGCACCTTTGGCGCATTTTCGGTGTGTATTTCAGTGTGTTGTGCTCCATAGAGGATCCTTTATAAAGATAACTGCATTTTATCACCTAACTGTGTCTGGCACCTGATTTTAGGACCAGGAAAAGCCATCACAACCGTGTTTACACTGAAACTACTGCAGAAGTTTTGCATTGTAATGTGAATATTTACATGTTATTCCATGCTTTTCTGGATGTGACTAGAATTAAATGTGAAAAGAATTAAAAAAGAATAATTGTGTATCATTTTTCTCAGAGATCAAGTTATCAGAGATGAAGGTAATGTTGCATTTTGTCCAGAAATTATGAAGTGCAACGCATTTATCCCCAGTATATAGCTGTGGTTTGGGTTTGTTTTTCTTTTAATGTAAGTGTATTATAAAAATAGCACATTAAACATGACTAATATATATGTTCATTATTGTTCCAAGGGAATAATTGGGCTGAATCACTGCTGAGTCAAAGTATAACTGTTATAACTCTAAGAATATAGAGGCATTCAAGTTAGATATATATAGGACAACCACCTCTAACTATCAAGGTTTTATAAAAGATAACACATGAAAATAATTAATTTATATTTACTAGCAAATTATAGAAATTACCACAGAACAGTGTAAAAGGTTTGTTTTAAAATAAAATTCACTAGGTTTTGAGATTAAGAATTTAGAACTTTGGTAATTCTCCATGCCCACTTTTTGTTTCACCAGTCAAACATCAGTGAGTAGGCTCCTGTGCACTGCAGCTAAACAGGATAATAACACCAGGGCACACACAGCCTCTTCTATAATTCTGCTGTGCATACTGTAGGTTGAGCTCAGCTCACTAATGTCAAACTTCCCCAGAGAAATGTAAAAATCATTTCAGCGGAAAATTCCTACATTACGTAACATACCTATGCACTCTGAAAGTTGTATTTACACACTGCTACTTTTATGAGGTAATATTTAGTTTGAACTGCAATATTACATAGGAGCTCAGCTGTGGATTTGATCCCACCACACTTGCCACTCATAACCACAGAGGCAAAAAGGATCTGTGCCGCAAGGAATTTCAAAAATAAGGGTTTTTTCACTATTCTCATGG
This sequence comes from Erithacus rubecula, assembly GCF_903797595.1. Taxonomy (NCBI): domain Eukaryota; kingdom Metazoa; phylum Chordata; class Aves; order Passeriformes; family Muscicapidae; genus Erithacus; species Erithacus rubecula. The sequence continues at coordinate 2,918,555 of NW_027635819.1, read as the reverse complement.
GCAAAGTTGCCAGATTTTCTCTATCTGCTTACCTGAGAATTTCTTAGCTTGCAAAAAATGGACATGAAATTAGAACAGTATACAGAAATCTAATTCCAAAATATTAACTCAAATGACTAAGTGTGTAAATGTATGAGACATACAAAGGAGAGCTGGTGACAATTCATCACCTTGAGTGTGGAATGCATCCCAAGAAAAAATGGTAGATCTTCAAAACAAAAAAAAAACCAAAATACTGGATAACAAACTGCTCAGAGCCAGCAACAGATGCAAAAAGTATTCTCTGCTTTTGCAGGTAATTTAATCTCTGGAGTCTTTATTTTTCTATTTCTATTTATGATAATACTTAAGGTAGTATTTCTGGTAATTTCAATTCATCAGCAGAAATGGACCGTGCACATAAGCCAGTAAATTCAGAGCCATAGTTTTACACACAGAAAGACCTGTGTGATGTCCATGGTCTTTTTCCAAAAGATGCTAACAGCATAGGAAACCTATAAATGCTTATACACCCTACAATTGAACAATGACATGTGGAGGAATATGCACCAGCTCTAAACTGTGTATAAGTCATACAGATGATACACTGGTTAAAGAAAACTAAGAATTTCAGAGGCATAGCTAAAAAGCTCAGAGACCCTATTCAAATTTCTGGGCATGGTTGTTTCTTGGATCTATCAGATAATATTTCTAAAAGAGGTTCAAAGAGAAAAAGGATTCTTGGCCAAAACCTTTCTGTTGAGTGATGAAAGATGTTAAGAAATTAAAGGCTCTCCTTGTTTATTTTTGAAAAATAAACCTGATCAATAGTATTACATGTATTATCTTTCTCATGACTCTCAAAGATTTTTACATAGGCATTTCATACAATAGATAGAAGTACCTTAATAAGCCCATCTTTTCCAGCAACTGAAGGCATCCAGAAATTCAGTAAAAGAAGGGACTGCTCTTCCTACACTTGTATGTGTTGAGCTAGGACTTACGTGTGCTGCAGATGCAGATCAAGAAGCAAAGTGTTTTTAAAGGAAATTACCTGCAGAACACCTACCTTGCACAGACCACAATTCCTGCCAATCTGGGTGCAGCTCTTTGGTGACATTTATGGAGTTCATGTACCATATTTGCATGACAGAAGGCTACAAACTTTAAAAAAATGCAAACAATCTAACAAAACAATAAGGTACAGCAAAACCCTCTATTGCTAACTTAAATACAATTCTCTGAGAAATCTGATGCCTTAATGCCTACATATACACTTGCTATATATTATGTTCATGCAGATGACTAATCTGTGTATTTCAAAAGTGCTAAAATTTGTTTTTAGCAACTAGAGGCAGATCAATTTCGTACAATTTATTATGCAAAAACATGATTAACTAAGAAAACCAGCAAAGCTGAGTTTTGTGTGGTGACTGTGCAGCAGAGAAGAGGGTCATATTGAATTTTGAAGATGCCATAATTATTTAGTTAGCTCTTTGAGCTGCATTCTTAAATTTAACTTCATACTTATATGATGGAAGGGTACACTACTTCAGGCTGTCATTTTTGATGAGGCATCCCCCAACACTGCATGCCATTAGCAATTTCATTAATGCTAGTAAGAATCATCAATTTGGAAATATCCCAACAGAGAGTAAATTAGTCCACTAAGATGCATTTATTGTTGTAAGTGAATGCAATATTTATTAACATTAGCAGATGTAATACTCTACAGAAGAAAGGAACAACAGTGAGCATCAAGTAATTAGATTGCATTAAAAATAGAAATGAGCTTGAATTGAAAAACCTGCCATTTAATAACTTAAATATTAGCAATGTCTAATTGCCAAATTTTTTTTATAAGGGGTTATTTTAGAAACATTTTGTTGTATTTTTTGATTCAAATAATTGGTGACGTCTTACACTTCAGAGATTACCTGAAAAACAGGTAGGTAAGGACAGCTATGTTCACATCATAATATTTAAATTATAGTTCAGTCTACATTGATTCCTATGGATGCCATTGAGGTCATGTCCTACTAGAAAGGTCATGTCTATGTTGTAACATATTTTGTTGTTCCCTTTCAGCCTCCACAAGATTTGGAGCCTCCACTGTTCCCCTCAGGCTTCAGACTGGTGAAAGAACTTGCTAGCAGCTTACATTATGGCTACAGTGAAAGTTTTGTTCCAGATCTCATATTTGTGAAGCAATGTGATACAATCATAGATTTTAATTATTCCTAAATATTTTACTGAATTGTCAAGAAGGTATTGAAGGCAGATATACTAGATAATATATTTAATTTCTAGATGAGCTGTTTATCAGTGAAGGTGTTGACTGGGGATGCCCCAGGCCTACATATCATTTTGAGGTTTGCAGGGGACAAATTTCAGTCCCTGGGCATGGTCTTATTGCCACAGCCTGGTCATCTAGCTCGCTGCTTTTGGAAAGCTATGACAGGACTATACAAGATAAAAAAAGGTAAAAGAAATCTACTAATGTGCTTCTTAATTTTTTGAAAATTTTATCTTTTATTGTTTATTCAGAGTTACTTTGGTACCCTTGCTAGAGCAAGGTAATTCAATAGAAGGCAGAGAGCAGAATATGTTTTTTCCTTAATTAAATATTTACTACTAACATCTGTGACTATGGTATAACTCCTGTCGTGTCTTTTTTAAAATCTACCTCACAAATCATACCTTCACTTTCACTCAGTAAATTGCAGCCAATTTCTACTGAAATTGAAATAGCTCTGTAACTAAAATCAAATGTTCACTTATTTCTTCAGAGCTGCTTTGCATAGAGAAGATTTAGGTACAGAGTGAGACTGCTGAAGAAAAAAGAGGATGTTCTTTCCTGTGGTAACCAGGTAATTGCTCTTTACTGCCTTTCCTCAAATGCAAATAGAAGCCATTCACAGATTAAAATGAAAAATGTGTGTCTTGTTTCCCAAGTATGCAGGAATGTTCATGATCAATATAAAAAGAGTTACAAAATATGGGAAGTACAAAATTTTACAGGAAATTTTCAATAGAAAAGGATTTCACAAAATGTATCTTCTGCTCTCCAAAAGGCATATGAAATGCCTCAGAATACAATTTTCTTTCTGTTTCAGACAGAAATTGTGAAGCAAAATCTTGCTCTACTTTATATCTTAAATTCTTATAGGTACTTTGAAAATTTTGCCACATTCTACAAGGTTGTTGTTTTGTTTTTATTTTTCTATTTCTTTTCCCTATAAATAAATCTTTATTTACCTTCATTTTGAAGTTCAAAATACAAATGAACATCTACAGTGTTTTTCAAAGTAAAATAGGTCTTGCTTATTTATCAGTCAGGATGATGTTCCCCTAACACATTTGTTTAATGCAAAGATTCAAAAATAAAGATTGCTTGATGTATTACCCAACAAGGCAAAATAATGACTGTTCAGGGGAAAAGAGGAAAAAAACCTGCAGTTTTCAGAATGCAAAAACTCAGTGATTATTTTGTCCAGAGTCCTGCTAGTATTTTAATGTGAAGTCAGTGAGGGCTATGTATAAGAAGTGAATCTGCATCTTTTTTGAGAATTCAGAGTTCTGACTGTCCAACTCAAAAAAATCTGTGTAAACAGAATTTTGGTTTTATAGATGATTTTTAAAAAAGCAATGATTTTCTAAAAAAGCAGTGATTTTGGAAAACTGATGGGAAAATGATGATTTCTAATGTTTAATGTAGTTTAAAAAATTTTGTCAGAAACAATGATTAATGTGTTCAGAATTTTCTCTGCAGGATGTATTCTGCTTTAAATGAAAGAAGTCAGACCTGTCAAGAGCTTGTTTCTATGGACTGCACACAAAGATTTCCTACCTACTGCTGCACGAAATTACTGTAAATTGCCCTTCAGTTCATGGTGGCTTCAAGCTATTACAAAACATGTAGAAAGTATTGTCCACACATTCAGTGGGGCTATTACACAGTTTGAATAGGTTTCTAGCAAGCAAAGAGAAAATAAAGAGGTGAAATTGGCAGAAATTATCACAGAATCACAGAATATGCTGAGGTGGAAGGGACCCACAAGGATCCTGAACACAGCCAGGGGGAGCACAGTGGTGTGAGCCCTGAGCCGAAGAAATCTCCTGACAAAATTTCCTGGATTGAACAGCACCCTTGAGCTTTCACCACCTCATGACTGCTTGTATGTGCTTCCAGATGCAGTATCTGATGATGAAAAGGAACATGAGAAGGAAGGAAAATTTAAGAAGAAAGAAAAAAAGAATTGAAGGTTAGAGCACATTTCAAGAGGGCAATTTCAGTGATGAAGCTGGAAGTTCTTCAGAGTTGAAGCAGTCCAAGGGAATGCATGCATTCAAGAAACCCAGATTATAGAACAGAAACAAAAACAAAACCCAAACAACAAAAACCCCCAAAAAAACCAAAACATTTAAAATTAAAGAGGAACCCAAAAGTGAAATTTACACAGAAGGCAAACATAAGGAAGACAAACATAAAGAGTTAAAAAATGCAGTAGACATGGCAATACAGGGAGAGAAAAAGCTAGCAAGGGGTAACAAGTCAAGCCTTTGCCAAGTAAAGAAGAAAAAAATTCCATCTTGATCAGGATCCTTGTCTATGCATAATATCAACTGAACTCTGAAAATTACTGTAATTTGAATCAAGCTGCACAAATTATTGCTGGTTGTGTAGATTCTGTAAAGAAACCTTTCTTCTAAACCTGGAGAGTTTAATATTTGTGTCTTCTGCACATCAGACTCAGGAGATTTTAGAGAGACCAGGAGAATTTTCAGTGACTTTCTGATTATTTCGATTATTTCAAGACTGATTTTCTCCAGGTCATTTGAAATAATTTAGTAACAGTTTTATTTCAAACAAAATTAATTATTTACATTATGATACTTTCCTTGCTGTGAGTTTGTAAGAGGGGTTTTAAGTTACACTGAATGTACCTGAATTTTAAAATGCTTTTGATGCATAATATTTTCCTTCCAGTCTCTGACCATGACTAATTTCCTGACAGAGATGCTTTCTTAATTTCCACAACATGGTTTCCATCATTTATAATGTTTCGTTGTAAACTTCTGGTGGTTGGTATGTTAAATAAATTAATCAACACTACAGTGTGCAAATTCCCTGAAAGTCATCATCCAACACAAAACAAAGTTGTCCATTCTGTGCATGCTTTCAACCTTAAGCCAAGGCTGTGTGGGAGAAAAGAGGAAAATAGGACATTGTGTTTCAGGCACACTTTGTGGAAAAGCAGATTGACGTCTAATTGTTTGTGTGGGCTTTTCTTGGTACAGCAATATACAGACCTTTAATTAATCACTTTTACACATGCTATGTACAGCTTCATTTTCATAATTGCACATAATTGTAACTTTTTGTGTTTTATTTGAAGTAAGGAAAACAAATTGTTTCCCTCTCTAGATTATTTACCCTCTCATTGTCTTTTCAGTGAGGAAGGTTTAATAAGAAAAATTAGCAACATTTCAGGTTTGTATGGTGATACTTTAGAAGTATATGAACTTGACACCAATACATTTGATGATGAAGGTCAATATCTGATTTCATCTACTGAGAAATAGTCATCAAATCTCATCAGACACCCATCAGGATTGGAACATTTGCAGCCTTCCAAGCAGAAGACATCTTCCAGGAGAGCATTTGTTAAAGTGACTCTCATGGGCTGGGAAACCTCAGCCTGCCTCTCTGCTTGCACACATTCCACAACTGCAGAGGCCCCCAGAAAGCAGGACTTTATGAGAGGAAACACCAACCCATTTTAAGACAGTGCAAATAAACAGATGTTTCTGGAGCTCATCTCTGCAATTTCCAGCCCAACACACTCAGGAGGAAGCAAATGGAAGCAAATTAATTATGCAGGTAGCTGAGAAGGGTAGCACAACATTATAACTAGATATAGACTTCTTTAAGGTTATTCTGTGATCAGTAAATGCAAATGAGAAGAGTTGCTGTAATAATCAGTGGTCTGAAACTGGACAACTGTTTAGCTCCTAAAAAAATCCAGACATTCATAAGTAATATTTCTACAGACATTTATTATTATAGTTCAGCTAGTATCCTAAATTAAAAATATGAAAGACTGAGAATTTAATTGAGCTGAAAATAGTATTCAGGCCAAGAAGACACACCTGGAATTAGTATATCCACTTTTAAAATACTACTATTTTCCTTGAATCCATCATATGTCCTATTTCTTCCATATTTCCACCTTAAATATCACACAGGTAGGAATGTCTTCAGACAGCCTGGGATTTGGGGGTATGCATGGAGGGGGAAGCTGACATTAAAGAACACAAACAGAACACCCCATGCTGGAAATTGCAGTTCCAAGTAAAGGTAGCATATGGCATACATGAATTATTCTAACTGAAGTCCCTTCTTGTTTCTCCAACTGTAGGATGCCCTTCATGACAACTTGGAGGGTAAACCTAAATGATTACCTGGTTTTGGCAACAAGCAGAGAGTCCAGATTTTCTGGGCTCAGTTTCTGAGTCCAGATAACAAGCACATTTAAATAAGTTAATTAAATTCCTTCTGGCTTTTTTATAAAAAGAAAAGTAGGTAGCACCTGAACACTATCAAGTCAGAAAGTGAATACAAAAAGGAAAAACAAGAAGATGAGAGATCTGGGGAAATCCAATGCTAGTTTTCATTGTGTTGAAGGGAAGAAGACTAGAAACACAGTCTGGGAAATTACATCACTTAGACAATCATAGTCTTAAGTAATTTGTTTTAATAAGTCTAATTATAAGGATCTCTAGGCCTATTGTTATATTCTTGGTAGTTGAGTGACATCAGTTTAAAACATGTACCACGCAGAAGAGCATTTTAAATGTGTTTAACTTTAAACACGTGAACCCTTTAATTGTAATCAGTGGAATTACTGAATGCTTACTGCCAGGCAGATGTTCAAGTCCCATGTCAAATCACTTCTCTCACTCTGTTCAGTAGATTGCACAAACCAGAATTTTTAAAAGAGAATTCAGCAAAACCCATCTGCATGGTTGAATTAAAAAACAGTGGAAGTTTCAGTTGCCAGAGACATGGCTTCTCTTAAAACCAGAATACCACGGGAATGTGTGTGATTGCAAATAATTCCTAGGCATCTCAGTATAACATTTGACAGTTTATTCAGATGACAGGAAACTCAGCTTAATGATTGATTATAAAGAAAGGAATATACACATGTTCAGGGTTTCAAATTAACCCTATTTATGATGCTTGACCAAATTACAAAGAAAATCGAGGTGGCCAAATGAAAACTTAGAATCACAAAATTTCAGAATCATTTAGGTTAGAAAGGGCACAATATCACTGAGTCCAGCAACACACCTGATAATGCCAAGTCTTCCACTAAATCATATTGCTAAGCACAGTTTTTTTTAAATCCTACTTCCTGGGCAGGTACTTTTAATCAGTTAAAAGTGTAAAATGGGAAGCAGAACTCTAAATCTAAGGAATGTGCCTCAAAATAAAGGGTAATTTGTAAAGAAACACTTTCAAAGTATCTTTCTCTTCAATACTAATCCAAAAGAGATTCAGTGAGCTCAGGAAGCTAAGACAATTGATCTAAATCAGCATTACTTTGAATCTAAAAACCACAATACATTAAAGATACAGTACAAAAGATAAAGATACAGTACAAAAGATAAAGATACAATACACAGTACAGCAACATTTCAGCATTCCCTTGGTTTATCCGTCACATGTTTAGCATTGTGCCATTGATGGCAATGATGGCAATTGAGGTAATTGATGGCAATGATGGCCATCAGGTCACAGTTTTAAAACACATAGCCTCAGAATCTGAAATACTTATTTTCCAGGATTTCCATATAGACTACCTCAGGACAGAAATGAGGCAGAAGCATTAAGAAGAACATTTCTTGTAAAAGAAAACAATATCCTTACTTGGTATTCACATGCTAACCTACTGTTTCAAGACTCTTCCCTGATGTTTCATGTGCTCATCAAGCCAACATGATGATGGTCATTTCCTGTTCCACAGCAGCTGAGTAGAGAATCTACCTTCTGCAACACTTCCTCTCAGATGGAGACAAAGGAATGAGGAAAAAACTTCTAGAAATGCTTCTCACTACTCACTCACTCACTACACAAGGATTTACGTCTGGTAGCAAAAAGCAAAAACAGAGAGAAGGAATAGATGACATCAAAAGAGCAAAAAGTGAGAATGAATACAGAGGTTTTTTGAGTTTTTTGATTCTCACTATTCCTCTGGAAGCAGTGAGTACTGACAACTACAAGCTGCTAGTGTTGCTTCATAAACACAGGTCACACTGGCAAAATATCTACCATGGTGTATGATACAAAAATCAAGCCACTTAGAAAGGTATCCACTCAGCTTTAGGTGAGGAGGTCTACTCTAACAATCTCTACAATTATATAATATTTTTATTTCCTCAAAGTAAAACCATGATGACAGAGGCGTAATTCTGAGTATGACAAAAATACTGTTGTAAAAAATCCAGGCAATCAAGAAAATTACTTCTGAAATCTCCAGATTCTTAAAGTCCCAAATGAAAATGTGGATTGTCCTTTACAACAGTCTAAAGTGTACTCAAAATGTTTCTATTTCCAATATGTAAGTGGTGGTAAGTAGTGCAACATCTTAATATATAAATTGCTGGATTCTAAAACTAAGAAGTGATATAGTAAAATGACAGAGATGTGTTATCTCTGTATAAAAATACTTAGCTACAGAGAGAAAGTGAAAAGAAAGTGAATGAAGGAGCAGCTTAGCAGCTTTTACCAAATAATCAGTGATCAAACCTGATTACTTTTTCAGTAGTTTGTGATAATATAAATTTTAATGTACAAAACGTTTTTACCAGTATTACAAAGTCTGAGACTGATAGCATTGTAAGTGATGGTTTAGAACCTCTCTGGGAATTACACGAACCTCCAAGATGCAGGAAAATTTATCTCCTCAAAGTTGCTCCTTGGTCCTCATAATTTATTTCCAAGAAAAAAACACTTTCACCAAGTAACTTCATATAGAACGAAGTTGTATGTCTCATGGAAGGCACCAGACAGTAATAGTCCAATTTTTTTAAGTTTGTGTACAAATTGTTTTAGAAAAACATTAAAACTTCTGTCTAGCAGAAGAATGTAAAAATAACAGAACTGGAAAACTATTGTTACTTCCCCTGTTTTACAAGGTATTTATTATATTTACTTTTATTTCCAGTACTTCACTTCTTCCAGAGTTTCTGTCTACCACTTGTTATATGCAGGTGTTTGGCCATTGTTCCACTGGCAGTCAAGTGTGGGTGAAGCCCCTTCCACTCACCTGTATCCAGGCTGGCCATCCAGCTGGGAGCTGAAGCCATCTCTTGTGCAGAGGCTACACCAGTGTCTGACCTTTGCTGATGACCACACTGTGACCATGACAAGAACTCTCTACCAGCAAGGCAGCTGAGTTACCCAGTTTCCAGACAGGGCTGGGCACGCCCATCCACACAGGAATGGCAGAGTTTAAATATTCTTTCCCACACACACAAGTAGCTCCTCTGCCTTTCTTTCAGGGGCAGTTCTGAAAAACCCTGATTTTTCAAGTGACAAGTGCTTCTGCTCACCTCTAATACAGGTCTGCAGTGATTTGCTTTAGGTAGACCTACAGTTTTGGTATACCTGCCTTCTAATGAAAGATATTAGTGTGGGTTTGAGCCACAGATAGATTTTTTTTTTTTTTTTTTTTTTTGCCTTAAGTCTCCCTTAAGGAAGAAAACTCTACACTTAGACTGCCTATTGAATCTCTATTATGCTATTTCATCCATAGATAAAATATCTTTCAAATGAGGGAGAATAGGACCAAAGTAAAAGAAGAGTTTGCATAACACTTTTCAGCTATTGACCTATTCAGTGCTATTTCAGGATGAAATTATTTTTATATGTCCAGAGGAGCATTTGATTTCAAGACTGATACCAAAAAAATTGCCTGATCTCATCCAAAGGCTATTTACCTTCTAATCTCTCCCTGCTTTGCTTCTAGCCTCAGTATGTCAAAACTTCTCTTGTGCTTGGAAGAATGCCTGCACCAGTCAAAATGAGTGGCCTGCAGACTGTGTTTCCACTGCTCCTTGGGGAAGGAATTCGATCACACTCTCTGGCTGTAGACATCCAGTTGCTACCTCTGCTGACCTCAGCTGTCATGATGTGCCTAATAAAATAAATACAGTCTTTATGTGAGAAAGCTTTGCAGTTGGACAGAGATTAAACACACTCTTATCAATGTCTCCAAATTAAATTTTCACATCATAATTCTTTAGCCCCAGACCATTCCCTAGTAAATGTACTGGGCCAAATTAAATTTCTGAATGCACTGCTCAGAATTAGTTTTTTGCTGTCATAAATATTAATTATTTTATTCCTCATGCCAAGTCTAAGACACCACAGCTAAAACTATAAAGTATGTTTCAGCTCATCAGTTGTCTATAACAGAAAATTATGTGAAAATGCAACAGCAAAGGTACAGTAAAGCACACAGTAAATAATCTGTTGTACAAAAAGTCCTCTTCATAACACAAGAGAATGAGGTGCACAACAAGTAAATATGTATTTCTGAAGTGAAGTGATGTGAAGAAGCCACACTTAGAGAAATCACATGGCAAAGAGTAAGCAGTTCTGTAATCAAAGCATGTGCTCTTTGTAACCTGTGGTGGTGGTGGTAAACTGGTAACAAAAACCCAGCCAAAAACCCAGCCTCAGCTCTGTCCACCATGATTAAAATTAAATCATGATGTAAGTAATATTGAAACTGGCAGCACAATACAGTAGAAATTGTCCAATGTCAAAAAGAAAATTTAGGGGAAAGAGCAACCTATTTCAAATGAAAATTGGACGTCGCATTTGTGAAAAAAAGAACTTAGTTTCTTAAAGGAAAAAATGGAGCTGAAAGTACATATATGAGTTTCTAGTGTCTTGGGAGAAAAATACAATTTGAAAGGCAGGAAAAGCTGGAATAATAGCCTTATGTAATCTAATATGGAATTAGTCCATATAGCTGGAATGAAAACTCTAGTTACAGCAACTATGTATCAATTTCCTTTAGTAAAGATTTGTATTGACCTAAGGCATGGTTTATCCTGGTCTCCTTAGCCAATCATCCTCCTCCCTAATCACCCTCCCACCAAGCTGTATACAAGAGGAAGCCCAGCAAAGGAAGGGAATTAAACATTAATTATCTGCAATCTCTACAAACACCTGTATGACAGCTCCTGTCACTTTTCATTCATAGTTCAAGGACTGAACTCAAAAGTACTAAAATTCAAAAAGGACTTATGGAAGATTTTCAGGTTCATCTTCTCCTACTGAAACAAATCTATTAACAAAGATTGATAAGCATTTCAATTTGTCTTCTTATACAGCAAGGACTATTAAATATGCTTGTAAGGTGCCTCAGATGTCATGAGCTTCTGAGTTCCCCTTCAGGATACACCATGGTTATTAATATCTGGGAATAGTGGGCTAATGACTGTAGCTGTAGTACAGCCTGTGCTCATCTCCTATCCATAAACTCTCTTTCAAGGAAGAAAAGGAAATTAAGAAAAAGAGCAAGTTTTGGGCTGATATTTCCCTTCCTCTTGGAATTTCAAGCAGGTCCTCTTCTCTGCTGCAGAAAGTGATGGACTGCCTGTGTGACAAGGCCAGGGGGAGCTGGCTTAGTCCTAGTGACACCACTGCTCTCCATGACTGCAGCAGGCACTCTGTTCTTTTAATGAATTACAGCAGCTGGCAGGAGAACGAACAAGCCCAAGTTTGTTGTTCTGGTTCTACAGATTTTCTCTACCTGTAAAAGTTCTCAGTTTTACTAACATCCACTTCTAAAGATAGAAATATTGCTTTTACAGCTTTTCAGAACCAGTTCCCCACTGGTGTCACCCTTGGAAAGTATTGAATATGGAATAAAATATTAGGCTGGTTTTGGTGGGGGTGTAAGACCCAGTTTCCTACAAACATAAAATACTGAAAGTAATAAGAATGCACATTTGTGAATTTCAATGCATACTCCTCTGCAAAATGCATACAAGCATGCACATTAATTCACAATTAGACCTCTTATGGCAAGAGCACAAGGACTAACAACATTAAATTCAATATGTAAAATTACAGGGAAGTGACATAGTAACAAAAGAAGTACAGAGATTTTTGTCCATTTGGCACAAAAGAATCTCTACCTACATTGCCCTAAGGAAACATTTATTTCCTTAACATCAGCATGTGTTCTTCTATTTTATTTGGTTGTATTTTTGGCATACCTAATCTGCATTCTGACTTTCCCTCATGGTGCTTTTGTGTGAGAACTTACAGATCTTTATTTCTTCTTCACTTAGCCTTTTCAAAATGGGCCTTCTTTAACACATTTTTTTCTGTAAGTGTTCATATTCTCTAAAAGTATTTAGTTCTAAGACCTTCACATCAACAGATTATTGTTTTAGGATATGCTGACATACAGCAGCAGTGCTAATCATCCTAATTTCTACAATGTCTTACCTTAATTTATTGTTCTTTAAGTAACTGTTTAGATACTATCTGTATATTAGCAAAACAGCTCCATATCAGACTATATACAAAAACTGTTTACTTTATATGAAAAGAACTAGAGAGAAAGTGGAGAAAACAGTAAGAGAAATATATTTAACACAATTCTAACTTTTATTAAAAGATTCTACAGCAAAATATTTCAATGTGCATATAGCTACTTCCATTATAAGCTTCTCTTCCTTTTCTATTGTGTCTTTCTCCAGACAATCCCAGAACTGCAACTTTGTTAAATGCAAAGACATATTTAAAACTTTCTTAATACTTTCCATCTGGAATTCAGTCCCAATTCAATACACAGGAACATTGCATGTTATTAATTGTGTCTGCATAGCAGAGTTCTGTAGCAGGGATGCTAGTCTTTGCACAATATATGTATAATTCATGTTAATGTTAGTTATGCTAATTTACACTTAAGAAGCTCTCTAAGAAGGGAATATGTAACCCTTGGGTTTCCTTCCACTTTCCTGTGTTATTGCAATTTCACATTAGGCTCTTTGTAAATGTACACTTTCACTCCAATCCAAAGAGAACAACTATTTTTCCTTTGGAAGTACTTGCAATTACAGGATGATAAACAGTAACAGAGCTATTAGGATTTTAGGAGGGGGAAAATGAGCATTTTCTGTAATGCAGTACATTGCTCCACAGGAATCCGTGTCTTTTCCTGCTCATCTCTCATTACCCGTGATTAGGGCTGAACACCCCCAGCAAGGAGAATTTGCAATGTTTATTATAATAGTAATTAGTTAATATTTAGCACCTGAACAGCACTTCTCACCCACATATTCCTAAGTGTTGTAAAAAGATGCAGGTGCAATCTTGTACAAGCCTGGGGCTAACACCAGGCTTGGGTAAAATCAGGATGCTGACTGCTTGTCTCTCTCACTCTGTCTATAACACTAGATGAAGGAGGGACAAACACTGCTGACTGGTGCTAAAATCAGTGTTGGTGTTGCTTGAGCACTTCAAAGAGATTTTCTGTGACTGACCCCATTTTAGTGGTTTGAAACAGACCCAGGGGTCAATTAACAACGAAATTCTGTGGATAAGGACGGCACTGTTGCTGCAACTGGATTGCTTGGATTTCCTCCTCAGTGTGTTGATGCATTGTCTTCTGATATTTTTCGGTTGGCATAGCTGTTCTTACACATGACCTGCAAGCGTACTTTTCCCTACTTGATAATCTCTAGACCCCAAATGACAAAATCATTTATCCACTGATTATAATTTACTATAAAGATAAAAGAAAAATTTTTCTTACTTCCTAAGTGCCTTTCCAATCTTGAGATTCCTTTGTCTGGGAAAAATTCATCTCTACTGCTATAGGAATAACAGTAATCAAATAACATTAAAAGAAATAAACAGTAAAAAAATTCACTGATGGAAAAGAAACAAAAATATTCCAAATTTTAAAGAATTTTCAACATCTTAATGAAGTCAGACTCTAACAAAATGCAGAGAATTCTGAGGTGCTCATACTATGTCACAGGGTAAGAGGTTTTGTTAAATCTGTTATGTCAGATATTTAGGAAAAACCTTAATTGTTTAATTTCAGGAGCTCCTTCCAAGTATGTCATGAGCCCCACATGAGGTGCAGTTGGATGAATATATTGCTCATTATTATTATGTTTATTTTCTTAGTGAAGCAATTAGCTCCACTTCTAAATGCAGTAACAACCATGAAATTATTTACTGACCTTGTCCTCTGTTTTACTAGGTTATATACCATGTTTGTTTCTCTTTACCAGAACACTGTAGTTTGTTATATCAACCTCCATTTTCCTTGCTGAATTTACAATAGGAAAATATCAACAATAATTCTTCTGTTCTGATAAATGCAGGTGCTGTTCTGATGACCCTATAGGTCTTTCTTAGTTAGGCTTGCAGGTTTGTCATCAGATTCATTCACGAAGCAAAGCCAAAGAGAACCCCAAAGGAGGATTATAGTCACTGATTGTGGCTGTCGTGAAACAGGTCAAATCTCCACTAGGGTGTATACTTTGTAGCATATTGTGTAGTGTTGCACTTCACAAACTGCCTGGTATTAGATTAAATCTACTCCTAAAGCACTTCAAACACATTTTATAAGCTGTACTGGCAGATCCATTCCATAACAGGATAGATTGTGATGCCTGACCAAGACAGTCTTCATTTGGGAGATATATATACATATACAGGCACACACATATATAGACATGTATATTATACACAATAAATAATAATACGATATATAACATAATTAAATTTCCACCATTTTTCTGAAACCAGCTAAAGGACACTTCTGCATCTGTGGGGTGATCTAATGGGAGACCTGGCTCACAAATAATTGTAGGTGTTCCAGAGACTTTTGAAGCCTGATAGTGCTTCACTGCATAGCATGGGGATAAGTTTTTAAAATTGACTTTGACCTACTTGTAGCCCTTAACATCCCACCTATTTTTCAAAAGACAGTAGGGAAGTTGTAACCACGTTGTCTTTATGTTAATTTGTTTATCACTTGCCCAGAGAGCAGCAGAGATTTGCTTCCTTAGAGCAACCTAGAAAGGATGAAGAGGCAGAGAAATCAATACATTTCCCTGCTCAGCCACTGAGGAGTGTGGACATCAGCATCCCAGGGTGGCTCTCTGCTGCACAAGCAATGCAACTCCCAGAAAGTGCAGCTCATGAACCAGGGCTTTCTTTTTGTGCTCCCAGCTTGAGGTTTTGTAACAAATATCTTGTTCTTTTCTTCATTTGGAGAGAAATAAATCACCATTTGTTACTGTAAGTCCATTTTAACATCTCTGCATATGGTAACAGTTTCAGACATTGTGTATGAGAGACAGTGGATGACAGGTATAGCACTGCTAGCTTTGTGGACTAAAAAAACCCTTCATATTTCACAAAGAGGTATGACTGTTTAATATTCTGCTCCAGTGCTTAGTCTGCTGTTAGCTACAGGGAGTCGCTATTAACTGTTTTCACACATAGAAGAAAGTAATTTAGATTACAAAGATTTTTGGCATTGCTACAGTTGGTACAAAGTAATTGCAGAGGTTCTTTATTTCTCCTTTTCTTTTCTAGAAATGAAAGAGAGAAGAACATTTATAGAAATGCATGTTTCTGCTGAGCTGCTCCTGAAAGCAACCTGGAGAAAAGAGCAAGATTTAATGGTTATTAGTATGAATTTATATTCTTAAGTAGATAAAGGACTGAGAAAAAAAGCCTTTTGACAATTTCCAAAATACTTTGCATAAAGACAACTACTTCTTTAGTAACAGAAAATATGCAAAAGGTAAGCTTTGAAAGACTTGCCAATTGATAAACCCACTCAAATTCAAACTTCTTGCTCTTAAGAATAATTTTTTTTTCTGTAACATTACATTCAGCTTTCTAATGCTTCACGGTGTAGTCCAACAAGTCAATTTCTTCTGTTGACACTTATTGACTATAAAAACCAACTAATTTGGGGTTTCTTTTTCAGATGGGGATTCTTTAAAAGTGCTCTTAGTTTGAAATAGGTCCCAAGCTGGAAAAACTTCTATATTGTTATTTTGGTGATTTTTTTGCTTGTCTGCTGTTTCGTTATTTTTTGGATTTCTTGGGGTTTTTGTTGTTTTGGTTTTTGGTTTATTTTCTTTTTATTTACTTTTTCTTTTATTTTAACATCCCTTCATTTATTAGCATAGTAGCATTCATTTTGATTTTTCTTATTATCCAGTTAGGCACACTTACCTGCTTTCTGCAGAATCACCTAGTGAAAAGAAGCAACTGCATTTTAGAGATCAATGAAAGGGAAAATGCAAAAGTCAGGTAAAACAATTAAACGTTCAGATCTCATGAGTCTACAAACACGGTGAGAGATTTTAAAAGAAAATGGGGTTTGACACCTTTGAGATTTCAAATATAATTAGATTATTTATGTTTCACCTGAACTCTAAAAGCAAATTAAACTTTGTTGCTTTTTTATTTTATACTAAATATTTTGTATCTTGGTCAGAAACATATTAGCATTTGATAATTTGATATCATTCATTTTTGAGTAATAGTGATGATGCAGTGAATGAAACCATGCATACAGTTTGTAACAAAGAATAGAATTATTATGGAGATTTTCAAATCATTATGAAATGAAGATAGAAGTCTTTTATCAGTTGTTGGAAAATGACTGTCAAGAGCCAACTCTTCCATAGAATGGAAACTGATATAACAAAAAGAAAAGGAGCTGTAAAGCAACCAAAGCAGTTGATACTGCCTCCCATTTAATTGGGTCTGTGAAACCAGGCACACAGCATACAGTCAGTAACTTTGTGGGTAAAATATTAACATATTAATAATTGCCTCTTGCCTCTGAGGACAGCCAGAGACATCTCTCTTTTATACAACCCACCTAATCAAAGAAAAAAAGTGGTAGTGGACTTGGAAATATGCAAAAACACTCATAATTGTTAATTTTCCATATTAAAATTAAGTTAGAATCTTCCAAAGTCATCTTAGCCCTGTCTGCAGCTAAACAGCTCTGATCTTTGTGTAGAATTGCAGAATCAGAGAATCAAACCAGAGATTGGTTTGGGTTGGAAGGGCCCTTCAAGGGTCCTCTAGTGCAAACCCCCTGCAGTGACATCTTCACATATCTCAGGATGCTCAGAGCCCCATCCAACATGCCCTTGAATGTTGCCAAGTGTGGGGCATCTCCCAGCTCTCTGGGTAACCTGTGCCAGTGGTTCAGCACTCTCCTGGTAAGGAGTTTCTTCCTTAGAGGCTTTTACTTTAAAACCACTACTTTTCCTAATGCTACCAGCTCTTCTTCAGAACAACTCAGCTCTCTCAGTCTTTCCTCCTAGGAGAGGTGCCCCAGCCTTCTGATGATTTTCATGGCTCTCCCCTGGACCTGCTCCAAGTGGTCCACATCTTTCTTGTTTTGAGAGCCCCAGAGCTGGATGTAGAGCTCCAGGTGGGGTCTCATGAGAGCAGAGCAGAGGGGCAGAATCCCCTCCATTACCTGCTGCACACTCTGCTTTGGATGCAGCCCAGGATGAAGTTAAATTTCTGGGCTGTTCTCATATCCACATTGCTGGCTCATACCCAGACAGTAAGACCATCCCTCACCCAACATGTTGTGCAAACAAGTGCTACCATTCTGCAGGTTTGCAAACCCTGCAGGGCCACTGGGGGGGACTCACTGGCACCATAAGCAAAGACATCAGCTTCACTGGGATCTTCTCCAACTTCATTCTCTGGATTAAAACCAGTTTGGGACCATTCCCCTGCCTGTCTCTCAGACACTGATGGATTTGAATGGCAGGTGCCATTCTCCTTCTTGCCTTGAGTCACCTGCCTGTAGGTTAAAAGCACAATGCTGTTCACCACTCTCACTCTGGCAGAGTCAGCCTCACTGCTTCCACCCTGCACTATTCACACTCCAGCCCTCAGCCAGCCTGCTGCACCACCTGATCTGCTCAAACAACAACTGGCAGCTGGAAAAAGGGGCGGGTGGGAGGCCAGATGCTATAAAGACCATAAAATCTCCATGCAATCTCTGTTATTTCAGTCCCCATTTTTATTACAGAAATGCATTTTTAAGGTACAATGACATATATCCTGCAAAGTCCATGAATCTATATGGAAAATCCTATCGTGCAACCACAACTTTTGTACAAGTGCCAAGAAAATTAGGTCTGTAACAGTTACTCTGAGCCCTTGTTTAGTTTTTCTGGAGGGGCCAGCACCTATGGGAATGATTTGTTGGAGTTCTGACTGCTGGATTCTGCAATTAGGGATGCAAAGAATAAAATGTGGCTGAGAAGTTCAAAATAGCTGTTGGTGTCCACACTGCTCTGTTGTCTCCAGATCCTGCAAAAGCAATCCACCAGATTCTGAAATCTTTAGTCTCTCTCATCTATGGCTGTTCAAAACCTTCATGGGGTGCATGTGTCTCCTGATGATCCCTATTGTATCCGAAAACTTTTCCTTGTCTGTTCCTGGATATGGCAAGGAAAGGAACTGTGAAACTTTGACTGACTGTTCAGGCATTGCTTTGGCTTGTTATTCTGACTTTTAACCCCTGACTGCCTACCCCTAACTGCTAGCTGGATCAGGCAAAATTTCTCAGAACAGAGCTGATTCCCAGGAAAAAGGTTGAATTAAACATAATATAACAAATGAACTTGATGATATATAGACTTTTGGGTCAAAAGCTTACAAGAAAGATAACAGAGGTACTATTCCATGGTGTCTCTGAATTTTGGCAAACTGACTGAAAAGAAAAATTTGAAGTATATGTTGATATAAGGGTCATTATGCATATTGGAGAATAGTAGGGTGCACAAAAAGGAGGAAAAATTCTGTAGATGATTTTCTGACACTTTAGGAGTCAAAAAAGGCATATATTAAAAAAAATCTTTGTCATACATTGATATAAATCTAAGACATTTCTCATGTCAGATATAAAATTACTTCTGTTTGAGCAGTTCTTCATTCTTAGGAACTACTTTATCTATTTTTTAAACATCCTTTTTTATTTTGTATCTTGTAGAAGTCTTGTTTCCTCTTTTGCATGCAACAGTAATCTACTTGAAAACAAATTAAACCAGAAACTACAAAAGTTGAGTTAATACCCATATCCCAGCAGTTCTACTCCCACCACTTCTGTAACATCAAGATTGGCAAAACATTAGATAGGATTAATGATTCTTGGAGCTGCATCCCATTTCATAAGGAATAGCTAACGACGCAATACTGCAGTATTACATTTAGTGCTTTCTTAGTATATTCCTTAATTCTTTTTCCCTCTTTCTAGCCTAACAATGGTATTCAGCCTACACATATGAACCAGCTGGTGGGGCAAGTCACTCTTCTAGCAGACACTGTTCTACTCCCTATAGAAAATACTTTCAAACACTAGAAAATACTTTCAAACACTTTGCAAGATAAGATCTCTTTTCTTAGGACTGTCTGCAACTATTGCAACACACACCCTTCCACAAACAATACCTGCAATGTACTAGAAGAATAATTGCCAGTTAAATCTCTAGGTATTTCATTCACAGTAATGTGAATCTGTAAATGATCACTTTGTGCTAAATCAATCAATGTCTTCAGCAGTGGCCATAGAAAAATAGAAAAGACCAGTTTGGTATTTCACTACAGATTTTTATCTTTAAAATGCATTGCAAGCAAGCACTTAAGGGGTACAGGTGAAGAACATTGTCAATTGGAATGCTTGATGGAGAAAAATAGTATGTCAGACTGTCTTCAACCAGAAAGTAAGTCTTACTAGTCTTAGATCTGTAGGCTAAACTCTTTTAAATCATTTTAAAATATGTTCTGCCATTTTAAAAATTGTTTTCAGTATCGTAATGTGCCCAACACTTACAGAATATAACAAGCCCTTATGAGTCAGATTTTTTGGAACAATCTATGTTGAGCATACAAAACCTATGAAAAGCAGGTTTTCCTTATGTTTTCACAAAATGGCTCACTGAAGCAGTGTTTCTAAAACAAATTAATTCACTACATCACAGTTTAAAACAATTTTTTCCAGTGTTAGGTGCTTTCTAATATGCATTTAAAGAAAGACTGGAAATGCAAAGTATTTGCATTAAAGAAACCCTTCTAACAGGGATGATTATCCATTCTACTTGGTTTTGAAACTAATAAAAACAGGTGAAAAGTAATTTAATTGGTAATATACAATTTTGATATATAACTTATGCAATTAAGGCTTAGATTTATTAAGGCTTTATAAGAAATAAAGCCTATCAAACTCTAGTGCCAGTTTTGTGCTGAAGTGATTACCAGGACATGGCCAGTAAGGGCTAATGAAATAGGCTCCAGATTCTGGATTTCATTATGGTTATGGTTAAAAATGGGAAAAGTAAATGAGGTGTGGTTGTTTTAAATTCTTAACAAAATCAAGGTAGATGTCAAAATTCATGCATCTTACATTTGTGGTGTTTCTGTGTTTAGGGATTACTGAATTAGACCTCAAAGTAGGACTGAGTTTGAGATCCTGGATATTTTCCAAACTTCCTACAGAAACTTTCTATAGGAAAGGAAGCATTCATAGGTTCCTGTTGGACTGAAGAATTCAAGCTGAGGATCAATCTTCTGCCAAGGAGAAACTGAGCTTAAAACTTCAGTGAAAATGAGTTAGAAAGAAATTCCACAGTATTTGTGTCCATTAGACCCTTTCATTCCCAGTGGAACTGTAACCTGAAAAACCTCGTCTGTGGCCTGTATCTCTGATCCCCTCTGTCACTGTGGTCTAGAAACACCTTTTAGTGTAAGATGAAAGCAAACCTGCAAGCCTAAGCCTCCTTTAAACCCCTTTCCTATCTATTTCTCAAACTGTGTAACGTGGTGTTCTGTGATGACCCCAGATTTATCTCCCTCTAAGACTTCATTTAAACTTTGGTCCTTGCTAAAGTCAGTGAGGAACCTAAAAACTACCAAAAACATGTTAAAAGCCCATAATGGCTTTTTCATGTCTCCTGACCTAATTGGTAACCTTGTTCAAGGTTACAGATTTATTCCAAGGTAGCTTCAGAAGGACAAGGTCAGCCTGTACAATGTATCTCAGCAAATTATTGCTTTTGGACAAAATATGAGTGTTTGGCATACTCCTTGACAGAGATCAGGACTGGCATTAGTATTTGTTTTCTATCCAGCACAGGTGAGGGGAACAGGCTCTGCTTGTCTCCAGAGTGGGCAGCCAAGCTTAGTTTTGGCATTCTTATAGACAAAGACTGTATGTTTACATTAAAACTGCTTGGAGAACATAAGGATTTGTGCAACAGTGATGTTGACTCTTCGTATACAAAAGAGTAAGAAAAATAAAAGATACAAAGATACAATAAATAAAGGAATAAAAAGTTCAGCAAGACACAACAGTGGTCAGAGGCTAACCTAGTGCCTCAGCACCATTTTTTGTGAGGCCAAGAGGGATCATCACCATGTTGGTGTCAGTGTACAAGCATGACTGAGGATGTGCAGACAGCAAAGAATAATTTAGACTAACAAGCAGTTCATTCAGGGTCTTCCTGGAAATTGTAAAGGCTTATGTCATAAAGAATTTTGGCCTAAAGATGGAAAAAAGAGAAAAGCTTTCAAAATGCTAAGGCTGTATTATTTTTTCTTAGTTTACCTTCACAAAGTGACATTAAAGCTTTATTTCTCAAGCAGCTTGGAAAGTTTTTTTTAATAATAAAAATGAATTCTGTTACAATTAAAAGTTTATCTTCTTCTTTCCCACCTGTATTACTTCAATTGATCTTCAAAAAGATACACCAAAACTGCACCTTGACAGCACTTTCCATGTTATCAGAATCTCTCATGTTGCCTACACTGACTCTATTTCTTGTACTCTTCATTGTGTGAAAAACAAATTAATTTCAAAGGAAAATAGCATGGAAATTAACAAGAACTGGGCAATCCTAATGGAAACAGTAGCCAACTAATCCATTTAATAGTATAAAACTAGCTTTTTAAAAAATGTATGACTATGCAGAATTCAAAAGAGGCTGACAGATGCACAATGCCATTCTAATATTTTTATTATTTGGCAGCTGTGTTGAGATGGACTAAGAGGCATTTTAATTTTGTGAATGTAATTGGCACCAGAGTGACAGGCTTGTGTTCAAATTAATAACTAATTGTCCCTGAGGAACCAGGGGATTATATAAAGTCCAATTGGATCACTAAATTTCTGAAATCCTAAGCAAAACAGATAAAGATTTGCCTTTTTAAGAGAAGCAAATTATGAAATAAGTAGCAGTACAAGAAAATAAACCACTAATGCTGTATGCTACAACATTAATTATGTCTATTAATAAAATTTATTACTAACAGAGACAATGATAAAAAAAGAAGTTTTGACTCAACACATGCTGTTAAGGAGCCACAGTAAGACAGGACCATCATTGCTTGTAGCACTGCCAAAACACTGAGAAATAGTTTCAGTCTCATCGTTTATATTTTATAGTGGGAAACTTATAGTACTACAAAAAATATATATGGCATTATAGTGTTCATAAACAGAGAACTAGCAGTCTGCTTTTTAGAAGATTTGAGTTGCCCTAAACACTTTTTATGTAATCAGTAGTCTAGACATACTCCATTTCACACAACTAAAAATCTACCAATCTACTGGACAACTGCTATGTTTTTCCCCTTGGAATGTGATTCACTCAGACTCAATCACACTAAGCACAGGAAAAAAAATGTGTATGTAGTCTGTTATTAAGAAAAAATATTTTTATCCAATTTCTTGCTTCAGTGTGTTTCACCTCTAGGGTAAAGAGTGATTTAGCCACTTGGACAAAAAGGTGGAAATTCCTATTAATTAAAAACTGCATTGAATTCACAGCTAGGTATAAAATTATGTCATCAGTTATGACTGCTGTAGTTCCGAAATGTTTTATTCATGGATTAAAGAAAAAGGCTAGCTTAAAAGTCATTGTATAGTGCTTTCTTGTACTAGAACTACATAGGAATAAATCTTTTTCACCTCAGTAGAAAAATAAGTCTGTTAATTCATCTTTACTAACAACTTGCCATTATATACAGGTAATTATTCTGAGAGGGAAGTCCAGATCTGAAATACAAGAGCCAGAGCATGGGTCTATCAACCCAGGACCTGTGTTAGTCTGTGAGGATTCCCATCAAAACCAGAGGATTACACAAAAACCTAGCAGTGGCTAAGTCATCTGACTGCTCCAGTTTTACTGACCAAATCTGAAGAGGTCCCAGCCCACAAAGAGTGCTGAGCATCTGCCTTCTCTCAGATCCTTTTGAAAACTCAAGCTGGGCCTTCCCACAAGAATATTAAAAAATCTTTCTTCTAAAAAGTTTTCAGTTGTGCTAGATCTAACCACAACATGTATAATATTGCATACAACTATTTATGGAGCTTCTTCTTCTAGCTGTTGCTTCAGGCTCTCTTTCTGATGTACAGTCTCCTTCTGTGAGCTACCACACACATCCTGTATGCCCCAGATAAACTTAATTTTTAGACCATGTTCAGTTCAGAAAGTGGCACAAATCAGAGTGCTGTTAGAAGCATCTACACAAATGGATTCCAAGTTTGCTTTTTACTTTCAGTATATTTTTTATACGTCTTTTGACTGGCTATTTCTTGGTTACATGTTATGATGTTGGCAATTCTGCTTTGTTTCCTTAAGCAGCTCAAACAGAATTTTCCTAGCTTTTCAGGGTTATTCAAATAATCACATGCATTTCCTGGTGCTCTCTGGCAACATGTCAAACCAACCCAGTGATATGGAGCATTCAGAGTTAAAACTCCAGATTTCCACTACTTATCTGAACTTCCTTATCTTTGTCATTAAACCTAGTTGGTCCTCCACCCCATAAAATCAGAAAAAATAGACCAGAGTACTGTGGGCTCCACATCACTAATTTTGTATAATATCTTAAGATAATAACTATAAACAACTTTTTACATTTGAGGTGTCAGTAAGGGGCCATTGTGCATTTTGTGTAAGTATCATTAGCTGCAGATGAAACTCACCTCATGGAGCCAGCACAAGGGCTTATTTAATATGGACAGTGTTTTTTACACTGTACACAGATTGTGTGCTCCCTCTCAGCCCAGAGGTGAATTTTATTTGCATACGTCTCCTGGAATGCAAAAACCTACTTTCCTGGGCTCATGTCCTAGGCACACAAATGAAAAGCATTTCAAACCATATTAAAGCAATATAGAACTCATAAAATTGCATACTTTAATTTGCTTGATCCTATGTTTAAGGCATTGCTTGATTTACTACTTAAGTAAGGTATTATAATATAATACCTCACTTTAATAAAATAATATTGCTGAAGTAGTTACATAAGTAATCTGTTACTATAATATATAACAATAATATGACTATTGTAAGTCTCTTAATTCCTGATACTTAGGAAATCAACTAGAATTTAATTCAAAATCTATCTATCTAAGTGAAAAAGAAACAGTGAAAAGTGCAAACATGAAAAACAACACTCAGCAGTTTGATATCAGCAGTTCTAATACTTGGAAGAAATACTCTCCAAGACCTCCATCTCCTATGAATCAAACATCTAGTTTTACTGACTAGGAAATGCAGAGGTTAAAAAAGAAACTGAATGTTATTGTTCTCTAAACCCAAAGGAGAGTTGGGACGTAAAATCTTGTGTTTTAATAACTACTGGTTTTGATCTAAGCAGAGATGTTTATTACCTCTTGCAAACCTTGACTTCCCAAGAGCCAAATATTTCTGAGGTGAGAGACTTTCATATGCTAACAGGCAATGCTGGACAAGCCAGAACAGAACTTTATCTAGGCAGCAACCTAAATCAATTTTTATGTCAGATTAGGAGAATATTAAACTTCAGTGAAAAAAATTACATATGCTCATAACTTTTTTTCAGGTTATTTTTTCTTGCAAATTGCTTCTATTAGGAGATTACTGGTTGGTGATCAAGTGAGTGTACTCTCAGAGTTAACAGGAATGGTTTTCTGAGTCAATCTATTTTAGACAAGACAGAAATTACCAACTACTTTGTATAGAGGGCTGTTGTATTTTGCAGTTCTCAGCTCCTTCCTCTTGGTTTTTTTGAATGCTTTTTGTGTTCGTGTGAGTGTGTGAGCAAGTGAAGAGTCATGTATGAATTGAAAAATTATACATGGCCTTAAAAAGTTTACAAGAATTTTTGCATAATAACAGGTTACTTATATACGACCTGACTCTCCATGTTTTATTGTTTGGTTAACTTAGCAGTTGCAAATGTGCATAAACAGAAGTAAGAAATGTCTGTCTTACAAATATCTTACCTGGTGATATGAGACAGAATTTTAAAAACAGTGTAACTCCATCTTCAGTCAATATAAGCCATTGCTGGCAAGAAAAGAAAGAGAATTCTCCAAGGCTGGACATGAAATATCTGAAAATTTCTTAAGATGAAGGGTCAAGTCTTATTACAAAGCAGCTGTATAATATACTGGATGTAGATTAAAATAGCATCACCAAGTAGAATTGAAGGGTGATTTCTGGTTTCAATAAATGGCTCAAAACTCCATGCAATTTCCATAAATATCAGTGCAGATTTTACAGAAGGGGGGAGCTAATGTTAGTTATTGTATCTTCATTACCATGTTTCCATTTATACTGTGATGTGGCTGTATTGAAAGAATGGCAGTGTTTATTTACTTGATGGTGATCTGCTTTTCCTGTTGCTTAAATAATTTCTTAAAAATGACTGGCAAATACTGGGTTTTTTTCAGTGGCTAGATTATCCAGTTAAGTCCTTTTAAACCAAACAAAATCTCATTTCTTCTGTAACTACATAAATTTTCAAGTCTCCTTTTTCTGAGAATAATGTTAGCTCTTGTTCTCTAACTTTTGCTCTCCTTGTTAATAATTAATTTCATTTGATATTTCACTTCATCTTTTGCCATTATTAACTTTTCTATCATCTAGCTAACACATGCTGCACCTTCTTTAAAATGAGAGGTGAAGTCCTGCTCAGGAATGGTGTGCATGTTCATGTAAAATTAGTGCAAGGAGTTAAAGTATTTTTTAATTCTAATAAGAATATACTTAGTAATAAAGCAAGTAATGCAGACAAGATAAAGGAGCTCAATCTTCAGAAGAACTATCTTAAAATCCCACAGGCACTGTCCTTGTTTAGCTTCAGAGTTGAAAATGGCAATTCCAAACAAGAGTTGGACAGTCGTGTGGCCAAGACCAAGTTCTTGAAGAGGGTCTAAAAAACAAATAATAATAATTAGATGACACTTCCTTGGAAGACTCCAGTATGGGATAAGGGAAGTAGGCTAGGAAATAGGCTATGATGGAAAATTTGATGGAAAATCAAAGACAAACCTGCCTTTCGTGGAAATACTATTTGTGGATCAAAGAAAGATTCAGTGACAGTGACAGTGACAGTGTCCTCAATGTCTGATCCTGCTCTGCAATAAATACTCACCAAAATTCTTTCACTCGTTGACAAATGAGTGCCTAAAAAGGAAAGGAACCATGACAAACAGACGCTACGGGATTTTACTTTCTATATATTATCTAGGCACCAATGTTAAATGAGGAAAGGAAAAAGCTGAGAGGAAGAAAGGAAAAATGATGGTACATGAGCAACAGAATAGTCTTTTGCACTGAGGCCTGCAGAAAGGCCATGCAGCATTTGGCAGTGACTTGACATTGCCTTTGCACAGTTCACTATATTTTTCCACCTGTCTTGAAAATTCAGCCTCAGCTGTGAAGGTCAAGTTGGGCTTTTTCCCTCTTACATCACAGCTCACAAGAAAGCATTCAGATGACTAGCACTCACACATCTGTACAGACATTGCCTTCAGGTTGCACTGATATGTCCTTACCCACATGTTGCTGTCTGATTTTTTAAGGATCACATGACTAATAAGAAGAAACAGATTCCTGAACACTCCCCCTTGTGACACATCTGAAAGGACAACAAGAATAAAATGGAGGAGAGAAGAATGGTGCTAGGCAGGACTCTGGACACACACATACACAAACATGCACACACAAACACATTGAAATGTGTGTGATCCATCTCACTTAAGATTCGTACATGCATGCATTCCTTCGTGCACACTTGCACAATAGTGACCTATGTTCTTCCAGTAGATTTTTGCTATAAAGCATGGCAATATTTGTTAATTATTGCTTCACCATTTTATAGAGCAACTTCTCTCCAAAATTAGAATTTAAGTACCTTGATGAAGACAACCATTTTGTAGCCAAGTTGTGAGTCTGTGTTTATGGGTGTGCACCTCTACCTTCCTTCCATAAAATGGTTAAATTTATCTGGATTGCTGAATACTCCTTATGTCTCCAGTACATAAACAAAAACAAAGTACAATCAATTTAACAACAACAAGAAATCAAGGTCAGATATTGATGCTGCCATAAAGGCATAATAGCATTTCTTTGAATCAGCAAAATCTTTGAATCAGAAATGGAAATGTAGCATGTTTGAATATTGAATCACAGAATGGTTTGAGTTGGAAGGGACCTCAAAGATCATCCAGTTACAATACCCCTGCTATATCGTCTGATATGGCTCCATGTTGGGCACAGCTTTAAGAAAAGGTTGCACCTTTTTCTGAACTGAACTGAACTGAACTGAGCATTTTTTGAACTGAAAAGATCTTTGAAACTTCAATGTTGTATCATCAGAATGGGCGAGCTTTAACTAGGGGGAGCCCTAGATCTGCCCAGTGGAACAAACTAATAAAGTAACTGAAAAACCTTACCTTGCCCAATCTGTCCATTTTACAGAACTATAGAACCATTTAGGTTGCAAAAACCTCTAAGATTATCAAGTCTAGCCTTTGACCAGTAGCCAGCAGGTCACCTAGACCATGACATTAAATCCTACACCCAACATTTTTTCTTGAAGTCTTTCAGAGATGGTGCCTCTAACTCCCTGTGAAGTTTGCTCCAATGTTTACCCACATTTTACACAAAGAAACTCTTTCTAATGTCCAACCTCAACCTTCCCTGGAGCAGCATAAGGATATCTCCTCTTGTCCTGTCACTTATTGCCTGGGAGAAGAGGCTGACCTCAGGTGCTCCTGACAGGACTTCTGTTCCAAAACCTACCCCATCTCTGTTGTCCTTCCCTGGACAGAGTCCAGCACCTCAACATCTTTCTTGTGAGTGGCCCAAAACTGAGCACAGAACTCAGAGTGTGATCTCACTATTCCGAGTATCTGGGAACAGCCACTGATGTGATTCTGCTGGTCACACTACTGCTGACATAAAATGGGATGCCCTTGGCCATTTTGACCACCTCAGCACATGCTGGCTCATGTTCAGCCACACTTTTACTGATGGGCCATTTTCCAGTGACATTCCCCAACCTGCAGCACTACATGGAATTTTGGAAGGTTTGCAGGACCCATTCAATTGGCCTTAGCTCATTCATCCAGCCTGTCCAGAGGTGTCTGCAGAGCCCTTCTACCATCCAGCAGAGCAATGCTTCCACCCAAATTAGTATCAATTGCAGGACACTGAGACTGTTCTCAGTCCTGTTTACCAGATTTGTGATAAAGTTATTAAACAGTCCCAATACTGAGCCTGGGGAATGACACAAGTGAGAATCCACCAAGTGAATGCAGGACAGTTCCCGTCCTCTCTCTGGGCCTGGCCATCCAGCCAGATTTTAACTCAGTGAACAGTGCACCTGTCCAAGTGAGCTGTGGGCTGGCAGCTTTTCCAGGACAATGCCTTGGTCAAGAGTAACATTTGTGTTTTATCCCAGTCCAGCATGTTGCAGTGACTTTCTCAACTGCTATGAACTTTCTGAACTTCCTTTTTTCCACTTTGTCTGATTTTTGCCTTCCTGTCTGCTCTCTGTTTCTCTCAGGGGTCTGGGATAAATCTTCAGGTGTATCACATCTGCACCTCTCTTCACCTGGCCTAGCCCTGCACACTAGAAAGATGCCCCCAGCTGAAAACATTCAGATTTTTCACATGGCCCAGCACACAATAGCCAAGAAAAGACTGTCCAAAAAAACATTCTCACTGAAGAATAATGTCTAGCCTGTATACATATTGTCAAAGAAAGAGAATTATGCTTTCTGTTAAAATTTGTCCTGAAATTCAATGATAGATGTAAGGTTAATCAAATCTGAGGAGTACTCATTGCAGTGACAGAAGACACATTCAGGGAATGAGACTTCAGTTCTTTGTACATGTAATGAGATTTTCATTTTGAGGGAAAGAATATTTTTATAAGGCAGCAGGCTTCACTTTGCTTGTTTTCAGAGATCTACTTTAGTCTTATAGGCACACATATATATATATATAAATATATAAATATATATACATTTATATATATATATATATATATATAAACATATATATATAGTCTTTTTCAAAATGCACCTAGAGGTTCTAGACTTGCCATATTTCAGAGGGCATGAATATCCATGCCTACAGATTCATCCAGTAAACATGCACATACACTGTATTAATATTCAGGAATGATAATTAATTGTTCACTAAACTGTCATCACTTCTCCATGTACTTCATCACAGCTAGACTTTCCACTCCTGTTTTTGCAGTTTCAGCACAGGTCAAATAGAAAAATTTCTGAGAGAAAGGGGATACATAAGGAATAACTAAAGCAACAGTGAGACAAAAAATGTATATTTTATGGAAATTGTCTGGATATTCTGGTTTAACATCTGAGATTTTCTGGGACCCAGTGCTTCAAGGATTGGTACACCCATAGTAGTATAAGCTTTTAATGCTTTCAAAATTCTACCTCATATTTTGGTAAGTACTGAGGCAATCTGCATGTTGTGTACTGCAAACTAAAAATTACATAAATCAAAGCTGGCAGTCTAAAAACTATCACTGAAGCACTTAAAATCCATAATGGTCTAATTTAGATGCCTCAATAGAACCCCTTCCAGACTTTGCTGAAAGTCTTCTCTATCACTCTATGGCTTCAGTTTGAAAAGCCAATGCATTATGGTAGCACAGATGGGATGTGATTATTGTTGTTAAGAGTGTATCAGCATCTATTAGGGCAAATACTGTGTATCCATCCAGGCTCATCAAATTGCCCATTATCAAATGATTCAGACTTTCCAATTACGTTTGAGTTTGCAATATCTTGTGCTAACCCCTATGACATTTCTTTAGAACTTAGTTGGTCTCTGAAAAATGAAAAGGCTGAACAGTCATATTGAGGAAAAATGAAGAAGTTATGCACAAAATTGTGCATTAGAAAAAGTAGAATGCTGTCCCCTAAGAAAACTGGTCTTGATTGAGATGTCTCATCTTTGTCTGCAAATGCACCAGGTAGTTGAAATGCTGCCCTCTGGAATTGCTTCATTTTCTGTCAGCCACCACTAATGGCCTATCAGCTACAATTGAACAAATTACCATGAGAACTGTTAAGAGATATATCTTGTTTGATTTAGGCAGAGTACCCTTTTTTTGTGGACTCTGCCCTCTCATCCCATTTTATGGACCGAAGCAAGAAGACTTGCTGCACTTGCCTTGAAAAGAACAAGACTGTCCAAGTTGTTGAGAATTGAAAGGACCTCATGGTAGTATATGTGTTAATTGAATTTAACAGAAAAGGAAGAGATTAGGTAACCGGGGTAAATGAAAATTACCTTGAAAAAGAAATATCTGCAGAAACCCAGCAGCAAGCACTGAAGCAATCTCAAGAAGGAGCCAGCCAGGTGATTTGTATGACCAGAGACACAGTGAATTTAATTCACAGTGGATTGCCATGAAATAAGAAAATACTGGCATAAATTAAAAATGCAGATAGAGACATGGACATGAAAAGTTTTGCTGACCCTTCTCTTGTTAATACCCTGTAGTTTGGGGTTAATGACTTCATGCAGAAATAGTTCAGATTCCTCTCAACTTCCTGATGTGTGAGCTATCCATTTCCAGGGGAGCAGTCTCAACATAAAAAGCTGAGTATTTGGAAGATAATGGCCTGAACATCAAAGCTTTACTTAAACATATAAGAAATTAAATAAAAAACATCATAAATGTGATTCATAAATGTACCATTTAAAAACATTATGAATAAACTTATATATTATATATTGAACTTATATATTATATATTATAACATCAATGACAACGCTACATGCATTTTCCTTCCCAGACCCTGCAAAGTGTCCAAAAGAAAGTTTATTTCAGGTCACAATTCCCATATGAAAATTGGATTAAAGCTGAACACTTCTGTGCTGGATTATTATATATCATTAGTAGATGGCTGAAATTTGAAGATCAACTTGTATTTCACACTTGCTGAAAAGGAAGGCACGTCTGTAATAAAAATTTCTTTGAATATTTATACTGTATGTCCTTTGCACTGATCTGTTTTTCAGACCAATCCATGTTTATATTTCCGTGTTATTTTACTACAATATGGGATTTCTGGTTTAAGCTTGTTTTGTCCGTCTCCCCAGAAAAAATTAAGACTGTTTTTTATCTTCTTTGAATTAGACACTTGACTTTGCTGTTTGGGCAATGTATATTGTGAAGTGCCTGTGTTTTGAACTAAAATTAATTGAATCTGTGGATTATCTGATTAATGGAATAAATGCTCAAACATTTCAAACCAGTCCCAGATGAGAACTCTGGGTATGACATCCTTAGGAGATTTCTGATTTTTTTTCAGGTGAATTCTCTGTCGTAATACAATAGCCAAGTTTGTGCAAAAATTTAATATAGAAGCACCAAGCTTTGAATAGTTTTCTTTTGTAAAATAAGGGGCAGTCATGTCTATGTGCTATTTTATTATACCCATCCAACAGAAAAGTGGCTTTAGAAAACAGGATGAAGTTCAGAACATACTGTTTTGATGCACTGTTCAATGATGGGGGTAAATTCACAATAGCTCTCTATTATTTTCAAAATATTTATGATTATTAATATGCAGTATATCATGACTCTTTCTGTTTAGAATATTATTTTGTTTTTATACCTTAGAGAGGACGAATCTGCTCCAACATATCCTTAAAGACATAAACCAAGTTTTTGTATGCCATGGAATCAGTTGGATACCATTTGATAATACTGCAAGTTTTGTAAAACATTGAGATGGAGTTCTGAGATTGGTACTGTGGTAGAGAAGAGCAAATGAGAACACTGCACTTAGACAAAATATTTGTAATTCCCCATAAACCCATCATGTGAAATAGACAAAGGTTAAAGACAGAGGAATGTAAGACCAAAATATTTGCCTCCTTTCAATTAATATGAGAGGAATAACTTTGTATTATCATACCTCACCCTTGTTTACATTTCAGAACAAATGTGATAGGATCTACTCAGAAAGATAGCCTCCTGCTTTTATATATGGAGAAGCTACCAATGGACTTCTACAAATAAATGTGCTTGTGCTGGAAAATAAATTGTTTCATTGCCATTTTGAGTACCTCAGCACTTCAAAGTTTCTCTATAGCAAAATTTTTCCAAATTAATAAAAAAATGCAGAAGGCAAATTTTCATATTTTCTGGGGGGAAAAATGGTGTGATGACTCCCTACTGTTCCCAAACCTCCGTGAAATTTTCTGTTAAAAAATTAATAGAGCCTCAGGTGTTTCTCTAAACAATGCAATAACTATTCCATGCTAACTTATGAACAGTGAATTTGTTGCTATTTTGTCTTTAGAAGAAGTTGAAATTCTATTTAAAATAAGCATAAATTTGCAAGCAGCATAGGCTCCACTGGTATCAGAAGGGCACAGCAAGACTCTCAGTGCCAAGCAAAAGCAATACAGAACAGGACGTGGTGAAATGTCCTTGTGATTTATTAGTGCAGAACATACTTCATAGATAAAAACACTTCAAGTTCTGAGCAATGCTGGCCAAGTTTCAAACAGTGAAGGCTAGCTTGAGCAGCAGCTGAGGTTATTTTTGTGTGTGTTTATATGGTCTTAAAATTCAGACAATTTGGGGCTCTCCAGTTGTGTAATATTTAAGCTGCAATGTAAATCCATGGTTTGATTTTTCATTGGAACCACATCTATCCTGTCTGTTGGTGAACTTTAGATAATCTTATTATGGATAATTTTATTATACATATATTACATATTAAAGGTTATATAATTCTTATTACAGGCTATTTTCTCATCACAGATTATTTTATCTTCTCCTTAAACTACAGACAACTTTTTCCTGTGACAGAGTAAAGAATGTGGTTCCCAGAACAAGGGTTCCTTCATGTCTACTTGGGATCTATTGCCAGGTTAATATTAAACCAGTAAATTAATAAAAAATGGTAGGAAAAGTGGGAAAAGATTCAGCCAGGATACCCACAAGATTGATCAGAAATACTGAAAATTAAAGAAAGAACACTGAAAAATCTTACTATTTTACTGTTCTTGTATGCAACTTGCTCACCAAATTAATCAGCAGAAGAGCTGGTACATTGCTTTATTACACCTCGGTAATACACTTGCTAGAAAATCTCAGATTCTATCTCTAGTATCAACATGCAGCATTCTGCAGCCCTGAGTGCCTCTTCATCTTCTTAGGATGACAGATTTGAAACAGCTTCTATAAACCTGAAGCTTGAAAAGGATTGTTATCTATGTCTTCCTCTTTGCAAGTGGCATGCAAAATAATATTTTAACATTTTGAACTGAAGAGACCTTTTTTGCCATTGATCAGAAATGTTAGGGCAAAGATTTACTCAGCTGAGTTGTTTAAAATAGTAATATATTAGATATTAATAATGCACTTCCAATCTGCATTGATTTTCTAAGCTTCCATTTAAAATATCATGCTTTAAAATGTTAGCTATAAAGAAGAAAAAAAAATATGATGATTGAAAATTTATACACTCTGTGCCTACCCCAAAAAGAGCAGAGATTTTTTTTCAGTCACATTCTTGCAAATTCAAAATAGGAATACAGTTCCATACGTAATCTGCAAGTACGTTGACCAAGGCCATGTGCTCCTAATACACAATCATATTTAAAAGTCCCTACTTGGTATTGGTGCATTTCTTTATTCCAGAGATAACTGACTCATTAGTTGCAATTTCCTCACTGCTCAAAAGAGTCTGAATACTTATATATAAGGAGCTTGCTGAGTTCCTTCAATAGTTTGTGTGACCTGATTTTCCAAAATAGGAGGGTGAGCCGAGTCAGTGGTGCGGGAAATCTTTCCCAGTTCAATGTCTCTAAGTGTTTAAGCTCTGTGACCTTCATAAGACTTTGAGAAAAGCTTAAAATTATATTGCCCTTTGAGGCTTTGCTGTGTAAGAGGTATAAAGTTACATAATGGTCTGTTTGCCAAGTGGCATCTCAGAACTGTTATATTAATGACGGGTACTATGCTTTGCAAGATTGATACATTTATCTGAAGAACATCTTAAGACAGCTAGAAAATTAATGGTTGTATTATTATTAATATTTATTTTAAAGGGGTACCGCAGGATGTAAGTAAAATGGGGAATGGATTGCTTGGGCAGAGAGGGGCAGTGTAACCATGGCTCCTGTGGTCTGCATTTGCAGCAGGTGTCTGAGATTATATCTCTTGGCACCCCCGATGGGGGTTGAAATTGGAATGTAACTTCCCACCAGTTTTATATTTTCCAGATTTCTCTTAAACAAGAGACATTTTAATTTGAACTAAAAAAAAAAAAAAAAAAAAAAAAAAAAAAAAAAAAAAAAAATCTGTTATTGAAAGGAGAAGGACCAAGAAAGTCCAAGAGCGTCCTACCAATCAGTGCCAGGACACTGACCTGCCTCCTTGGGGGCTTGGGGACCAAGGGTCCCATGGCATATAATGATGTTTTTCAGAGGAGCAACTGTGCACAACTCTCCCGTTTCTAAAAAAATGTCTTTTAACCTCTTATCTTGTGAAGCTTCAATCACAAGAAAAGCTCAAAGAAATTCAGTTCATCAAGGAAGCTTTCAGGTGACCTAACAGACTTTTATGTAGGATAAAGGAATGTAATTAATGAGAAAGCCAAATTTTTAATTCACAGCACCCCAGCTGTCAGTGCTCTGTCTTCTCAGAGACTTTTGTTTCTGATGCCATGATGTGGTGTATCACCTCAGCTGCTTTGGCCAGGGCTGCAGTGTTTGGTATTTGCTTAAAGCAAGTCTGGTGAGTTCATAGCTGTTGCTGATGCACAATTACTACTGAAAAGCTCACAGACCCTATCTACTAACACGTATTTTCACATGCATCGCTTCCTGACTATAACCTAAGTAAAAATGTGCAAGGATGAATCCTTTCAATTTTCTTTATTTATGCTTAGTAAACAGTACAGATTACATAAATTCTTAAAAACATTGTCATTCTTCTAATAGAAAACAATGGGTAAATCAGTGACAATCACAGAATCACAGAACAGTTTGGTTTGGAAGCAACCCTAAAGGTCTCTTAGTTCCAATAGCCCCTGCAATGGACAATGTATCACACAATTCCAAATCTGCATCACCAATTGCTTAAACATTTACTTTAGCAAAAAACTATGATTTATTAAGTGGTCTGTGACACGTGTTCACATAATAAGGTCTGAAAAAGGATAAGATGATAAAGGAGGAGGTGAATAAGGAGAGTCAGGAGGAGAGCCAGACATTGAGGGATACTATTGGGCTGCAGAGTGTGACAAAAAACATTAGTAAGAACTATTCCTATATGAAAAGGAAACAAGTTTTGGAGTATTGAAATGAGACAGAAATGGACAGAAAGTGATAGGAAGAGCAGCCAGACAGTAGAGGCAGAGATACTTAGCTAGAGTATTTGGCTCAGACAGAGAAATTAGGAAAATAAAATATCATTCTCAGTTTCCAAATTAAGCAAATTTTAGAAAATGTAAAAGTGCAACTTTTTAATATAATTTTTTGCAATTACATACGTCTCCTTTTAAAGTCAGATGAAGGTGATACAGGTCTTTATGCAATAATTTAAGAAGCAGGCTCTGGAAAAACTCAAAGATTGTACTTCTCAAAATACTGTCTAGTAGAAATTACTTCAGATATTTGCTTTCATTAAACAAGCAAAGAAAAGAGAAGGAGAAAATCTCATCCTCTCCTTATACAAGACTAAACCAAGAACATCTCCAGGAGAATCCATGGAATCACATTTACACAAAACTGACAGTAACAGGTTCTGAGTCTTTGACTATTATGATGTAATGAAGACTATTTCACTTCAGGGTGAAATTTTTCAGTGATGATTTCAGTGCTGCACTATGAAAGGCTATCAGGATAAGTGATATATATGTTTAGTATCCATTTCAGTGAAAGAGAAGACAGAGGAGCAACATATCATTTTCAGATCTAAAGTCAGAAACGCCCTTCCCAGAGGATTAGAGAAAAATCTACTTCCTTACTACCAAAACTTTCTACCATACATCAGATCCCAAATTCAAGCACACACACACACACACACACACACACACACACACATATAAATATATATGTATATATGTATATGAAGTATACCAAAGGTTCAACCTGTGAACTCATAAGGAACAGATTCTGCCTTTCTTTCAAGCAGCTAGCAATTAAATAATAGAAAGGTCTGCTGTGTTATGAAAATGGAAGATTTTCAGCTTTATGAATACCAAGTATTTTGCTTTTCAAATCAACCTCTTAGATTTCCTATTCTGTCAGGTGATTGCAATGGTAATATCCAATATGTAAAGGTTAAATGCATTCTCTTCTATCCTTGTATATGCACTTTCCACAACTTGCATGCCATTCTCTAGCTGTCCTGTACATTTGCCCAAATTAATACATGTGTAAAATCCTATCCTGTATAAACCACAGTGCAGCGAGCTTTGCAGTTATTTCTAGGTAGTAGAGCAGTGTCTGTAGCTGTTTTGCAAATATAGATTGGTAAAATACAGACAAACATAGACAGCTCTCATTTTGTAGTAGAAATGGCCAAATAGTTTTCCAGTGCCTGATACAACACTCTTGAAGTTTTGTTTCTAATTAGTAAAGCAGTTTTATAGGGAAGAAATAGGCTTATGATGCTTCATTCTGCTCTGCTAACAGCTACAAATATATTCTACATTTTATGAAGAAAAATGGCATTTACAGGCTCTATCAATAGCACATGCATACAAGTGTTCAGAAGCCAAGTGCTTTATCTATTTGTTTTCTTAATCCACTTGCTTTACCTAACTTTGGACAAAAAGATAAGGGTTGAGTCTGTAATGCCTGTGGGATGGTATGCTGTTAAAAGGAATGAAATTCCCTCTAAAAACAAGGCCATTACTCCTACACGATCAGCACATTTCCTTCACCCTCACAAACTGATTAAACTGCAGACTAGAAAGTCCCTTTTGTTCTTCCAAATAGAACTGCAACTAGAAGTCAATGTTTTATTAATCAAATAATGCATTCGGACTCTTAATTCACAATTGAAAATCTTCTAAATTAGACTACCTTTTTTCTTTTTAATAGGAAAACAATTACAACAAATTGCATACTAGATATGCTGCTAATTAAAAATAAGAGAAAGCAAAACAAAACAAACAACAAAAAACAACAAAGCAAACCCTCAGAAGTTTGTACTCCTAGAGGTCTGTTTTAGAATATACTTTCCTTGCTATCCTCAGGGCTCATTTAAAAGTTTTCCACTACTTTCACAATGTAAAATTTAAATTGAACTGTGCAAGAGGGGAGAGGAAAATGAAAATTCTGAAGATTACTTTGACCCTTTTTTAAAAGGCATTTTACAATTGAGGCGATTATAACTCACCAGTCCATGCATTTCATGTCTCCTGTGCCACACTTGGCTCATAAAGGCCATACTCCCTATTTATTTTAACCAGATAAGACACACTTTCAGTTTCCCACATCTTTGACCGGTGTTCAGCAAGACAATGGCTATCCCTGAAAAATGGTTGATGACAACAGGCAATCCAAGCCCAGGGATGAAAGCTTTGCAAGCCCAGAGAGAACTGCCACCTTCACATATCAGTCACTGCTCAGTTACTCAGCAGTCTGTGCTCCTGCTCATCCTCTGGCCTCCCAGTTTGCTACAGAAACAAGAGGTATTGAACAGCAGCAACTCACCCTGATTGCTCTGGATGGCTTTGGTTTAAACTTGATGCCTAAAAAGACAAAATAACAGACGTACTAAAATGGACTGATGTCCAATTGCTCAATTACTGTTGTTTTCATATCTCACCAATTAAAAAGGAGACCACAAAAAGTGACGTTTGAAATATAAGTCAGATTAATACCTATTTAGACACTCAAGTAGGTACAGAATATTAGAAGATCTCAGAAATTTCATTACTCCAGGCTTGAACTCCAAATTGTTTTCTACGTTGGTGAGTATGACACAGTGGATAAGATCTCTTTACAAAAATAGTTCATTGCAAGGGGATGAGGCATAGATGAAATACTGGTAGCTTGCTAAAATGGGAAGAGAGCCATGAAAGCGAGTAGGCACATATTTCCCACACAGCATGAGAGGCAAAAACTAGCTGTAAGTTTACTGTAGTCCTCCTCCAATGCAAATTTTCCCCTGTCCCCAATTACTCACCAACTGTCATACATACCATCCAGACATATTTGTTGTGTCAATTTAAAGAGCCTTTAAAGACAATACTGCTCCATTTTGTTTACACTATCTCTATGAAATAATTCAAATTTTTTTTAATGAAAACAAGGGGTATAGTTGGGTGTTATTCAGGGAAAACTTATTTTTTCTCCATATTGTTTCAATTTTATACCAGCATGGAACCAGTGACACCTTAGCATAAAACTGGCAGTGGAAATATGAATTAACTCTACCCAATACATCTTCATCTGGATGGAAATGATACTGGTTGTTCTGGCATCTCTCAGAAGAGAAAGAGGTTGGATTTCTTCTACTGGAGGTCTTATTTCCACCTGCAAATCTCTATTCCCACTAAAAGTTATATAACATAATCACTTTCCATTCTTATTTTACCTCATCACTGATGGACACAACTTCCTGCAGTGCAACCATGTTTAGCTTTGAAGTTGCCAATTGTACATCCAAAAACCTCTGAATCCACACCAAATAAATGCTGTTGACTGCCAGTCTAGATTTGGATATTCCTTTCAGGACAATTACCTATCTAGAATGTGGCAAGCCTGCAGTCAGGTGCACTGAATAGCACTGAAGAAAGTGAATACCACTCAAGTTTCTAAACTGCTTTTGAAAGCTATGGAAGAAGCACATCATAGTTTGCATGTGCAATTTATGAGCTGCAAAAATGGAATTTCTCAGAAAAAGACCACTCTTTTGTCCACAGATTCAAAAGCCTGGGACCATCACACGTGTCATAAAGATTTTAAGCTGGTCTTGAAAGACATTTTCCTATGAAAGATAGTAGGAGCCCATCTGGAAGCAGCTGCTGAAAGATGTAGCACTCATGAAACTCTGCTCTGCTACTCAAACTTCTTCTAATTCTCACCCTCATTTCAGTTGTATGTGAAACTCTTCTGAGAGCATTCTAATCAATATGAATTACATCTACCACGCACTGTTCTTTATGCTATCTTTTCACATTGCTCTTAAAAAAAAAAAAAAAAAAAAGGAAGAAAAAAAGGAGACAAAAAATACATTCTGGGGGTAGTGTACATAAACTTTAGAAGCTACCTCTTGCTCTTGTCAAGTTTAAAGGCAGAAAAATGTAATGGTTTTCCTTTGGGCAATTACTGAGGAAAATTAAGCTGTTATACAAAGCAATCATACAACTACAGTGAGTAACACATGATTTCTTATATTTAAAATACTAGCCATGAAGACCCACAGAATGCTAGGAATTTTTCTTTTAAAGAAGAAATTCCCCCCAAAAATGTATTCAACATTCAAATACTGTAAAGACAAACAATGCACTACGGAGTATTAATTTATAAAGAGCTTTCAGGCATGTTGTGCACACTGACATGATTCTGAGTTGCTTCACTTTGCAGACATAATTTCCATGAAGAGGAGCCATAAAAGGGGAAAGACCAGCAATGACTCTTCTAGGGAGAAAAAACCCTTGTTCTTGGGTTTTACAGAGATAGTTCATTTGGGAGCAAAGTATGTATTTGTGGATGAGAATGGTAGCAGAGTAATAATCTATAGATATTTATTTATCAGTAGTAAAATTTTAAAAGAAAAGTGGTGAAAATGAACTCCAGAAAGATAAGTCCAACTTTAGAAAACATTTATTCAAAAATCGAATGTATTTGCAAACATCACTTACATGGTTTGTTCTAAAAAAATTACTCTCACTAGAAAAATTAAATTCAGAGAAGCCTTGCTCTAAATTTGGACTGAGACAGGAGACTTCAGAAATATATTTTTCCTATTCATTTGAAGCTTACTTCTCTGAAAATAAAGTGCACCATTCTTCTGGTGGATACCTGCCTACTATATTTTACTCTTAACACCTGCAATCTGTAAAAACGTAGAAGTTTAGGATGCTGATTCTTCCCAGATGTAGAAGAATATGCTTGAAATTAAAATCGGTAAGTTTCCCATTTTCAAAGGACAGCTTTCCAAACAGGAATAAAGAGTGACTTCCCTTCTCCATAATTCATAGCAGCAGCAGACTCCCCTCAGTTTCTGCAAGGCTTGCCT
Organism: Erithacus rubecula; assembly: GCF_903797595.1. Lineage (NCBI taxonomy): Eukaryota > Metazoa > Chordata > Aves > Passeriformes > Muscicapidae > Erithacus > Erithacus rubecula. The sequence goes on along the minus strand of NW_027635819.1, from coordinate 2,877,925 downwards.
CAGAAAAAAATGTACTTGCCAGGCCAAGCACTTTTCAGATAAGATGCCTGACTTGCAGCCAAGGAAGATGTCACTTTGGATATCCTGCAAAAACAACAGACAGCCCAACATAGCAGTGCAGCTCATTTGAATAATCAGAGGTCTCTGTCTCTTAAAGAGGAAGATTCATTCTCTATGGCAACAGCAATTCAGAGCCAAATGTTCAACAGAATTTGCCACACAAAGAAAACATAGCAATAAATCATAGAAACATGTGAGTTTCTGTTACTTGAAGAAACTATAGTCCTTTTTCTTACTAGATATCTTCAAAAGTCCTCTGAGGCTGAATAGAATATTCCTATAGAGTTCTGTATAATCTGAGTAATTATTTGCAGGAAAAAACAAAACAACATCAACAACAAACAAACAAATGAATAAAACAAATAACAAACCCTTCTCTAAAACTCCAAGAGAAAAGATTAAAGTAAAAAAATCAGTCACTGATAAAATCCTCTTCAAAATAATTTTCCGTTCTAAGCTTCATGGATGCTAATAAAAATGCATCATTAACATCTTATACAACATGTTCAAATCCAATTACAGATAACATTTATTTTCTCCATGTAAATTACTAGAAATAAATCCTAGAAGGTGTGAAGATTAATGTGGGTTATTTAAGATGTTGCTATATTTCTCTCCTTTACTTCTGGAGATCTTTCTGAGGTTATTCCCTTTCCTCCTAAATATGTCAAAGGTTTATAGAGTTAGCCTTCTGGAAACTTAAGGGCTTCTATTTTCCTCCACCACTGATTATACTTACGTATGTTTCAAGTGATAAAATTAATAGAGATTTTCTTCTCCTTGATCCTGTTGGACTTGTCAAAATTCTTTAAGACATGTCTCTAAGGTCTGACTTGAGAGAGCATTGCTGAAAGGCTGCCAAAGCCATCTTTGCACCTAAGTGACAATTCAAGCTTATTTACAGAATTTATTAACAGAAGAGAAACTAACAAACCATCCACATGTATGAGAATAAAAAAAAAAGCCTATCTTTCAGTCCTTTCTTTCTTTCATAACCATTACTGTAGTTCTTCTGTCGCCACTTATTCTTATGTTGCATAAATCATTAATGTATGTAGAAAAAGCCATCTTGAGAGACTGCTCAAGCCTGCAGTTTGTACTGTATTAATGAACATAAGCCTATTTTTCCATTTTTTTCCTCATATTTTCATGGAAGGAAAATATTAAGAGCTATTCACTGCTACAGAAAGTAATGGTCTGAAAACTTCAAAATAAAACTTATCTATAATATTACTAAAAAAATTCAAAATAAGGTTATTTGTAGCATTTCCAGTATTCTTCATCTAGGTTGCAGCTAGATTTATAGCAACAGTTGACAGCACACCAAAATCTTTGCAGAAACCTTACTGATTTCCTGACGTAACCAAACACTGAGAAGACTATGTGGATCAACTTCCAGTGGGAAACCCAATCCACCAGCCTTGGCATGTAAACTAGGGCAAAAACCACAAAGATGCTCGAGGCATAAGAAGTGGGGAGGAAGCAGAAATGCAAAGTGCTTCTGCCAAAGCTGCCACAGGGGCAGCTCCTCTAGCAACCCTCCACATGACTACTCGTGATATAAACCAATGGAGAGTAGTGGTATAAACCAATTTAGACAAAGAATATGAGCTGGGAAGGACACATACATCATCCAGGAGGATAACATTAACAGAATGGGATGACCAGCTGGGTAAGAGATTGTGTATCCCAGACAAACCACTTTTTAAATGAACAAGCTTACTTAAGAGTTGGAACTTGATTCTTTCATGTTCCTTCTAATTTGGAATAATCTGTGATTCTGTGAAGAGGAAAAAGAGGGGATATAGGAGGAGATAAATTAGACCATCAGGAAATGTTTCATGGAAATGTATCTTTGCAACACATGTTGTTTATTCTCGTGGAAGTCAAAATATTTTAAGGCATGCTAGTATTTTCAGAGAAGAAATCATGCTAAGAGGATGCAACCTTACAGAAGTTATGTACTCTCAAAGGGCATTTGACTAGCTGTAACCCCAGACTGCTCTCACAGATATTCCCAGTTAGGGTTTCCTTTTGAAGTAGGCCTGTGTGTCCACATGTACCCCAGAGAAAGTCAGAGCATCTGGGAAGGAACTCTGCTTTTCTTGGGTGCAAAGGTTAGAAAGCAATTCTGAAATACTAACTCTGTTTTGGTGGGGCAGCACCTTGAAAGCAGCCTGGAACACCTTCTGTGTGTCCAAAGCATCAGGTGTGTTTTACTTCCCAATTCAGAGACAAGACCATTAGCTTCATTACCCAGCAAGTGAAATTTTCAAGAAACTGTCCTGCTAGTGGTGGAATAACATCAATGGTATGAAGTTTTTTTGCTGCTAATATAGTCTAATAGAAACAGGAATACCTACTAATGAATGCAAACTTATTTCCTTTCGGAGTAAGATAGAATGTGAAGTATGGAAACAGGTACTTATTATGTCCATATTCTTACAGAGAAAGCCAAATACCACCCAGAAGTCTCAGTGGGGCTTGCAGAACTGTTGCAAAACAGTAAATGATGCCAATTCTTTCAGTATTAAACCAGCTACTTGTTCCCTGTAACTGCATATTTAACAGGATATTTATTAGTGCTTGGTAGTCTTAGCACAGAATTCAAACCAGTTTGCTTCTTTCTCTTACTGCCTGGTCTTGTCTTGTGTGGTTCTCTGTTGGGCTGCTGCCCAAGGAGTCCTTAGTTAATTGAATATAATTATTCTGCATCCTACTTTCAAATGCTAATGCAGTTTCACCTCTCCTTGTAACACAATACAGATGAGAGCCCCAACTGTTGTCTGGTACATGTAATTCTTTCCTCTTCAATACATTCACCTCCATAATAAAGCAGCAGTTTGCTGGGTGTTGTTGATCTTTAAGTATAATGTACAATGATGACTAAATTAGTAATGAAAGGTAGTTAAAAGTATTAAAACGCAGACTGTTCTTCAGTGAAAGAAGAATTTTATAAGTATTCAGCACTTCTCTTTCTGTCATTACTCATTAATAAATTAACAAGGCAGTCAATTAACATGTTCTTCTTCACCTGAGATTGACAAGCTGTAGAAAGCAGGGAGGACACAGAGGATGCTTTTTCACTGAGGGAGAGTCCTCAAATATCAATGAACGTCTGTCAGGGCTGAGAGAGCTCTTAATCAGTTTGGAACATCTAGATGCCCAGTTAGTGTTGCATTGCCTCCACAGAGCTCTGCTGTGTCATTTGAAAAGAGGCAGGCTTGGGGCTTTGTTTAATGCTGGGGTGTCTGGTATTTTGGTTTTATTTTGCGGCTTTTCTTTTTTCTAACCACACTTTAAAACATGTTTTAACTTAGAAACTTGAAACAATCATTTAATGGTGCTGTGCAAGATTGTGGCACAAGATTATGCCCCTACACATAAATTAATATATTTGGCAGCAAAATTTTCTGTGCTCTTTTATATTTGTTTTCTTTATTCTGGTGAAAGACATATTGAGATTTCAAGAGAAAAATTATTCTAATTCAAGACTTTCAATCAAAATGGCTTTTTTTTTTTTCTTTTTTGTGAACCATATTTTCAAGCAGAGCTCCTATAGATGCTTAAAAGCCTTTTTTTAAAACAGTTCCTTCAAAATACATTTGGAAATGGAAAAGCAAGTTTTCAAAACTGTTTTTCTAAAGATGCTCTTCAGAAATCTTGAAATAAAAACTTTAATAAAGTGTGTGATTTTGAAAAAAAAATTATTATCCAGAGCAAAAAATGTTTTAATAAAAATATTCTGAGCAGTTCTGCCAATAAAGAAATCCTTGTGACAGTCTGTGCTGTGAAAAATACTGAGGAATATATTTACTTAAAAATGTGTGTGAAGGCAATTTCTGACACTAATGGAAATTGAAGAGCTCTTGTCAAATGCACCTAATTCAAGATTTTGGGGAATACCTGTGAAAGGCTTCTGTCAACTTAGAAATGCCTCCATGCATTAAAGCCACTTTTATTCCTCTTTCTTAGTCATTTTAACATCTAGGCTCCTTGTAGATGTTATTGAAAATATTAAAATGCTTCAGCGCTGGGCCAGTATGTCTCAGATAATATGTTTAATTTTAAAGTGGAATACATTTAATTTTAACATGGAATACTGTGTTACCACGGCCTACTCTCTTAACTGTTTCACTACCTGGTACAGAAAAATGGTGGCACATGCTGCCAGTGGCCTTATAAATGATGCAGCCCCAGGACAAAGTGCTTGACCTCCCCCTGTCAGACAGGGTTTTTAATTATCCCATCTTCCACTCCTAAAGTTACCCCAGTGGGAAGTTTTCAGCATTACCTACCAAAGTTCTTCTATCCTTTTGGTTTTCCAGCATACAGCAGATGTTTTCAGTTGTGTAGAAGGATGGCAGCAGGGTCAAGGTGTCCATCCCCTGAGCACAGGCTTAGCTCAGGCTTCACCCCTTGGCAGCTGCTTCAGTGGACTTGGCCAGAAATCTGAGGAAGTATAGATGAAATCATTTGTACAAGATAATTTCAGATGCAACAGGTCAGTGAAATAACAGTAGTACTTCTGGGTTAATGTTCAGATCTTGCATTTAAGCTTAAATAAAAGGAAGTAGAAAGGCTCTTTTTTTTTTTTTTTATAATCTCCAGTTACAGGGTGTAAATTAAACTCCCACCACCAATATTACCTTATGTGTCTCACAAGTCTCCTTAATAAAGACTGAAAAATATGTTTCTGGCACATCTCCACATAGATTCTGTGATACAATAGGATAAAAAGGTGTGGCTTCTGTATAAATAATCAATAGGCACTTAATAAAACCATTCATAACATCAGTGACAGAAGACTAGCTCATAACCTACTAATTTCTAGTTACTTCATTTGAGCAGTTTCCTTTCTGGACATCACTGCAGGTCTGTGGTGTCATCAAACTCTGCTACTTTATTACTCCACAGACATGTACCCTGCCTTCTAGCCCTGCTTCTACAGTGGGCGTCAACCAAAATAATAAGATGCTTAGAATAATCTGTATCTCTTACAGCCAAGAGTTTCCTTTTCCACTTACACCTAAGTGCTAATTTCTTTTTATTTGGATTAAGATGGCATTTAGTGTCTGTCTCCAAACCCCTCAGCCTGATAAAGAAATATATTGGATGGCTTCAAAGTAATGCTGACTAGACAGAACTAGACAGGGGTCTGAAAACCCAAATCTCTTTATCTGAAAGACAGAAGTTCCCCTTGTATCTTTGTCATTGCAAATCACATACAGAAATGTGTGATGGCAGAAATCCAATCCACACCAAAATGAACACTGTTTTCTTGAAGAATTTCTTCCTCATTTGTGGGAAAAAGAGATATGGCTTAAACACTATTGAGTTATTTAGTCCTGCTGTCTTCTTCTTTTGCAACTGCCTTTTCTAAATGGTGTACTGGCCAAGCAGGGGATTCTTGAGACCATTAATCATGGATTCCTCATGCCCAGAATAACTTCCCTTTGCTAACAAGTTTATAAAACTTGCACCTATTTATGTCTAAGGAATGCTATCTCACTGAGATCTGTCATTTTTTGGTTCCTTTCCCAAAACTTATGGTCTTATGAATATTCCATTAATTGGAACATATTGCAAACTGGGGGAAGCAGGCAACTTAGAGTTGCTTGTGTTTCCCTGTGTCCCATTATGTTTTGGTGTGGATGCTTTTTTCATTTTGGTGCGCTTTTTTTTTCTGATTTTAATAAGATTTTTTAAAAGTTATTTTCACCTGTAATTTCTTATGATTTAGTCAAAATTATGGGGAATACTGATGAGAAAAAGTAGGTCTGTAATCACAGTAAGAATGTGTTACTGGTTACTGCCTGCCAGAAACTGCAATTACAAAAAGGCTGCTGTTGCACTGCATGTGTGGAAAACAAAACACGAAGAAACACTGTAGATACAAAATTATTCACTTGCTAACTAGCATCAATAATAATCACCCCCCAATCTTATGGAATGATAGAATACCTATTTGTTATTAACTTCAGTAATAACAGGAATTCTTAAGATTACTCTAAATTGAAAGCACAGACATGCCACTGTAATTGTTGAACATTTCCTTGTGGAGTTAGATGATTTGCCATGAAAAATATGTATTTATTGCACTGATGGCACTCTGCCAGGTGATGCAAACTAGGCATGTCATGTATAGATAGGAATCAGTTTTGTGACAAAATTTGAACCACTGTTTGAACAATCAGTTTACACTCAGTAAGAAAATTTTGATGCAGATAGTGAGGCTGCAAGTCCCTTTGCAGCATTTTTAAACAAAGTTTACAACAGAAATTAAGTTAAAACAGCACCCCATGAACTAAAGCTCCCGATGCTTTGTCTCACATTTCTTTCAGTCTCATTAACTTGGTCTGGTAACTATTATCCAGACAACTGTGCATGCAAATATTGAGAGCAGCTCCTTAATAGTGCACCATCTTGACTCAGATGGTGCTTTAATATGGAGCTTGATTTGGTGAAAGTGATTCTAAACTCAAGTACTGCTGATATCTGAACTGGTAATGAAAGAGGGATATAGCAGCTCAAGTTTCAACAATGCCAAACACATTGCATGTGCAGCTTTTCAGCTGCTTATGCAATTATCCACCTTCTACTGTTCTAATGCTGTTCTGCATCATGAGCACTGCCATTCTTCTGTCCCTGGAAAGAGACTGTCCTGAAGGAATGATTCAGACATATTACTTTGTGCAATCTTCAAACTGCATTCACTTTCACAATTACAACAAGCCTCAGTTTGTAAACATTGTAGTTTGTCTGCTGTTTTCACAACCTTTATCAGGGGCAGGATGGAAAGTGGAAAACTTCCTATTCATGTCTTGCTTTGAATGTTTATGATTACATACATGTTTAGACAAACGTAGAGAACATTTAAATCCATTATCTGCGTCAAGACAGGAGCAAGCATGTATCAAATACTGGAGGTAGCACTTCTTTGCTGCTCTGGAAAAAATTTAGTAGTGTAGATTCTATAAGCAGCAGATTCCATTGCTTTACTATGCTGTTACAAACAGCATTTTTTCTTAATTTTAATGCTGTTTTGTCTTATCCTAATAGACTGCTTCCCTATTTTAATCTAGACAAGCAGTAAGTTTTCAGCTTCCTTTGTTTTGCTGTCCTCCTCTACAGGCAGGCTGACCCATTTATTTTTGAAATGTGAATTGTATTCAAGATGCCACTTCAGCAGCAAAGAGTAGAACAGCTCATACTTGGAACTGCAAAGTAAACTCTGATCATTCTATTGGATGGAGCATGCTCAAGACAGAGGAAATTTCTGGAATATTACACACCAAAAATTACTGAAGGCCTCTACTATGCTTCTGCCAGCAATAATTCTTTTCCCAAGGATCTAAGAACTGGCAAAATCAAAGAGTAGAGAAAATATATTTCTGATATGAAGACCAAATCCAGAAAGTTTCAGTGTCCAGCACACAGGAAGATTCAAGTACTAAGTCTTAACATTTCCAAATTCCTCTCTTTGGAGGATCTTTTTTGATTGCCATTCTCTCATGTAAAATTTCTCCTCAGGTAACCAGCTTGCATCAGAGACTTGGCCAGAAAATACCAGTTCAAAACACTGAGGTCTTCTAGACCTGGCAGATCTGAAAATAGACCATGGGAGAATGTTAGGTAATTTTACCACAGACCATTCAAAATCATATTTGCTTACTTTTTTTTTTTTTTTTTTTTTTTCTTTTTTGTCCTGGTAAGTATTTAGAAAAAGAAAAAAAATCTGTCTGAAATTTGAAAGCAAATCAACAAGCAGACATAGAAAAAATAAGACAGAATATATCTTGGCTTTAATTAAAGAGTTTCCTCTGAATTTCTATAAGACAGTGGAAGCCTGAGCCAGCAATTTATTTTGGATAATTAAATCTGTTTCCTTCCTTCACATTTCATTATAGCAAGGAATATTTATGCCAATCTTTTTCAGAAAATGTAATGCATTTGGAAATAGTTGAAAAAATGCCTCTCAGTAATGATAAAGCAGAAGTCCAAATCTGTGCTCTGAAAATGTATTGAAAATGAAAAGGTTAAGCAGAAAAGAAAACAGATTATTGGCACACTGGAATGCACCAGTATGACTGGGCAGCAAAGCCAAGCTGAGGTAGTCAATCATGCACTTAAGAAAACTGTCCCTGATCAAAATAATCAGGACACAGGTAATTTCAATAGAGCACTTGAAGCAAAAACAGAGACACTGGTGTTAAGCCTCCTAGGAATTTATATTGACAGCTCTGGGTAATGACTCATGCAGGGTGAACTAATAAAAGCATTACTATGTGTGGTTTAAGATTTCAAGTCTGTAGTTGTTACTTATTTTTACAACAAACAGCAGTTACAGAGTGACAATACAGAGCACTACTATCTTACCCAAAGTGGTGCTTTTTAGATTTAGACAGTAAATGTTTAATACTCAGCAGTAAGAACTCTCATCTTCCTACATCTGCCACTATTTGTTTTTATAAAAATGAACTCATAGATTTTCATCTTCAAATCCAAAATCAAAAATTATTCAGAGCTGATCTGGAATTTAGCAATTTCTTGAAACTACAGCTTAAATTAAACATACAGTGACTTTGCACACTGTGGGGGTGAGTGTGGAGGAGGTTAGGAATGAAAACTTGGAAGCAAACTCTGCTTTTTGTGTAATGGAGATCAGATTCACCAGCTTCATAGGGAATTTACTGCAGAACAATGATGGAGCCTGTAATACTGTCATACTCTGGCTTACTTACTCTGTAAGCCAGAGTATGACAGTTCCTTCAGTGCCTTGGAATCTGCATAACACAGCTTTTCTTTCAGGGGAGATGATTGAGGCACTGTGTTACTGTAGCAAGGAAGAAAGACACGGTAAAAAAATACACAACAGGCTCCAGCTTCTGAAGACAGGAAAAAAATTGCTGTCAAAGATGGAGAAACTGTCCTCACTTCTGGAAATAAGGTATTGGTCTTCCCAAGAGGTGCCCCAAACAGTGGAACAGCAGATTTGCCATTCTTTAGCTGCTGGAGGATAAAAAAGGGAACTAATATTCTAGTATCAGCTGGAGGGTTTCCAACACCTGTTTAAATTTTGTATAACTAGTCTAATATGGGATATTTGTATGGATGTGTGTTGAGGGGGAAGAGTCCTCTCAAATCCCTCAAACTGTATGGAAGCCCTAACACTGCTTTAAAAGTCCCTTGGCTTAAAATCAAAGTTGGTTGCAAAATACAAAATAGGGAAGAGCTGGGTTGTTAGCTCCCAGCTGTAAATCTCTCACCACTCATGAAAAAATTCTGTGGAGTCACAACTGTCAGTCAGACCATCCTTCTGAGCATAATAAACCCTTCCTTAATAAACCCTTCCTTAACATTGCTGCAGCAGGTACTATCACTCAATAACTCTTCCCAGACACTTCATTTCATAGTAGGAAGTACAATGTCAATTTGAGAATGATGTCAATTTGAGAACAAGGTAAAAGTTTTAGTATCCAAAGGGGATGTGAACAAGAATAATGTGGTAGTCACTTTTTTTCTTTCCATCTTCCACTGACCTTATTTTTTGAGATCATGAAAACATACAGACATTCTGGATTTCTTTATTGATTTTTCTATTTCCTCTGAGGACACAAAGGCACGAAGTTGTATCGTGCCCAAAATACCAACCAGAAATTTACGTCACTGGGAAAGGCACATGATTTTCCTCTGTTTCAGAGGAATATAGGTCAGCATTAGGAATATAGGAAAAACATTTTGTTTTGGCTGTGATTCATTGGGAGCAAATCACTGGAAATTACATCAACACTTCGTAGTTGTGGTCAGATTTTTTTCTACTTCATTCTGTAGCTAACACTGTAGATAGAAAAAATTTTGGTTCTGGGGCCCCATAAACTGAGTAAAGAACTTAACAAGGATTTGTAGGTTTCCTGCCACAGGCTTAGTAGCTATTTTTTTCAGATCATCTTAAGTGTTTGGCTACAGTTTAGCAACAAGATTAAAAAGTCAAAGGTTATAAAATAGTCTTAATGAAGGTTTAATATATAGGAAGACATATTAAAAACAAATGCTCATGCCTTTAATATGAGGCTCAAACACTTTTTGCAATTGTCCATTATGTGGATTTAATGTTAAAATTATTATAAACAAGCCCACAGTGTGATCATAGGTTTCTCAGTTCATTATTTGGATGCATTCAATTTGGGAAGATACAACAATGATTTACGTTTGATGTTAAATGAAATTAAATACTTGTGCACTTCATGATTCAAACATTTTTACGAACTCAATATTTGTGGGAAAAAAAAAAAAAAAAAAAAAAGGCCTTGGATCCTTTCCCCTTTCTGACTTACTTTTTTTTACACTTGCACACAACCAATAAAATGCCTTTTTTATCAGGGAAGAGCCATTAAATAGACCTCCCCTGAAAATCACTTGTCAGAAAATATGCATTATTTTTCTTCTTATTCTTGTTTACAAGAAACATAACTCTGTAAGAATTTGTGTCAGTGAAAAAATTGATGTATTAAAGTAGAAAAATACTAAGGTTGTGTCTCATGAACTTTCTAGGTGGTGCTATTTTCTGCTTTTTTTTTGGACTATCCCATCAGACAACTCGCTGTAAGACTTAACTAAGTCAGGAAACTCTTTTGACACTGTAGTTTTGTGTTTGGGAAAGAAATCAAAAAAATCAATGAAGGTTAAATTTTTCATCATTCGACATTACTAAATTGTCTAGAATTGTTTTAAAATGGATTTATTGAATCCATGACTAATGCTATGATGGACTTGTCTGGAATGATATAATATTTTACCAGCCAGTCTGAAGAAAAATTATGTTCAGTCTTTTGAGAAATTTGTCATATTCTGACCCTTCCTTTCATTCATTAGCCATTGCAATTCTTCTGACAAGACCACAGGAAGAATTATTTTGGAACTTTATTCATAAATTATTTCAGATGGTCCCTTTCAGGTCAGGATTTTGATAATGTTTTAATTTTTTTTCTAAAAAGAAACCAAAAAATATAAATCCATCCAGGATAAAGCAAACCAAACTATCAGGAATGTTATTTTACCCAGATCAGGTCTACAGCTCCATGCTTTTATTATTAACATATTTCTCAGGGCAGTTTCTATTTTTAATTTTTTATCTTTTTTACAAAATAAATACCACATAAATTCTTAAAAACAGTTTCTGCATTTCTATATTATTTTATAATTTAAAAAGATCTTTTAGGCTGCTGGACAAGTAGTATATTTTCCGACACTTAGACTGACTGTTAGAGATTAAAGATTAGTATCTACTTGTAAATATTAAAATCATTGTGTCTGTTAAAGACATGCTGGTCAGAAGAGTAGAATAGGCTGAAGTCAAGAAAAAAAAGGTTTGTCTACTGAGTAGATAGTGCTTTATTTAAATTCTATTATACTGGAAGTTTCGTTTATTAGAAAACTTTTAGTCTATAATGTATAGCTACATTAGGAGTATTCCAATGTGCTGTAAAAATGTACTCTGAAATGAAGAAATTAGGAAGAAATTCTTCACTGTGAGGTTGGCCAGGGCCTGGCACAGTCAATGCTCCATCCTGGAAGTGTCCAAGGCCAGGCTGGATGGGGCTGTTCATGGCCAGGGTTCCCTGCCCATGCCATGAGGGTTGGAAGCAGAACTTTTAGGTTGTCCCCAGTCCTAAAAATTCTTAGAAAAATTCTAAAAATTCTATGTTAGTTCTCTTCCACCTGTCTGCCTTACCTACATGATACATACTTTTTCCTTTTCTTGCTCTTGTCCATTTAGGATGTTCTCCTAAGTAATTACTATTGCTGAAAGAATTAATAAAAGACAAATGGGTTCTAACACCTTCTGTAATACACAGACAGTATTCTGGTTTTTATAAAAGTCTTTTCAGTAATAAATGAAATAAAGAAAGAAAAAAAAAGTATAAATGTCACCATGACTGTTGCCTTATATACTCCTTACATATATTTGTTCAACAAGCCATGACTGTGTAACAACATCTTAGAACAAACATAAGTTTCAGAAGCCCATTAATGGCAGTGAAGCACTGTTTGTCTATGTGAAGGTTACACAATTTGGTATATGCTGTCTTTAGTGAAATTCAAGAGAAATGGTATTGAAATGTTAAAATGTCTCCACAAAGTGATTGGTCTCTGCTTGTAAAGTGTCAACATACCAAGCTTGATTTAAAAATATTTCTTTAATTTGATCACTTCTTTTTCTATCTAAATGGGACATAATTTAAAATTTTTTTTGAGTTGTGAAAGAAAAAAGCATTAATGAGTAGCTATTTCATCAATATGTCAGACAGCCCGACTGAATAATAAGGCTGCAATGAGGCTGACTGGAATGTGCTCCTAGGAGCACCTAAAACTGACTTCCTAAAAGCCATAAAGAACTATTTCCACCATAACAATTTTTTCTAAATTGAAAGGCTTAGAGATCACCTCTAGGGTAGTTATGTCATTTTCCTGTTTCTTTTGGAAATTCCAAAAGCTTTGATATGATCTGGTTTCTATTTCATCTTTAGCAGAACATATATAGAAATCAGACTTCCTCTCTGTCTAATGTAAAAGAATGCAAACTTCATGCTTTTTGAGTTGTTACATAAATCACCACATATACCTGAGGCATTTATTTCAGTTTCAGCCAAGAAGTGTCTCTGAGATTCCCTGGGAGGTTTAGCCTGACGGTCTTGTGCAAGGAAGTTCATGTTTTCTTTTTCTGTTGAAAGTCATATACCTAACACTTCATACTTTTTTTCTCAGACTAGAGTCAAATCACAGTTTTTTCATTGTGACTGAATTCACATAGGTCAGTACATTTTCCTTTGTTTTCAATGAGTAAAACCCAACTACACTGTTACTATTGACACCTGATTGCAGGCAATTTTGCATTTTGGACATTTGCATTTCAAATCCACATTCTGCCATTCCGTTGTTAAGCACATTCAATCTTAAACATGTGAAATATTTCACATATCTTGAACCCTCAAAGGCTGCCAAGAGCCTTCTGTCATGCAAAGCCACATCCAGTGCAAATGGGAGCTCCCCTGTCTTATGGACCCTGGACTTGCATTCTCCTAGTCCAGAACCTAGTGAATAAGAGACACCCTTGGAAAGTCTAAATAGACTAGTAAGTAAAGTCAGTGATCCCACATTATAGAGCAAACCTCACCTGGCAAATCTCAGATTATACATATAGCTGCAGTGACAAATATTAATGCAATGAAATCAAATAACAAGCTCATCCTGTAGCCCTCATGCCTCATTTTGAGGCAGGCTCAAAGATCAGACAGCCGAGGTCCAGGTGCTGAGGATCACATCTGCAGTACACAGAACAAGCTGTTCATAACAATCCTGTGGAGGTGTCTGCTGCAAGGCAAAGCAACCTGGGAATAGACAATGTGATGTCAGAGAGTGGAAAGTAAATACTGCCACCTCATGACATGACAGGAGAGCATCGGGATAGGGGTTATGGTGAAGAGTCCCCCAAGGGACAGACAACATCTATATCTACCCTGCCCTTGAGACTTCCATGAGTGTCCCATGCCCAGGGCTTCCAACATGTCAAAAACAGCCCTTCCTATCCATCATACCTTTCTATGATAGTTCCTCCCAGGCTGCTTTCAGATACAGGATAAGCAATGTATCCTTTGCCTCCAAAGAGATCTTACCTGTGGGTTTGGCAGGAAGGTTATTCTCCTAAATAACCTTGATAAGCTCAGACTGAATTACAGAATCACAGGACATGCGGAGTTGGAAGACATCCATGTGGATTATCAAGCCCCACTCTGGCACTGCACAACCCCTTCCCCAGAGTCACACCATTTGCTGAGAACATTGCTCAAACACCTCTTGAAGTCTCTCAGGCTGGTGCTGTGACAGCTTCCTTGGGGAGCCTGTTCAGTGCCCAGCCATCCTCTGGGCAAAGAATTATTTTCTAATATTGAATCAAAATCTCCCCTGACACACCTTCAGGCCATTCCCTCTGTCCTGTCCCTGTCCCCAGAGCAGGGATCAGTGCCTGCCCCTCCTGTCCCCTCACAAGAAGCTGTGGCTGCACTGAGGTCTCCCCTCAGTCTCCTCCAGGCTGAACAGACCAAGTGCCCTCAGCCACTCCTCACAGCTTCCCCTGCAAACCCTTCACCCCCTCATGGCTCCTTTGGACACTCTCACAGCTCAATGTCTTTGGTGTGTTGTGGCCCCAGAGCTGCCCCAGCACTGGAGGTGAGGCTGCCCCAGCTCAGAGCAGAGCAGGACAATCCCCTCCCTTGCCCGGCTCTGATGCTGTGCCTGATGCTCCCGGGACACTCTTGGCTCTCCTGGTGCCAGGGCACTGCTGGCTCAGGCTCACCTTGTCCTCAGCAGGACACCCAAGTCCATTTCCTGCACTCATTTCTGCTTTCCAGCCTCTCATTCATTTCTCTGTGTAATTCCAGGGTTGTCCCATCCCAGTATCAGAATCTGGCTCTTTCCCTTGTTGAATTTCATGTGGTTGGTGCCTGCCCAGTCCTCTCATTTGTCAAGGTCTCTTCAGGGCATCTCTGCCCTGGAGGGAGTCAACTGCTCCTCCCAGTTTTGTACCATCTGTGAACTTGCTTAATGTGCTGGCCAGTCCTGTGTCCAAGCCATTTAAGAAGAGCACAGGGCTGAGGATGGAGCCTGTGGAACCTCCCAGTGACAGGTGACCAGTCTGGTGTCACCCACTCACTGTAACCCTTTATGCCTGAGCCCTGAGCCAGCTGCTCACCCCTTGCATGTTTATCCAGATGAGCACTGGATATTTTATCCTGAAGGATTGTGTGAGAGTATTGAAAGATCTGATGAAATCCAAAAATATTATCTCCACTGGCTTCCCTTGGTCAGCTAGGGTTACCTTGTCATAAAGGGAATCAGGTTTGATAAGCAGGACTTTTCCTCTCATTGGCTGTGACCAATAAAGTGGTGTTTGCCTCCTTTGTACCCCTATTTAGAAGGGGGAAAAGGTGCTTTTATGTAGTTCTGGTGCAGTCTTATCCTCCTCTTCACAAAGCAGACAATATCTTGCAGTGATAAGCAGTGGCAAGCTGCCTGCAGGACACTGGCTGGGCTGGCACACTGATGGTTTCCTCTGGGCATGGGGTTGTGCATTTTTGTGGAGAATGGAAGGTAGCAGCAAAAAAAACCTACACATCTGATTTACACAGTGCTTAATTAAAAATTTTGGTATCACCCACCTATAGGTGATACAGCAGGAAAAAGGGTACCTGGTTTGTACATGGAAAACTTGGGACTGAACCAAATTGACAGTGTTGCTTTTGATTGCTGCTCTGTGTGTTTGTGTGTGTGTGTTTGAGCATGACATAAACATCAGATTAAATCCATCTGTAGCACAAATGGATTTGCAGCTAACTTGCACTTTGCATACTCCTAAGTATTATAGGTTGCCTGTGATAAAGCAAATTCAAACAAATGGGCTTCTTTATTTTCTGATTTCTATAATTGCAGTCCTTCCTGAAATTAGGGACATGAATGTAAAATATTAAAAAAATTATCTATGGTTTCTATAATTTTAATAGAAGCAGGTAAATATATATAGTTAAACATAAAGCTACAGTAGTTGAATTTTTCTAACCTGGAAATTAGGTACAGATTTCTGAATTTACATTTGCTGTTGTAATATCTCTAAAAATTGGATTTTTTCAGATGCTCCATGTATTAGTCAGTTAACAAATGAAAGTTATCTCAAATCATTCAGAATTCCATTGGATGGTTCAAAAATAATCTGTATCAGTTGCAGGATAATGAAGGTGTGCAAGAGGGGCCTCAACCAGTCACTTGTTGTCTGCAAATGTTGGTATTTGAAAAATGCAAGACACCAAAGGCTTTATTCCATAAAATATTTAATCCAAGCCTTAACTTCATATGGAGATATTTACATATATAATGTCTACAAACATAATCCCTATGTCTACAGCTAAGGAAAACAGTGTACTGTAGAATAAATGTTACAGAAAGGGAATTGTTCTGTAGAAGTTGATCTTCTGTGGAGAATGTTGTTTGAGATTCCTTCTCAAGCCCATATTAAGCAATTTGAAAGTCAATCAGTCTTTGTCCATTGTGTATCAGAATCACAGCATGTCACAGAATCATAGAATGGTTGTGGTTTGAAGGGACCTTAAAAATCAACACATGACAACAGCCTTGTCATGGGCAGGGACATCTCCCACCAGACCAGGTTCACCCTGGCTTAGAACACTTCCAGGTAATCCACAGCTGCTCTGGGCAATCTGCTCATATGATTCACCACCTTCACAGTCAAAAAATTTCTTCTGAATACGTAATCTAGACCTGTCCAATTTCCGTTTAAATCCATTCCCATTGTCTTGTCACTACATGCCTTTGTAATTAGTTCAAGCTTTGGCATCCACTGCAGGAGCCCATGTAAAAATGCTGAAAATCCTGAGGCTGAGCACTTGTGCAGCATGTCCTGTGTCCTAGGATGTGACTGGGAACTTGTGTGGGGTGGGAGGTGCAAGCACTGGTAGAATGGATATGAATTCTCAGCTGGTAGCTATGTTGTGACTGGTAAAACTAATTTGAGATATACAATATCCAAAAATGTTGATGCAAGTTAATGGATGCTCTGGGCCTCTTGTGATGCCCTGTGAAGCAGAAATACAGAGAGGATACAGAGAGACACTATTCCAGTCATACAACTTTCATTAAAAACATCAACATCTGAAAATTACAGCAGCCATATTGTTGTAATGACAGCACCAAACTGAACTATTAGCCCATAATAGGATTTCTTGATCATTTTGAGATGTCTAATATACTGCTCAAGTTTACACTTGATGTGACAGGGAAATACATAACTTAAAATTCTTCCTAACTTCTTAAAAAAGTTCTGTCTATTCTTTCAATTAATTCCCTTGATCCTTTTGAAATAATTTATTACTTTTATTGCCCTATTTTTTGAATGCTCTTCTGATTCATTTGAAAACCCTGGAGGAGAGAACATCAGCCATAGCTCTCCTGAAGATAATACAAAATAGTGCATAGGTCAACAGAAATTCCTAGCCATCTATCTAAAACAATTTTGTAGAGAGGTGTTAATGAGTCCCATGGTGTGAATTATTCAGATATATACATTTTATTTCTTTGTACTTTGCTTGAATTAATTTTATAGCTCATGCCTATATCTCTTACAAGAAATTCCCCTTACTCATTAAGTCTGTATTTCACACAAATTAAAAAGCAGTGAAGTAATTTGAAATGGGAGTTTTCTAAAAAAAAGAACTTTTCTTAAAAAAAAAAAAAAAAAAAAAAAAAAAAAAAAAAAAAGAAAACAAACCATAATCTGCGTCTAAATATTTCAGTGGAACAAGTGTTGCTTCTCAAGATCTATCTAGTCAAATCTACCACAAAGCTGAATAGTATTTTAAATGGCATATGCTGACATCACAGATTTCTCATCCCTTCTTTACCCTTGGCAGAATTTTAAGGTTATTTAATGCACCAAGATACCCTTTAGAACAGTTGTTTTTCCAAATTAGCACCAAATAGCAATAATGGCTATAAAATAAAATTGGCAAAATAATTTAGTAAAAATTTCTCAATAAAGAATAATATCAATGGAAGTTACAGTTTTTGCTGTATTATTCATGGTCATACAAAAATATGAATTGCCAGGCCACTTAACAGCAAAAGTCTCACCTGTTCCTAAGTGAACTTCAAAACAATAAATATTGTGTGTGTGCCAACAGAAGAATGATAGAATTTAAAAATAATTTGGAAAAATCCCATCTTTAAATATTTTATTTCTGGCAAAACAGACCTCTTAGTGGATTTACAATATCTTCTCAGGGGTAGGGGGGGAAAAGAAGTTTCGTTTTTGACAGTTTTTTACATGCTATGTTAGAAAATAATTCTGCAGTACAGTAGACACAAAGTTAGCCTCTTCTATCTACTTACTGAAATGTACAAAAATGTAGTCAGGAAGAAAACCAGCATTTCTATGTTGCAAAAGTACTATTTCAATCATATTAGTTTTGTGTTTTTAAAATAGAATATCTCTGATTTCAGGAATGAATGAACCATTAACTTCAAAATTGCCTTAAAACCACCATGATGGAACATTTAATTCATGAGACAGTTTTACTTCCGTAATTTCTGGAAACAACCTATATATTTTTTTTCCATGGTTGTCTACAGTCAGTTAAATTGGACCATTGACATGCAGTGACAAGTTGTGAATTGTCTGGGGTAGTTCTCCTATCAGTAGCAAAAGAGCAGCAAAGTCAGGGAGCCTTTAGCTACAGGGTGGCTGTGACACTCACAGTACAGAGAACAGCACACAAGTCCTTCTGTCACTCTCACTCCAATAGCTGTGCCTTTGAAGAATATTGTAGTGTTACAGGGGCTTCAATTGGCAAAGTATTTTGTGCTCCTCTAGCACTGTAAAGCACTTATATGTGTCTGCAGTTTCAGAGTATTTGGTGCATTCTGATGATCTATGAAATACTGATGTAATTATTACTTGTATTTTCATAATGCCTGAGTGCTCCAACCAGGGGTCAGTACTAGTGATGGGTACTAGTGGTTAGAGAGAAATATTTAATTCAAGCCAGTCCTATCAGTGTAGATTATTATCAATATAGATAGGTAACACAAGAGCAGAATGAAGATTATTTAGGTCGACTCTGCACTTTTCAGTATTCATCTCATTTTTATGTTGAACCTTACATTTATACTTCAAGGTTTGCAAGGCTTAGTCTGTCTTCTGCTTTGTTTCAAATGTAAGAGCTCTTTCAATACTCTCCTGATAATGTTATTTGATTTCTCTATCCCTTTTGACTAATGACTTCACAGATAAGTTGCCTACCTTTTCTTCCTTATTCCACCAAGACTCAGAGCATTTGCTTCACACTTGGTTCTCCCTTCGGCTGTTCTTATGCAGAATCCAGACTTTTAAAGCAAAGAGCAGAATTTCTCATTTGGTGGAGTGCTCACTGGACCTTCTTTAACTAAGGACCTTCATTAACTTCTCTAATACTAATGGATTTAATTTTTTTTCTTCCCCTGCATACAAAAACATTTCCTTACAAGACATCAACATCCAAACTCTAATGGTGAATGCCCTTGTAATTTGGCTGTTATAACTAAACTTTTTGTTTACAGCTTACCCTTTGAGTCAGGTGATTAAAGAATAATCTTAAGTTCTTCTTATATGTATTCTTAGAATTCTTAAATACAACAAAACCCAGCCAGCAGCGAGTGGAATATATCTCCCTATATTTTAAAACCTTGGTTGTTCTGCAAACTATACACCTTTAAAATAGCTGGGTGATGCTGAATCTGTGGACAACGTGATGCCTACAGTACAACAGCTAGAACAAAACAGAGAAAATACTACAGTGGGAGGATTTCTGCCACATAGTCCAAAAGCATCTGCAAATTTCTTTATTTCTTTCCAGGAGAAGGAAAGTCTAATAGCCCCAGGTGAAACTTCCTATCCCCACATGAGATAAGCCTTTAATTTCATGGTCAAGATATCTCACAGAGCCTTCCTCAGTCAGTATTTATTCTTGTCTTTTCAGAAGAGTACCTTTGATACATAGTCTGAAAGCTGCACTGCAGTTCTTTTGTTTCACAGGCACTCTCCATTTATGCTGCGTCTCAACAGTGTTTTTCCAAGCCCTGCATAAATGAACTTGCTTGTTTCAAAAGCTAGTTCTTTCCCCATTTTTCTTTTTGTACCTGGGATTTGAACCTGGCAGGACATTTGGAGAGCATGCTGGGGCACCTGCAGCAGAAGCGCCAGTTGTATCTCAGACACATTGTGCTGAAGAGTGGCTTCATTATTCTTCTGCCAAGGATGACTGTCTGTTTCTCAATAGATCTGATTGTGAATGAATGGGAGGTTTGAGAAACAGTGGTGGCTCAGCTGGAATGCCCAGCTTTCCCAGCAACAGAAGCAGAGGGGCAGGGGCAGGAAAGCAGGCGGTTTTCAGGCATGTTCCTGTCACCAAGTCCACAGCTCAGTTTCCTGGTTTTGTAAGGAGAGTCTAATTAAGCTGTTATCTACCTCCAGCTCAAACTGGATGGACAAAAATGGATTTGCTTAGAGAGGTAGCATGAATGGGGGCAGAACTGGTTGTAACCCACCTCTGGGCTGTAAGATATGTATTCAGGAACAACAGGAGACCTTCCCTGCATCTAAAAATTCTCATGTAGGTCTTTCCCTTTGTAACTGTAGTAGGAGGCTCTTTGTAACTGGTTTACAAAAGAAAGAAAGGCTTTTGCAATCACAAGGCTGGTTGGTTGTATTTTTCCACCTACCTGAAATAATGGCTCAAAAAGAAAGCCTGTTGGTTTTTCTGCAGCACACTGTGAGAACTTTACAGCAATTAAATGGCATCATTTAGAAACAGCAGAGTTATCTAGTTAATCAGCTTGAACTCCACCTTGATCTTAAACCATAAGTTGCTACAGCACAAAAATACTATGGATGAGCATTCCTTTTTCAGTAAAGTCTCTCCTCTCAGGTTTCTCATGCAACAGCAGATGAAACTCTCCCTACACACAGATGGGAATCTCTGGAGATAAGGCAGTTCATGGCACAGCCAGGACATATCCTTGACGTGTGGAGTAATGTACTGTTCTGCCAGAGGAGTTGCAGTACTCATGAATCAGATGTGTGTTATTATGATTGTTTTTCTAGCTCTGTGGATGTAGAACAAATAGATTTACACGTGTCACCCTGAGATGAGATACCAGGGGACTGACTCAACAGTATGAACTAGTATGGCTTGTTCCACTGACCTCTCATTCCATACCTCTAGTCTTTGCTGGAGAGTGAATTACCAGCAGAATCAAGACAACACTTTTTGTCAGTACTAAACAGCTACTTTAAAAAAAGCAGTACCTATAATAAAGACAGAAACAAATTTGGTCTAATTTGCTCTCCCACAAGGGTCTGAAGGTTTAAATGTTGACATTTGACACCAGTACCCTAGCAGAATATTTAAAAAAAGACTCAGCAGGATAAGCCTCAGGACCATTTGTCTAACAAAAGGTGATGTTCAGCATTTTTCTGAAAGGATACTCAAACAATTCACAGAATAATCATTCCTATTTTAGGCTGTAGGCAATAACAGGGCATCTCTTTTAAACCAAATGAAAGATGTATTTTTCCTGCTAGTGACACTGGCTGGGTGATGTCAGCAGATGAGCCTGTAAGGCCATTAACATAATTCTGTGTTTTCCAGCATAAACTTCAGTAAAACCTCTATATTATAGAATCAGATTTTAAAGCCACTGTTTATTGGACTTGCTGCCAAGGGAATGTCTCATTTGTGAATGAGTGTAGACATATCCACAACTACTGAAGTGACAAAAAGCTTAGTGATAGAACTCTTAGTGCTCCTCTCTGTTGTGTAATCATCATTATACATGGCAGTACAAACCCATCCAGATTCATCAGTGGATGAATTCCTATTAATTTCCATATCTCTTTCAAAGAATGAAGAGAGGTCTCCTGTTCTTCAGTCTAAATTAAACATATATTAATAAAAGTCACAGAAGTCATAAATCAGTAATGATTCTTTCCTTAGTTAGAAGAATTTTTTATTCTCATGTTACTTAACTGATGTTTAAATTTCCATTATTAACTTGGTGAAATGCATAAATCAAACTTTCTACTTTCTGCTTTCTTCAGGAATTACTTCAGCAATTCTTCAGGAGTTCAGGAGTTATGATGTAAGAAATCTTAGGGAAAAAATTGCCTTAAAATTAATGTGCATGTACTTGAAGTTTCAGTAGATATATGACTGTTATGTTGTCAGATACTAAGTTGGAATATTTGCAAGTAAAGATGCTTTAAATTATACATGAGAGACAGCATCACCAGTAATGACTCATATTGCCAAAATGAGGAAGAAGGAAGTTTAAGGAAATAAAATGACCAATACTCACCAGCACAATATCTTAGCAACTCTAGCTACCCCTCTACTGAGTTATTATACCATCATTTGAAAAGTTAGTGTTGACACATTATTGGTGGCTGACTCAAGTCAAGGCAGTAAAGGCTCATAAACATTCTTCTTCTACACAAGGAATTAAAAATACAGTTTCTAAAAATAAAAACAATCCTGATAACTGCTAAAAGTACTTTCCTGCAATTTGCTTAAACAAGACAGGGCATAGAAAGCTAGGATTCAATTTTATGGAAGTTTTGAATGCTGATACTGTATTTAATGCAAGCAGTTATCGAGCTGTTCCTGAGAGACTTGAGTACTCTTTTCTTTCAAATTCCACTGTGTTCTGGTGTCATGTCATTGTTTTCCAGAGAAAATCAGAGATTGTCTTTCATTGTGAGAGTCCTTAAAGATCACCCTGTTTCAACACCTAAGATATTTAATCAAAAATTGCAAGGTCACATATGTGTGACAATAAGATAGAAGTCAAGTCATAAGATGCCTAGGACTATACTGACACTTTTTGGTTTTGTTTTATACAAATGTGAACTTCCCACAAACATATTCACTTGTTGATTACTTTTATTGCATCCAAGTGTCATTTTGATTTTACAGCAAATAAAAGTCACACACATATACATATATATATGTATATATATATGTCAACTTTCATGAATTGCCTCTGACTTCAGAGCAATTTAGCAGAGATTATAAATTATCATGTAATACAAATCCAATATTCATTATAGCCTTTTTTGTTTTACAGCTGAGTTTTCATTGAAATTTGCAGGCAAGTGCTTTTCCTTTTAGAATTCGTGTCTTCATTTATCGTATTTTTGAGGAATCAGAAGAGTCAGTAAGTCACATGAAGATTAGTCAAGTTCATCAATAATTTCCTTCTTGGTCTTATTAACATTTCCTCAAATGAATAGACAGGGCCAAATTCCAAAACTGTGTGTGTCTATCTATGCAATCGATTATTGACATTATCTGGTTACATACTAGAAGCCATAACTGAATGTGAACCCCAAAATTAATCACCAGGAAGACTCCTCTTCTTTCAGAGAAGTGTAATTTAGAGGGACTCAGCTCAGTCTTTGCAGCAGTGGAAAGGTTACTATTTGGGGATCACTGGTTCAGATTTCACCCTTTCCTGTAGGCACTTTTCACCTCATCCTCATCCCTGTCTCCTCTGTGGCAGCTGGATGTACCCACCCCTGTCAGCTGCTGGACCACCACCACTGCTGAACTTACTGGGTTTTGTGCTCTTGGGAGGGGATCAACAAGGCCTTGGGCTCTGGGGGCTCTTCTGACCAAAACCCTGGAAAGATACACTTTCATGCCCCTTACAGCATTCTATTAATGACTTGCTAAACAGAAACAAACTAGCTTTCATAGCATTAATTGAAACACTGTTTTTATCCTTATCCTTTCACTATTTAATGAGAATATATATTGCTTATTTTTAACGTTAATGAAATCTATCACACAGAAAGCAGCTTGAAGCTTTAAGCTTAAAAAAAAAGGAAAAAAAAAAAAGAAAAACAATGTGGGGCTTAAGCTTAAAAAATGCCAATGAAAACTAAAACTGAATAACAGCAGAAGAAGCAACTCGGTACGAAGGATCTATTCCTGAGAATGAAAGATCCAACCAAGACAGGAGTCTAGAATGAAGAGTTAAACAAACAGACTCCACGGTGTAAGCAAAACCCTTTTCCTTTTAAGATCTAGATCTCTACTTGGATCTTTGTCAAATGCTTTGCACCTGTGCTATCGTGCTTTCTCAGCTTTGATGCTTATAACCTGGTCAGGTTAACATTTCAGACTCATCTCATGGCCATTTTACAGAACAGAAGTGCTTTGCTAGGGATGAAAACTCCACCAGTGTCAACAACAATATGCTGCTCACTGAATGAAAAAAAATAAAATAAAGCATTTGTACCAAAATCAAACTCCTTAAAAAAATATTTTACTTTAACTACCTGTGCTTTGCAGAGTAATTTAGACGTGTGAAGAGGTGTTAAGCTTCCTACACCATGAGGTACAGAATTTCAAACCCGTCTTTAAAATTTGTGCCATTGATCACGAGAACACAGAAAAATTGAAAACTATGAAGAAGTACAACTCCCCTAATTTAATTTTCATCCTTCCTTCAAAGGTATTTATACCAAACTATTCAAGATTTGTTCTGGACTAAGTCTGGACTAAGTCTTGCTTTTTTTACCATCCACTCTCAAAACAAAACAAACTACTTATACTGTCCTAAAATATGACAGTTCGTTCCCAGGTATCGCTCATAGGTTGTGTTGTACTGGGGCTTCTATCTTGATGTCAAAAGAATGACTGAAATTTTAACCAGCTTGCCTGTGCAAAAAAAAATTCTCTCAGGTGCTGACTGGCTATGGATGAAAAAGAGAGCAGCACCCAACACAGTAGAGGAAAAGTGACCTACTACAACTGCGTGAAGGGGGAAAAAAAGAGTAGCACACTTGTCTGATACATTCTTCCAAATGCTTCAGGCCTTTTCATTACAGATTTTGTTCTTTTTTCTTCCATCAATTCACTGCACAGCTTCCCTACCACTAATGCAGGTATTTGTTACTGGCACAGCCTCTGTAGTTTAAAGATCAGCTCTCAGCTCATTTTAGGTGTTGCAATTAGAAGAAAACCTAAAACCTTTACTGAAATGACAGAGCTTTATTCCTACCAGTGCTGAAAACAGGAATGGAAGGTGCTCAGTAGCTCCAAAGAAGCTCTTGGGTACTCTGAAATAGGCTGGAGGGTAACCAGTGTGCACAAATGGTTATGTGAGCAAATAAATATTTGTTTCATAAGGGTTACCTGCAATTTCCATAACTTTTACAACATCCTGCTGCTGTATACTTCTTCTAGGTTAATTGAAGTTTCAGGGCACACTGAAGTTTAAATTGCATTCAAAGAGTTTTAGGTCAGAACAGGTTGCCCTCAGATGAGGGTAGCTATATCAGAAGCAGAAATTTCTCTTAAAGAGTCCTTCTCCTTTGAGAGGTTTTACAAGAGGCTGTCAGTCACTGCACTATTCAAACACTGTCCAAGGACACCATATATTCAAAGCCACCTGGAAAGCGCCAGCCTTCCTTCTGAACAGTCTTTCCAATCTATTAATAAAACAATATATTTAAAGTAAGAGGCACTTCACTGTTTCCCACAACAAATACCAGAAAAAAAGAGTTTTTAAATTCATTCTCCAAAAGTAAATTGCTTTCATGTGAAACAAAATCCCTAACACTCTCACTTTCTTTTTCAATCCTCTGCCCTTCTGCAAAGTGGCTATACCTTAGATTTCTTGACAATTTATTAGTGGAGATGAATTCTCAACAAGAAAATATTAATACTAAATATAAATAAATATAGAAAATAAATACTAATACAAATAATGTTATTGATAAATATACTGGCAATAAATAATGAGTAGATAAATAGCTGTATAATGTGCTAGTATTAATGAGTACAAATAAATATAAATACATATTCATACATATTAATAAACTCTAACATTAACAAGTGGAAATTGTTAAACTTTTGTAATTTCTTAGCAAGAATATACCCTTATCATGTATACTTGAATATGTTTTCTCAATTTCCTAGCTACTTTTCATTACAGTCTCCTAGAAACCCAGAATAACTAGTTTGTGATTATGAGTGTTGGTTATAGTTCTCAAGACCTGCCACGATCACAAAGATCATTTACTGATCCTACAAACCCTTTCATTTATTTTCTATGTCTTGGGGTCTTTTATTTTCCCACAGAAGAAGCAAAGCTGAGCAAATTTCACAACAGTGACTTTTGCCTGCCATTTGCACACACTAGTGTTGTGACCACTGTTCCTGATGCTTTGAGAGCAAAGGGAATAAGAGGAATCATCATATTATCCTGCTATATGAATGAGGAACATATAAAAGTTCCACCTATAGCAGTATCATATGCCATCTTTATGCATCTATCACAGAAAATCTAAACCCAAGCCAGATTCTAAACACAAACTTGCAGCAGAGAAAAAAATCATCTGTACATTTACAGAAAAAGGGTGACATAAGAAGTTTAAAACAAAAGGTCTGAAACAAAGCAGGAGCGTGTGTTTTTGCAGGAGGATGTGAAATCTTAATGCAAAGTACAATTCTCCCACAAGAATAAAATTTCAGTGTTGCAACAATCTACAATTTATCTACAATAAGCAGATAAATGTGCTGTAAAGCCTCTGTTAGTGTGCCAGCATCTCTCACCTGGCATGCCAGAGCACCAGACCTCCGACCAAACACAGACCACACATATCATAAAAATGGCATTTTTAA
Source organism: Erithacus rubecula (assembly GCF_903797595.1). Lineage (NCBI taxonomy): Eukaryota > Metazoa > Chordata > Aves > Passeriformes > Muscicapidae > Erithacus > Erithacus rubecula. The sequence continues at coordinate 2,851,571 of NW_027635819.1, read as the reverse complement.
TTTCTTGCAGAAGGACTGTTTACTCTGTGGTTCTCAAAATAGCATGAATGGTTGACTTAAGGATACCATTTGCCCAGGTAACTTCAATGAATCCATCTTCCTCTCTGCCATTGTAGATACAGTAACAATGAAATCTCTCACACATCAAAATCCTTAAGTAAAAGTTGATCCTTTAGCATCATAGAGTAATTGAGTGAAGGCCATAATTCCTAGTGCCTAGTGCTTCTCTGTTTACACTAAATTTCCCAAACAAAAGCAGCCTTATCTGTAGGGGCACTGAATTCTTGAAGCTTCATCAGCTCAAGATATACAGTTTTATACCATAAAAGGGAAATTTGCTAATAATAACATATCATTGTGGTTATAGATTATGTCATAACATAATTTTCAGAGAGAAAACAATTATAGCAGTTTTTGCCAAATAGGACTAGAACATACACATACATATAAAACTTTGAATTAAAAGTGTCATTGCTGTGATCCATCTTACTGACAAAATGGACAAGGAAAAACATCTACAGATTTCAACCTGCTACACAAAGGATAAGACCCACATCTGAGAAGTGATAATATATTGTTTATTGTGCACTGAAGTCAAAAAAATTCAGGCAAAACCAGCAATTTCCAAATCATTAATTCAGAATTCCATCTTAAGCAGTCTTTGAAGAGACAGAGAAATGGGTGAGCCATGCACAGGATAATATGAAAGCACCCAAGACAGTCCAAAGGCAACTGGGAAGTATTATAGAAATTGTGTTCTGAGACTGTGTTCTTTGCTTTTTCACTAGATCTCTCAGAGTAGTGTATTCCAACAGAGACATTTTAGGGCCCAGTATACTTACTATACTTAACCAACAAATGTCAGAGCTGACTCATTACCTTCTTACACTTTTTTCTTAAGGACACAGATCAAAGTTACAAATATCAGACTGTCCCTCAGATTGCAAGAACTTGTCTTCTAGCTTTATTCTTCATTTATCAGTCAGGTATGTCATGTGAAAATGCCACAGGTGTGGTTGCATCGCTGTTGTAGTTCAAATAAAATTGGATGGCTTGTCAATTTTATGTGGAATATGTATAATTACATGCATTTCTTTTAAAAATCCACAGAAGTTAAATATGCAACATCAATAAAATATTTTCAGATATGCCTGTTACCTGAGTAATGACAGATTCTTCTGCATTGTTTTAAGAAGCACCAGCCTAATGGCAACACACTTCAGTCACCAGCCTAGAGCCCTACAATATCTGTGGTGCTATTGCATATTCCACCCCAGTTCTGCATGTCTTACTGATAGGAGTGAGCTGCATGAATAGAGTTAGGCCAGAACACACACTAGAAAACTGCTTTCAAATAGCAGAAGCACCCTGCAGTTCAGGTGTGCTGGCAGTGCCTTCCACCAAGCACCTCAGCAATGCACCCATGTTAGGGGTTGAATTCACCTTTAATGCCTGGTCATCCAGAATGTGTCATTTTGCCTGTTTGTAGACAACATAATAAATGAGCCAGGGATTTTGTCTTACTCTATGCTTAATAGAGGATTCATGTGTATAATAGAGAATGGGCATTTCATTTCAACAGCAATAATACAAATGAACTCTCAGTTTGCTGTTCATTCACAGCATTTTTAAAGCACCAGCATCTACAATGTGTAAAGGACAGATGGAGGTAAAACTGCTTAGTCATGAAGCTGGTAAAGCTTGCTCTCAGTTTATCACAGACTGCACTAACACAAAAATAGAATCTTCAATTAAACAAGACTCATTCCTTTGTTATTTGATGCTACAGAAATTATGTTTAAGACCACAGTCCCATAAAACAAAGAATCATAGAAGAGTTGATTTGCAAAGGAACTTTCAAAGGTCATCTAGTCCAGGTTCCTTCTATAAACTAGCATATCTTCAACTAGATCACGTTGCCTAAAGACTCATTTAACCTGACCTTGAATGTTTCCAGGGATGGGGTATCTACCACCTCTCTGGGCAACCTGCACCCTTGTTTCACTACCCTTACAGAAAAATGCATATCTAGCCTAAACACACCCTCCTTACACTAAATCCTTGAGTTGAATGTTGGAAAAGTTATCAATGGTCCTACAGTACCAGCAGTTTTCCTTGTGAAGAGCTCAGTACAACACACAGTGGGGATCCACTGGTGGTCTTGGGCAGGCTTCCACAACCAGACTGCAAAACCTACTCAGTGTCAACAGCAAACGTGTTGCAGCCATTTAAACTCGACCCTGGCTTGAGGAGGGAATGGGGTGGAATGTGAGCTCAATCATCTGGCACTTTGTAGAGAGCTTATACTGGCCAGAAACCTTGTTAGGTAAAAGATGTCTCTTAGTAACCAGGTGGTGCTGCTCCTCATTTCTCAAAAAGAGTATTAAGAGGACTCAACACAGGATAAGTCAAGCCAGAAAGTCCATTGAATTTCAAAAGATTTTAAAACCAATGGAAAAGCAAGACACAATCATCAGAAATCAGTCTTGACCTCAAATAATAGTTTGAGCTTCAGAGCAAGGCAAATCTAGGCATGAACACACTTTAGCAATGAGAGCTGTACTTGCAAACTACAGCTGGATCCCAGAATAAGGGATATTAAATCTGTTGAATATTTTTTGCATTTCTGTGATGTTCCTAATTTCTATTTTTTACCTTATTTAAAATGCAATGTTCCAAAACTTGCTTCCAAATCTTTGCTGAATACAACCTCTTTTATTTCTAAAAATTGTTTATCAGAAATTATGTTATTTTTATATTCTTAATGAAAGGATATTGGATGGTGTTTTGGTCTTTGAAAGCTGTCTATTGCACTTTTAAATCCTAGACAGTTTCCCTGCATATTTACTATCTAGCTTCTTGTTATTACTTATCCTCAGAAAATAGCAGACCCATCATATAAACCTCTAGATGGTGTCAATTTAGAAACACCTCTGCTGATATTGCATCTGTATCTAAGTTATTTTCTCCTTATATTTTTGCTACAAAAACAATAATTCTCTGTAACCTATTCCTCAGGTGAAAATCATCATAATTGTGTTTCTGTGATGTTATCCCAAAGAATGGTCTAGGCAATATAAAACAGGATGCAAACCAGAGCAGATAAGCCTTAATGTCATAAAGACTTTTTTCCTCAGTAATATTTTTAGCCACATAAAATCAAACAGATTTGTCCTATTGACGTTACGAATAAGACTGAGGAACAAATAGTTTTCTAAATAAAATAGTTTTCTGGATCTGCCAGTTCTGTAGATAAGCTAAGTAAACCTCACAGAAAACTACCTTTTAGAGTTGTGAATGATTAATATTTTGTACATTGTATCTGATCATGGCTTTCCTACTCTTTTGTACACCTGCATGTACCTGAACACAAATATGCACACACACAAATACATGTTTGCTCTCATGAGACCTGGGTACCACATCCAGTGCTGCAGGCTGAAACAGAGGAAGGGAGTGGATCTGTTGGAGCCAGTCTGACAAGGAAAGAGAAAATGGTCCAAGGGCTGGAGCACCTCTGCCCTCAAAGACAGGCTGGGAGAATTAGGGCTGCTCAGCCTGGAGAGGCAAAGGCTCCAGGGATGTCTTAGAACACCTTTCTGTAGGGTGCTAATGGGGGGCTACAAGAGGCTGAGGAGAGACTTTTCATAAGGGCATGGTGTGACAGGACAAGGAGAAATTGCTTTAAACTGGAAGAGGATGGGTTTAGATTAGAATTTAGGAAGAAATTATTACTGTGAGGGTAGTGAGACACTGCAACAGATTGTCCAGAGAAGCTGTGTCTGCCCCATCCCTGGAAGTGTTCAAGGCTGGATAGAGTTCTAAGCAACTTGGTCTAATGCAAAATGTCCCTGTCCATGGCAGGCAGGTTCATACAGGATGATCTTTAAGGCCCCTTCTGATCCAAGCCATTCTATGCAACAATAAAACACACAAATGAATGTGTTCAGTAAAATCCACAGATGAATATGCTCTGTGTTCCCTTAGGAAAAATAACAGCCATAATAATGTCTTTGCTTCCATAATACATTCTACATCTTATGGAAGTAAGTGATCTTTACAGATCTTTACATGTTCATCATATGACAGCTCTGCTAGGACAGCTGTTTCTTTTGCATCCTCAATCAGAAAGTACTAATGCCTTTAAAAATATTCACCAGAACACATCAAAGGGTGAAGAAGATAAATTCTTGCTGCTCAGATAACAGTGAAAATGTCAAAGCAACTGGTATAACTCAAATTTAAAATATACCTGAGACAAACTGATTCAAAGTGTTGACATTTTTAATTTCCAGCACATTGCTGTTTAATTTCCAAAGCATTTTGTCGTTACTATTGTAAAGGATGATACCTATGCAATAATTTTAGTTTTTAAAATTCCAAAGAGAAATGTGCTTCAGATAAAAAACATGGTCTGAGCCATAAAAATAGATAATATTTGGATTTTGAATACAGATCTTGTTCAGTTTTCCTCTGTGTATATTCAGTTCTTTTGTGGGATTTTAGCAAAGAGCCACTTCTCATATATCAAAATAACAATTTATGAAAGTTTAAATTAAGGTTTTCTACCGTATAACTATACGTGTTAGGAAAAAAAAATTAATCACTGTGTTATTATTTGTATGTATGTGGTAATAACACAAGTTAAAGACAATTATCCAATTTACCAGATTTCATCTGTCTCATGCCCTGCTATAAAAATTGAAGCAGAGATAAAATTAAAGGTTTCTGTAAAAAGAAATTGTGCAAAGCAAGCAAGACAAATACTGTGGAAGCATTAGCATAAAATCATATACCTAAAAATCTGTAATTATTTTAAAAACTGTACCACAATAGTGAGGGATATATGCCAAAATACATTGCTTCAATAATACACTGAGAGACAGTTCAAATGTTACAAACTGACTCATGCTTACATCATAAAATCCACAGAAGAATACTGAATTGGCAGTGAAGATCCATTCTGTCTCCATACAGATATCAGTTATTCTAATGTAGATGTATTTTTACATGGTCAATAAGCTCAGCCTATAACCACTGACAATGAATGGCCCCAGTGAATGTTTATTTCCACACTCTGCTTCTAACAGCAGTGATAACTGAAGCACAGGGCATAAGTAAGAGTAATGATCTGGTAAGCAAATGGTCTCCAGCCTGCCTGCAAGGCCATTCATCTCAGGGAATGTTTCTCACTTCAATTATTATTGCATGGCTAGTAAAAAATTGATCTATACTAAACAGGGATGCCTTTTCATCAGCCTCACAGAGCACTGCTGTCCATCAACAAAGTTCTGCCCACACTTTATTAAGAGAAAAAAAAATCAACAAAAAAACCCTCCCAACATCTGGACTCTAAAACTGTTTACAGAAACCAGAGTATTTTACTCATTTTCCTCAGGTAAGCCACTACCAGATGCTGCCTCTGAGCATCCAGTCCTCCTTCAGCCTCATACTTTGCTCACTCTTTTTGTGGGCAGGATTCATGCTGCTCCCTGAGGTTTTGTTATGATCCAGTGAAAATACTCTGAAATAGGCAAACATCTGTCTTCACTGTAGGAAATACTATTTATTTAGTTTTAGCTCATTTGCTGTTCTAGGTATCAAGTATTATCTACTGAGGTCTGCCCCTGTGACTTCTCATTCATCCTCTCCAAAACACTTTCTACTTTTTATTCCCACAGGACCATGTTGAAACTTATTATTCTTTCTTGCCACAATTAATATGTTTTTGTTAGAAATAAATTTCAGCTGTTTTTTGTAGTTTTCCCTTACCCTCATCCAAAGCAGATGTAAAGCACTGAACAGCCAGTATGGTGATATTTTACACTAGGTTTGCAAGAAATACAAAGGGCTACAGAGAATCCATGGCCAGTAAATATCCAGATGCTTTTAAGAAATAAGCAAAGATGGCAACTTTGTCCATTATATCTTCTTCTGTGATGTTATTGGGACTGGGTAACATGATTGGATTTGAAAGCCTTGCACATTTTTGGGGGGTAAATTATTGGAGATATTAACTAAGAGCATATAATGTTTAAGTGGATGAATTATGAGATACTTTCCTATCTTCCGGCACCTACAACTTATTAACTTGCTGAGCCATAGGCTATGTTTGGAACATCATTATTAGAAAGCAAGGAATGTAATAGCTTGAATCTGTTTCTTTAAATGTATTTTGCCATTAGCCCTGTGGAGCTGTGGCAGCTGCAAGATTCATTGCCTCAACCTGTGGGGAATGAGTACGGTAAAAAGCCATCTAGACAGAGGACAAAATTGTTTCATTCAACAGCATATTCTAAAATTGATGTATCTAGGCTATTTATCTAGACTCTCTCTGTAGTCACCACCCAGAAAAATCTGCCTCCAGGTAATAATTTACACTGTGTGTTTTCACTGCCTTTCCTCATATGGGAAAGATCATACATTTGAAGTAGCGAATTTCTCACAATGGATTTTGGGTGTTCACTTTACTAGAAACCTCCCAATTTTAGACAACAGAGTAGATGAATTTAGTTCCAAGTGAAGTCACCTTATATTGACTGCCTTTTTCCATTGTGCAATACAGAGAAATGGGGAAGAATTTAGGCCCATTTATACAGGCAATTAATAATTTATATGGCACATTACCTATATGCTAAAGAACAGACCTATCAGGGTTAATCCATTCTCTTTGGGTATATCCAGAGACACAGGAACGGCAGCATGGCAGTCCTTATTGTGCAAATCCAGCATAATTTAAAAGTTTTATGGACTAGGAAATAACTAACAGGAAAACTAGCACATGCTCAGTGATTCCCACAATCACTAAACCTAAATTTTTACTCCTGATGATAAGTCATAACCTCTCAGTGTAGGTAAAAGACAACCTCAAGTGGCCACAACAAAATCAAATTAAAATCATGACATACACCAGCAAGGAAATGTGACCAGAAAGCAAAACTTAAAAGAGGTGCAAACCAATAAGCTGCTAACAAAGACTGCATTTCACTCTCAGCAAAAGCTGCAGATTTCTGGGCAGCATTCCTCCTGTTACTGGGGTGAAAATAACTTCAGCTCCCCCATTCACCACAACTTAGCAGTTCTTAATTAGGTGTCATGCTGTGAGACAAGTTCATGACAATTCCAACTGATGTTCAGAAGTTCAGACAGAAATCCAAACATTTACATGGACATTTGGAGCTACTCAAGTGATAGAGAGCAACATCTTAGAAAAGTTACCAACTCTTACAGAATGTGTAAAAAGAAAGCCACAAAAAGAAATAAACTGTGAACGAGATTTGCAAATTATTCAATAGAAGGATACTTTAATTAATGAGAAGTGTATGTTTTATCTCAAGGGCATATTTCAAGGCACAACATACATACATACATTCATACATAGAGATGCACAAACGAAATACTGCCCAAAGAAAATGTTAGGTTGATTGTGTTCTGTTTTGGTTTTGGTAACAGGGAGGTACAGGGGTAGTTTCTGTGAGAAGCTGCCATAAGTTTCCTTGGAGTCTAATGGTTCCAATGCCCCATGGCTCCCAGACAGATCTGCACTGGCCAAGGCTCAGCCCCTCAACAATAGTGGCAGTGCCTGGAGGACAACAGATTTAAGAAGGAAAGGAAGTTATTGCACAGAGCAAATTGTAGCCAGAAAAGGTGAGAATATATGATGGGAAGAGCCATGCAGGTACCGAAGTCAGTGAAGAAGAACTAGGAGGAGGTGCCCAGGGTGCTGGAGCAGATTGCCCTGCAGCCCAAGGTGCAGCCCATGGTGAGGCAGCTGTGTCCCTGCAGCCCATGGAGAACCTCATGCTGGAGCAGTGGGGGTGCCTGAAGCAGCATGGCACACTGTGGGAAACCTGGCAGGACCTGTGCCCCTGTGAAGAGAGGAGTCCACACTGGAGCAGTGCATCCCTGAAGGACTGCACCCTGTGGCATGGAACCACACTGGAGCAAACTGTTCCTGGAGGACTGCACTGTGTGACAGGGACTTATCCTGGACAAGTTCATGGAGTTCTGTCTCCTCTGGGAGGGACCACACACTGGGGAAGAGCATGAGAAGTCAGTGGAGGAAGGAGCAGCAGAAACAAAGTGTGATGGAATGATCACAGCCCACCCCACCTTGCCACTGGAGGGGAGAGGGACTGAATCTGGGGTCAAGTTAAGCCCAGGAAAGATAGAGGGATGGGTGGAAGGTGTTTTTAAGATTTGGTTTTATTTCTCATTATTCTACTCTAATTTGTATAGTAAAAAGTTAAGCTGATTTACCAGAGTTTATTATGACTGTGAAGGCAATTGGCGAGTGATCTCTCCCTGTCCTTATGTGTACCCTAGAGCTTTTTGCAGCATTTTCTCTCCCCTGTCCAGATGAGGATCAGGGCAACAGAGGGGTTTTGGTGGACACCTGTCATCTAGCCAGAGTGTTGACCACACACTCTCAATGAGGGTGAAACAATTCACAGACACCTGCCAAGTCTCTTGCACTGAGGCAGGGTTTCAGCCTGACATACCCAATGACCAGCACCTACACCCAGAACCCCAGACTTGCTTGGCAATATGACATCTTTCTGTGGGATGCACAGACATTATTACCCTACTCCTAATCCTCCCAGCAGAAGAGGATTAGCAGGCAAGAACATCAGGAATTTGATACTGAGAAATCCAGCAACAAAGACATCCAGCTGTGCTGGGCACCGTGTGTGACTGAAAGCACAGAGGATTGAGATTTAGGTCAGCCTACAGATGTGAAATTATCAAAAGACATCATAGGGGACTGTGTGCCATTGGTATTTGTGACTTGAGGCCCTAGTACAAATTGGAACTTTTGGTGTGACAGTCTATTACTTATAGACCTGATATAAGAAGCTCTGATTTAGATAGATTTCAAATAGCACACATTAGAACACATATTAGAACAATTTTTGTTCTAATTATAAGTTAAGAATAAAGTATGAAGAGCCTTGATTTGCAACCTCACAACCATCACTGATTACACAGACTGGAATATTGAGGGCAAGAGATATGTTTACTTTCTCTTTTCAAAATATAAGAGCTTTTACAAAGGTTTTTTCCTTGCATGGTGGGGATTAAATAAAAAAAATTTAACCCAAGAATTCCACAGCACTAAAACATCAAAACATTAGGCAAAAAATCCCTGCTATATTATGCTAATAATGCCTATTGTTCTGAAATCTACAGTCTAATACTTTCCCATGCTTTCAAATCTACAATAACTTCTCTCCATGTAGTTAGAAGTTTCTAGTTGTAGTTAGGTACTTCTCCTCCCTCCCCCAATACAGGCTTGAGCATTTTTACTGCAAATGTTCCTAGCATGTCCAGAAGCCCTAAAATGTTTGGAAATAAAGTAAATTTTCAACTCCATTTTGAAAAAATGCATAATTTATTGAATATTTTGTGTACTGTCTTATTGGAAGCCAGGAAGTTTAAAAATGAGATTTTGATTAATATCTCCACAGTCAATAAACAGACAGTAGGGTAAACATGCATGTGCTTCCAGTCCTCAATGGCAGCCCACAGATCTGAATCATTGTTTTTACATCAACTTTGTAAAACAATGAAAGCTTATGAGGAGAGTAACTGCAAATTTTAATACTTTTTTTTTTTCCCTGATGCCTCCCTCTATTTTGCGTGAATCTGGTAAACTTTTGTCCACAGTCTTTTTCATGACATCTGTAAAGCACCATGGACACACATGGATATAAATTAGTCATGTCACTAGTTATACTGTGCAAATACATTCAAAAACGTTGTTTGGAAAATTATGTTTATGTATATGGTAAGGCAAGCAACAAGTCAGTTTTGATTTTTTCAATTGCATCTCTTAAAAATCCTTGTATGCCAATTCTACAGTAGCTTCACAGATTATATGAGTCATTCATGTCAAAAACTTGCACAGTAAAGGCTCAGCTTCTCAATATAGAAATACACTGGATTCATCATTGTCACTAAGTATTAGAACAATGTTCAGCACACTGCCTGGCCAAAGTACTTTATTATGTCAAAAAATATTAACAACACAAAGAATGATTCCTGTGGAATAGCTTGCAAAAAACCAAAAGAAATCACATTGTTTAGCACTCCAAAGCAATTTATCTGGTTATTATATCCTTTCAGTGATATCTTGTCCAAAATGCAGGGTGGTTACCCAGTGCAAAGTGCCACTTCACACTGCAGAGAGGGATATTTCTAACTTTTATTCTACTGTGCGCTAAGTAGGGAGCTGGGTGGTAAAAGTCTGGCTCCCTGACCACCAAAATTTTGTACTGTTTGTCCATTTTAACAAAAGAATCAGCTTTCTCTGGCTACAGATTGCAGAATTATTTTATTAGTTAGTACTCAAACCCCTACTTGTTACAGCTCTGACTTCTCATGCCAATTAATCCACATGAGAATTCTGCCCTCCATTAGAGTCTGGGGTTTATTCTGAGTGGTCAGTGTCTTGCTGGACATGATCTCCCAATATCTTAAATACCTTAGTCAGCTCAGTTCTGCTGACTTCACTCCTGGTGGCTTTCATCCAGATAGCCCATTCATCTTGGGATTGCCTTCCCTTTTACTTAAAACAATAGAATAGCCAAGCATACAATGTTCAAAATGGAATTGCTTAGTCATAACTGCCTAGCTAGTGATTAACTTGAAAAAAATTGCAAAGTTTGATTCAGGTCTTGAGGGGCTCAACTCTTGAGAGCCTCAATGTCAATGTAACTCCACACAGATTTTTCCAGTTGTCAGTGTTGACATCATAAATAAAGGTAATATATTTGTTGATCTTAAAGTGATATTTTTAGAAGCAAGACTGTTCCAGCCTTGAACCACAGCATTCCTTTAAATATCAGTTGATTCAGGGCCCAAGTGAGTGTTTCAGTAAAAGCAGGTTACCTGTAGCAAAAAGCATTGCCAGTAAATCAGGAATTTCTGCCATACAATATTCATCAAGCCTGATGAGTTTCATGAGACCTGAGGGGAACATACTTAAAGAACATTTCAGAGAAATACTCCCATAGTACACTGTCAGAGGGAACTTGCTTGTTAAGCTCCTCCATCAACATTTTTACAAATTATTCTTTGGATACCTGGACAGACCACTCATATTGTTTGTTTCTGCATGAAGGAACTAAGAAAGTAAATTCTCTTCTTTTATGATATTCTCTACCATTGCTATACAGAGGAATGTCCATACATGGAACAATTGCCTGGTATTCTTGGCACTAATTTAGTTTTCCATCCTATGAGATGGATGAAACTGGTAAAGAATCTGACCTCACTGTGGGCACTGTCCCAAAACCCAATCCTAATTCTACCACATTGGGTAGAAAGCTACGATATCGTAGCAAAAATAAATTGAAAGTCATTACAAAGTTGCAACCAACTGAAAGTTTCACAAATGTATGATGTTAATACTAATTACTTCTGGCAAACAGCTCCTGCAGTCTGAGTATGAATTATGGTGTTAAGGTGAAAACGTACAAAGATTTTTGTTTTAACAATTGCTATTTTGTGGGTAATCAGACTGTACTACTGGATTGGATTCAAGTGTAAGTGCATAAATGGCACACAAGAAAGCATATCAAAGTTACTGCCCAGATCAGTCTTCAGCAGAAGAGGGTAAATGCAGAAGGGTACAGCTGAAACAAGGAATTTAATCTCCTGAGAGCTGCTCCAATTCAACTTATGAGAAACATGAATGATTCAGTATAGATTATCATTACATACTGTCTTTTTACAGTAAATCGTGAAAAAGTGATGAAATGGTAATGCCTTAGGATTTTAGCTTTTATATTTTTCATATCCCAGACTGCATTAGTGTATAACTCTGAACTCCATATGGAGTGTTAGCTAATTGTCTTCACATTTTGGTCAGACAATATTAGGCCTGAAATTCAAGGACATCCTAGTGCCCCAAAAAGAATTTAAAAAGTGAATTGGGATGGGAAGCAAACTGCAGGAATATGACTTCATTACCTGAAGCTGAATTGGAGGATTAACCTCTGATATGTAAGTAGACCAAACTTTAATCTGTCTGAAAACTTGTGACCACTATCTTGGGTGTAGCCCCTCTGGGAGGCTTTTGACTGCCAAGATGATATTGAAGGCTTTAATAAACTCCTACTTTATTCTCTTAACCTGGTCGAGGTAGCCACTCCAGGGCATGGCTAAAATTCTTCTTCTAACAAAATATTATCCTTTGCAGACCCTCTTTGCAAACTATTAAAAATATTATAAAGCTTCACTGTACATCTCATACTGAAGGGCACAATTTAATATCAGCAGTACAAAGGGATGCTTGACAAGTCACAACCAGAGTACCTGCATTTTGAAATAGAGCTTGGACATTCCTTCATGTAAATCAGTCATTGTCTCTACCCTTCTCCTCACATTACAATTCATCTTTAAATCAGCCCTGATTTTGCTGCAATTCATGCAGAAACTGGAGCACTTCGTAAATTTCATTTCTGCATTTCCATTTTCGTGCTGTAGCTATATTCCTAGCATGCCTATCACACTTTATATCACATGAAATAGAAAGATTTCTATGCCCAAGCAAACTGTGTTTACTTACAGTGTGTACAATACATGTGTTCTATCTATGCACACACTGTACTACACATTGCCACTATTTTAGAAGCATTTTAAAAACACCCAACAATTCGCAGCTACTTTAACAGAAAAATACTAAATATTTATGGTTTTCAGTAAAGTAGGCTAATTTTCAACTGCAGAAAGACCAATAATGCTCTTTCTGTTCTGCTGAATTCTTCCCTTCCAACTCCAATTCAGAACTGTACTTTTTTGGTTATCAAGACACTGTGAGCTTTGATGTAGGTGCCATTGTTTACACATTGAGCCTCACTAATCTCATCTTTATCATTCACTTTGTTGTGTCAGCCTTTTTGCTCTTTACCTTTGTCTTTCTGTTGGTCTCTTTCAGATCCCTTGGAAATTAGACAGCAAAAATATTTTAAAAAACAAATCTTTTCATTAACCAAGAAGAGCACAATTGATTTGAGAATTAACTAGAAGGCATCCTTTTACAACAACTTTTACAGCATGGTTTTTCATGTGCAAAATGCTCCTGACAGTGTAATTTAATAATGTTTAAACCATTATCCCTGGAAGTTTCTATCTCAAATTGAACTATTGACCTGACCATATTGCAAATATGCTGTCAGAATATTGCCACTGACTTCATAATTAATAAACCACTCTTAAGAAGGACAAATATCTTTTTACGATATGAAAAACAGAAATCCAAGCTCTCTGAATAGTGATCCAAAAAAATTAAATCTTGCTGCCATTGAAACTGGAGGCAAATCAGCTTTGGAGGTTAACCAGACAAAGATTGGATTATATTAAATAGGTGAAATAGGTGAACTCTGTAGAAGAAAAAACATTAAGGTACCAAGAGAGACAGACAGAAAAACTTATTCAAAAAACAGTATAAAACACAAAGATGACTTTCATACTGGGCTTTAGACTAGAGTGACAAATGAGATGTAGGAAAAATAAAGCAGAAATTCTCATAATTTTCACTGTATTTTTAGTTTTGGGGCTCGCTTGTGCACAAACGTTGTAGGAGCTTGGGCTCTCTAAAGTATTAAGCTACAGTTTTGCTCAGATAGTTCACTGAATTTTTAGTGTACGTTAATAATTCTGTATTTCACAAGGACTTCAATAATATAAATATAGGCTATTTATTAGTGGTTTTCCCAGTCTGAAACCTTGCACACATAAAAATATTCACTACTTCCATGTCCCACAAATTTTGTAATGTCTAATTCCTTATCATCAGAAACATCTGTTAGATACTTCAACTAGGTAGGTTTCTATTGATCCTTTTTATCTAATTATGTCTTTCTTACAAGCTAGATGACTGCATCAGTAATTCGACCTCAAGTGGAAGCAATTTGGAAAGTACTTGTGACTGGTTGCAAGATGCAAAAATGCTTTCAATTATTCTTTTGCAGTCCCTTGTGATATTGACTGCTGCACATATATGTTTGTAAGTTTAAGGACACCACACGTGGAAAACCCATGAAAGATAATTTTTATACATACATATCTGGTAAAACTAATCAGGATATATGATCCTGCAATTCCAAATAGTTTTGATATAGCTTATCTTTGGGGCAGTGTGAGGCTCAGGTAAATCTTAAGAGAAATGACTGGTGCATACAATGCATGGGGCAAAGTTATTTTTTTAAGCACACTAGATTTTGTTTACTTAACCTGGGCATTTCAGGTCAGGAACAGAACCTGGGATTTGTCCATAAGTTGCAGCTGAATGACAATCATTGTTGGTAGTCTTACCAGGGCTACCATTTGCCAAAGCAAATTGATTATTGTTAGCAGGACAGAAATTATGTAACAGAGGTACATAGATGGAGATTCTTGATTGCCATTAATGATGTTCTGGTGAAAAAAGAAAGGACTTTGAAAAGTTTGATAGTCTAGTTCTTAATTGAAACTGGGCACAACAAAAAGCTGTGGATTAATTTAATTTTTAATATTTAATATGAAACGTTTTAAAGTGAAAGGTATAAATATTTTTGACTACTGTATGCAAACATCACTTTGAGCCATTTCAGAATAAGGGAGGCACACTGCACCTATTAAAGATATATTTACTAAACTTCAGGGAAATCAGATTCAGCTGATGGAATTCAATGCTTATATCAATTTCTCCCTGGTCATTTTGTTTTAAATTGCTATTTAATCATTATATCTCTTAAAAAGGATAAAAGTGTTACTGATTATTGCGTACAAAAAGAAAAGATAAATTGTTAATATACTGAATTTATTGCCTAGCTAACTTGTAAATATTCCCTTTTTCCAGAAGTCTTTAAACTTCTGAACAATTTTGAGTTTTACCTTAAGGATTGTGTTTTGAGAAGGCTGGCAAACAGTTTAAGTATTTGAAAAGTCAGGCACTATTTTTATCTTCGAATGTCAACAGTCGTACATAATGACAAGAGGCTTTTCAAACTGTTGGCCAAATCTTCAAGCACCATGCTTAGTCAGGTAAGGCTCTTTGTGTCTGGACGACAAAAGCTTATTAGCATGTAGGTACCTGAGTCTTTCTACTAAACACAAAAGGGGAGACACAAATTATTTTAGAGTGTAAATTTTTACTGTTTAAACAGTAATATTAACATTTTAAGCTTTATTTAAAGTTCTGATTCATAATTAGTTTGCAAATAAAATCAAAGTACAGAATCTGTACCAAATAGTTATCCATACATTCTGTACTAATTAGCTGTTCATACATCCAGAAGTCGTGGATGTCCATTGCTGCAAATGTCCAAAGAACTTTTAGATGGGATTTTAATAACCTCATCA
The DNA here is from genome assembly GCF_903797595.1 of Erithacus rubecula. Lineage (NCBI taxonomy): Eukaryota > Metazoa > Chordata > Aves > Passeriformes > Muscicapidae > Erithacus > Erithacus rubecula. The sequence goes on along the minus strand of NW_027635819.1, from coordinate 2,836,223 downwards.
AATCAAAGGTGTCCCTGCCCATAGCAGGGGGATTGGATTAAACAATCATTAAAGGTCCTTTCCAGCTCATACTGTTCTGTGGTTCTGTGTCCTATGGTGATTCATTTGCTTTAGTGATAATGTACACATTTCCAAAAAATATGGAATTACAGTATAATTTTAAAATGTATTTCATTAAAAAAAAAAAAAAAAAGCAAAAAACAGTAATGATGAATTTACTAGAATAATGCAAATTATATTACTGTCTTGAATATTTTTGACAGTTTTCTTCCCTCACTTCCTTCAGATGCAGCTAGAATTCAAGTACTCTATAAAAAGCCTATGGTATAACAGCAGACCAAACACCCTGATGGTGGTCATTAAGAGTAGGAAAAAGAGTAGGCATGATCAGCCCCCCAGGGAGATCTCTGCAGTACATCCATGGGATTTCTCATGGTCTTTATCTTTGGGACTTAACAAGTCTATAATTTTTGAACTCATCTAGCACGTTAATACCTCACTATCCCTCAACACTAATTCCATAGCTCAGTAATTGCTTATGCAAAATATTCTTCTTTAGTTTGTTTAAATTAACTATCATCCTTTATCTGATGACCCACAGATTTATCATTGGCACTGAAAGTTCTTCCCTTTTAACCACTCCTGTCCTTTTCATGATCTATCAAATTGTCTATCACATTCCCCTCTCAACCATCTTTACCAGACTACATATCTACAAAATCTCTTTTTGTTCTAGAAGCCAGACCACCCTTCCATATCACTTTTCTTTTATCTTATCAAATCTTAATATGTCCTTTGGAGATAAGGAGTGAGGAGAAGGAAATATAGATGCACTTATAGCACTCTAATTATAAACTGCACTGAGTCCTTACAGCATAATATAATTTTCAGGTTTGTTCTCTACTCTTTCCCTAATAATTTTTACTACTAAATCTTTTCTTGCAAAGCACTAACAAGTTTTAGTTTTCATCCATTCCCATTATGAATTCTAATATATAACAATGTATTGCTGTAATACAAGGTGATCTACACACTATTTAAACATCTGTGTTAATCCTTGTTCCCTAAACACATATGTGCATACATGTATTTATAAATTCAAGTAATGTATGACTGTAAGAACAAAGATGCATAAATTATCATCTACATAGACTCTAAATATCTTGTCATGTTCCTGACAGTGGCATCATATTTCATTGTAGTCTATAAGCAAGTATTGTCTCATACATTGAAATTAACCTGTTTTTGTTTGCCTTAGCAAACGGCTCACAAAGACAACTAAAAACCAGGCATTCCCATTGTCAGAGCTTTGACAAAACTTATTTCCTCCTAGATCACTTCAGTTGTGCTCACATGCAAGCTCAAATGTTTCCTTTTTGTTTTTTTTTTTTTTTTTTATTCTGCCATGGTCTCTTGCTCTACCTAGCATTCGTTTTAGGAAATTAATATTTTGAGACTCATAGGTCCCTGATGGAATCAGTTGAAATTCACCACTTCATGACATAATTCAAACACTTGAAAACGATGTCTCAAAGAAGCTTATTTTTATAGAGAGTTTACAGTTTCTTCTTGAGCTTGGTGGGTTGGAGTTTTCTTTTTCATGCTGCAGTACTTGAATTGGGACACAAAAACCTTTTGTTTATCTGTAGGTTGCCAGAGAAGTGCTTACACAGAAACAGAAGACAACACACTTTTTAATGTATGACCCAAGGGGCCAATTCTCATTAAAGCAAACCACACCATACATCTCTGTGAAACTAGGGCAGAAATCTACTTTTTGACTGTGTGCACTTTTACAAAGATTGAGTGTTTGAACAAGCTGGAAGCATATTTCGGATGAAAACTGATGTGAAGAGCAGCTATTCAGATGAAAAAACCCTGGAAAAGTCTGGGAACTGAGCAGGTCACCTTTGCTCTCAGTAAGATAATTTGGAGGAATAGGTGGTTTTTGCAATACAACAGTGTAGAGGTTATAGCTTCCCTAAAATAAGAGGGATGTGCCCTTCCAGAAGAGGTGATAACAGACACTGATTTCTAAGCAGTGCTTTCTATCTCTATGACCAGTGTGTTTCCACGGGAATTGCTGTTTTCTTTTGTAGCACATATTTGCCCTGGGCTTTGCAAACTGTTTGTTTTGAGATATTTTTGAAGCCTTTTGTGGCTGGAAAAATCCTTATGCCTTCTTCTCACATACTATCCTTTTCCTGATTTTTATTACTTCTGCAGAGGCCTCATCACTTCTTGTAATGTTCAAATAGCCTTAAATATTAAAATTTTATCTTTATTTGTAACCTATGATAAGTTTGTTTAGATTTCTTCTTTCAAAGAAAAATAACTCACCATTCAAAATTAAGAACCAAAAGAAACATGGCTGCTTTACACAAGATTACTTTTGAGCAAGCCTGATAGTACTTGTTGTACTGGAAGAAACTTTCAAAAGAAGAAAAAAATTTAAAACACTAACATCTTCAGGTCAGATACTACATACCCACATTTTGGCAATATTTGCTATAAGTTTTGAATATTTAATGTTCGGTTTTCATCCAGACTTATTTTAATATTGGAGTTTTCTTGTTTTTCTATTGAGGACTGAAGACAGGCCAAAAGCCAACACTTCTCTCTTCTTGCCAGCCAGCTTGGGTAGACATCTGATATGATGATGCAGTTACTGGGTTTCTCTCAGCTTTGGTTTGTTTTGTAAAATTTTTATTTTTCAGTTTTAGATACCTCAGGTGGTAATTTACTTCTGACAACAGTTACATATCTGTGCCTAAACAGAGAGAGCCAAGACTGTGTAACATGCAGACTAACTCTACTACACAAACTGTTTTCTGCCATCAAACACCCCTTGAAGCAGTCTTGTCTAGGTCTGTACTCATAGCAACAGAATTGTCACTCACCAAAATTGGTAAAGATGTGACTTTATGGGGAAAAAAAAGAAAAAATGGTGACACAGATGCAAATCTTTCTTGCTTCTTCTGTATCTCATTGTTGCATCATAGTTCATTTAATAATGCTTAGGACAAGATTGAGAAAAACAAGAGGGAAAGATATGAGAAATCTTCTTCCTCTCAGTGTTACAACAGCTCACATTAAACTCCTGAAAGGGGGAAGATAATCTAATAAAGATATAGTAAGCAATCTGTGGGAATTGTGTCACTTCTCATACAGTTATTTTCTTTTATCCAGAGCTATGATATACATTTGAATATTAGGTCAAAGGATCTGAAGAATTTTTTTTATCATTTTTTAGCTTTGATAGAAGTATTTTCCTGCTTTTTACAGATCTCTTCTGCAACAGTGGCTTTTACCAACCATAGTTAGTTTCTTTGCAAAGTATTTATTATTTTCTGTCTCCAAAATAATGTCTCACTCCAGTCCTCACTGATACAATAAGGACAGCTATTGAGCACATGTCCATTCATTAGATATTTTTATCTGCAAATACTATTGTCAAAATCTACTCTTCTAGTATGTAATATCTAAGCAGATTTCTGATTTTTCTGAATATATTAATCTGTTTTTTGATGAGCAGTCCAAGCTGCATCTCATGTCTTGGTGCTGTCCTGAGCTGCAGAAGATGTTTGTCCTTTTTACTCAGTTGGACTCTTTCTCTCTTGTCCATATCTTGATCACACAGGCTATGGCCCAAAAAGCAGAAAGTGGAAGAGATTGAGATTAAGAACAGTGAACTCAAGGTTTGAAAGGTATTTAGCAGGCAGGTGATGGGGAAATGGCACAACCCTCAGTTCACTCTTCTACCCAAACCACTCATTGCCTACAAGATGCTCAAAGCTCTCCAAAGGGCAAGAAAAAAAACAAAAAGCAATAATGAAACATATTTTAAGAAACCCACTTCCAAGGATGTCAGATGCCATCAGAACAAAATTTAAAAAAACAAAAAGAGAAAAATAAAAAGAAAAATATTCTAAGCAAGCATATATAAAAATAGACTGTGCATAAGGCAGTCTAGAAGAACCTGTTTCTTCTACACTTAACACCCAGTGATTAAAAAAGTACTAGTAAATTAGAAATTACTTTATTTTAACTGCAAAATAAAACATCAATGACAAAGTGACATTTTAGACACCAATAATACTATACAGCAGTTCTAGTGTATTGCACTATGAGATATTGAGAGATCTGAGACAAATTCTCTATCTCTTCCCCAGCTGGGAGACAAGTCTCTGTGTATTCTTCACTTACTTTATGTCGAGGTAAATTGAGTGCATTCTGCCTCTTGCTGAACTGCTCACATTCAAAACCCCAAGCTTTTTCCATTACCTTGATTGTTCTCTCAATCATCCACCCATCTCCATTCCACCCCACCCTTTCAAGGATAGTTGCAAATATATTTACCTGCTATTGCATTTTAAATTAGAAAACCTAAATGTCTTCCAACAATGGTGCAATATAAAGCTAAACGCATGCCTCTCACTCTATTTCCTCAGGATGAGTAATCCAAATTATTAAAACAGCAGTGACATACACAAGTAAGAGTACTAATGTCCTTGTTGGTGACAATTCAATAAAACAAGGAAATTAGACACTATGGGGTGAATGAAGTATTGTATATTTCCTTTTCCTTTCAGTCATTTTTTTAAATTCTATGAGTGTCTCCCCTTTGTTTCATTTTATAAATCTGGTTATAATAATTTTGAGTCCAAAACTTCAAGTATTTGCAGACAGACATATCATCAGAGAAGTCTGTAATTCAGCATTCATAGGACAGTTATTCCCTCTCAGTGTTTGTACAAAATAATTCTGGTAGGTGGGTCTAGAAACCCTAAGTAAGGAACTAGTGTAAGCTGTAGAAATATGTTGACTTGACCTTCCACTGCACTAATCCCACCTTCCACTAATGATTTAGCTAGATGCCTACTGCATGTAATAAGCAGTTAGGCTGGAAAGGTTTTCCTGGGTTTGCCCTGCTTTGTGCTTCCTTTTCACTCATTTCCCCTGTGCATGTGTGCTTGCACATGTCCCTGCCAGCTTCTGAGCTGAGGTGCTGATTTCAGTCCAAATTTGTAAGGATGGTAAACATTTATTTTGGTGGCTCACAACTCCTTTCTTCTGTAAAGCCCCTTGACTGGACCAATAAATGTTGCAGGTTTAGCTCCAGACAGACCCTCTTGCAGGGATGGTTTAAATGTGCACTGCTTCCCTGAGCTTGTTTAATGCCCCATGCTGTCCTTGCCAATAGTTGAACAACTAGTCTTGAATGAGTAGGAATTGTATAAAAGAGTGGAGGGCAGCCACTAATGTTCTAAATTTCTGCATTGTTAATGAAAGCAGGTAGCTGGGTAAAAGATATCCTTTTAATGCTCTGAACAAAGGAAACAACTCCACATGTGAACACTTTTCACAAGACATGAAAAGTAATAAAACCCAGTTTGTTTCTCAGCCTGGGTATCAATTTGGGGTTTTATCTATTCTGGGTTTCAACACTCAAACTGTTGTTTGCTGTTAGGACATTCTTTCAGGTACATTGCAACCAGAAAACTGAACCTGAATTGGCTGGGTAAATGGGCTGAAAAAGATGCTATAGGTCTTCTTTAAATTTAAAAATATAATAATTGTTTCTCTTACACCTGCTCAGAAGTTCTGCTACAAGTTTTCTCAAATACAGAATAATGTGCACTGCCAGATGCAAGTGAGATTCTGTGTTGCCACCTCAGATTGGCAATGAAGTGGTAAAGAGTGCCAAACAGAGCAGCAATCAGAGCTTACAGTTAACACATTTCTTGCAAGCACTGAGGATTTCCATGCACTGGATGTTCCTTCCAGATCTCACAGGTATTCTCAGCCATGTAGAGATTAAGCTAGAAAGAACCAACAATGGAGCTGGATCCTGCATTACCTGACTCCCAAGGATAAGGATAGCCTTGCTTAACCTCTGCAGGTCCAAGGGATGGCTTTTGTCATACCATTACCCATTCTTTGGCAGCTGAAACACAGAGTGCATGTGCCTAACCAAAATGCGAATGACCAAGTCTGAATTTACATTTCATAGGCAAAATGGCTTTCTGGATTCCCTTTTTTTTTCAGATGTATATGAGACATATAAAATGCTGAGAAAGAGTTTGGAAACAAATGAGGAAAAGACCTTTGAACCTCTGCTGTTGGAAGAGCACTAAATGCACTTCTGACTTGGGCTGACAGCTGCCAGAATCTTGGAGGCTTCGCTGGAGCTGGGTGTTTGATTCTTCTGCTGCTCAAGCAGACAGGACTGTGTGCACACTGTGAAGAACAGAAACACAGAAAACAGCCTAATCAAATCACCAGTCTTTTTCTTTTAGGAATATCTTGCAAGACTGTGGGTTTTGCACATTTATTCCATCAAAAATAAACAGATTCCAAAGGATAAAGTGATTCTATGGTTGTCAGGCCATGCTGTTTACAGGGAGCCACTGGTTAGCAAATGCCAATCTTGTTGCAAAGAAGTTAATAGGAGATTCCAACATTCCTAACAAAACATAGCCAAGGAAAGTTTCTTGTTTTTGTGGTCAAAAAGGTGACACAACAAAGAAATCTCTTCTCTAAGGTGTATTTTTAGGGGAAGTTTTTAGGGGAAGAACAATAAAGCAGTGAGGCTGTCGTAGCCACTGTAATTATGAATTATGAATTATGGATTTGAGAGAGAAGGTTCAGATCTAGAGAAACCACACATAGCTGTTGGCTGAAACTTTCCAATTCACCCAAAATTACCTTCAAAAGTCCCCTGATGATAGGACTACATTTGTAAATCAACAATTGAGCTGATTAATAATAACCACTATGCTCTATAGTTACATAATTTCCCCATCAGAATTTTTTTTCTTTTTTTGCTATCTTTCTGTTTGTTTTGTGATGAAGGAAATTTACCCAGACATACAGCATATGAAATTAGTTTTCAGACTTCAGTATATATACATCACTCCAGAGTGGTAGAGGTTTGGTACACAGCCAGACTGGAAGTTTAGGAAATGGCAGGCTCCATGTATGGCCACAGTTGCCACTGAATGTGTTACCTAAAGGAAAAAAATTTGGGAACCCCTAGTTTATGGTGTGCTAATGCTATCAGGCTATGTGTCTGCAAGACACATTCTTTTCCATTCCCAAAAGGAAGAAATACAGTGTACAGGCACCTAATAAATTGCTGTTTATCTGCTGTTTGGCATATCCTACACAGTGACAGGCACTAGTTTCCAATATGTTACCCCATAGTGACAAATGAGAAACTTCCTTGTTTTAGTAAGGAAGAATCTGTATCACAGGGTTTGACAGGACATAAGTTCACACATTATTTATCCCACTATAATTTGCCATGTTGACAGTAAGTTTGGATATAGCAACAGAAGTTAAGGTTTTATTTTCCTCCTTTTAGAATGAGTCTGAAATATTTACAGAGTCAGGGGAGAACTTGATTTCTGGTAAACTGTTCAGAATGCCTCTAATTGCATTCAATTTTAGTATCAGATCAGCTCACAAAGGAACAGTGCACTTTGATTTAGCAGAATGAATGCTGGAAGATGGCCAGAATTTGAATTTTGTAAAATATCATTAGTTATCCTCAGAAGTGCTGTCTTTGTGCTATTCTGAGGTTTGAATATTTAGATGAATTGGAAGGAGTTCTCAATTTGCCAAAAGACTATGCAGCTGGAGAGTGACTCGCTTATCATTGCCAAAAGCCAGAGCAGAGCATGGCTCTTTATATAATAACATGAGGTTTTAATGAGATATACAGAGTTTGGTGATAACATTTTCTAAAATGGATTCTATCAGCTCAACTTGTGACAAGAGAGCAGCTGATGGCAACTTTGAGATACTGTATGGGCTGCCTTCAGTGTGTCATCTTCAGACTCATCGACCGTAAGCGTTTAGATGGGAAGCAGTGATGTGCACACAGTTGACTCACAGTGGACTGTGTAAGTTAGGCTTGCATTATGGTTCCTGTCTGGGGCAGCCAGTCAGGCTTTGACTTTGCTCAGGAGACAGACAACTGGAATTTTCCAGCACCTTCTGTGCACTGGCCCTGTATAAATAGAAAATTACAACTATAGATGACTCAGCCAGTCTCCCTGACCCCCAGGTATTCCTGAAAGAATAGATCTCAGGCAGACTGTAGCAGGAGAAAAGATCATCACTTTCCCAAAAGTCTGCATATCAGTGATACTGTGGGACATGGTTGCCCAGGGTCAGTAGGGTCAGGAGGCAGTAGAGGCTATCCAGTCCTTGCTATAGTCAAGCACAGAGACTGGAAAAAGTAGTTACTGAGGTGGATAGCTGAAAAGTTATGGGTAGATGGATTACATTCTCTTTGTGGAGGTTTTTTCTTTCCAGGGAAAGAACAAGTCTCTGTTTGTGCTTAGCATGGTACAAACACAGACCTTATCTCAAGGATATCACTCAAGCAAATGATAGCTTTGCAGTGAAAAACCCCTGAGTAAGAAGCAAACTTTTCAACCCTGGGATCAGGAAAATATTCAGCTGACTGTTGAGAGTGGTCAGTGTCTCTGAGGTCTGAAGCCAAGGCTGGGCTTCTCTTGAATCTGCCGAATCGTGCTTCCCCACCACTCACCACCTGTTGTGGGGCCAGCACACTAGTGTCTGAATCAGAGGAATTCAGCTGAAATTTTATTCTCAAAGAGAAATGGTAATGAAGGAAATTTGTTTGATCACACAGCTGCACTGACAGAACATTACTTCAAATGCAGTGCTTCAACTTGCAGTTGTTATTTGTGTTTTAAAATCTGTGCGCCCTGACCTATAGTCAGGCGAGACTAGTCCTCAGGTCTGACCTCTACTCTTGACATGGGGACCTTGAGATAAAGAGAAATTTTGGCAAAGGAAAAGCAGACTCTGTAAAGGCTGGCCTGGCAGATCCAGAAATGTCATACCTTCTATTCCATTCTGCCTTGGTTTGGAGAAGAATCTCCCAAATCATTCCTTGACAGCTGCAGTATGTGATTATGTTGTAAGTACTGCTGGTGAATACACAAAATATCCAGTCTTCTATATGAAACCTAATCACACTGAGTTCTTAGTAAAGCAATCTTTTATTCCAAGGTTATTTAGCACAATTTATTACTGACATTCAAACAGTCCCATCACTGTTATTGTTTCAAATTGTTTTCTAAAAATAACCACAGAATTGTCACTATTTACAATACAGCACATGCAGATTTGTATTTCTTGATATTTTTAAGACTCACTGGCTTTTGTCTTTTCAGATTTTAATTTGAGAATGAACGTTGATTATAGCACAGTTCATTACAATAAATGGCCTTCACATATGCATTTATTCTACAGTTTCCTGTCTTTAGTTTCTGAAACAGTACCAAGACATTTCACCAATAATACCTAGAGTACTGATTTTTAAAAATAGGGGGTTTTGTCCTTTTTGCACTCGAAGCAAATGGTGCAGAAAACACACCCAAATTGCTACAATCATCACCTTGAATTAACTGCTTTGTTGACACCCTTGTTCCATCTTCTTAAACTTTGTGTTCTCTCACTCCCACATATACAATCTTTATTTCTTTCTCCTACTCTGGTAAATAGCTTATGGACTTCACATTGCATTATGAGACATATAACCATATTTCCAGCTATTTCCATATATTCAGCTTTTATTACACAGCATTTCTTAACATACAGAAAGAAAGATAAAATGTGTGTGATTATAATGGAAGAGGCAATTTGCTTAGAGGCAAGTTGAGGCAGAAAAGTCCCTCAGAATGTCACCAAGCAGTGTTCCTACAAAGGGTTAAAGGGATGCTTTTTATTGTACCCCTCTCATTATAGAATGGAAAGTTTAAAATCCCCTCACTATTGTCACTGATCAGCTCAGTGCAATACCTATGAAATTGACCCAGAGCAACATGGACAGTCCTAAAAACATCAGTGATATAGAGGAATTACAAAAAGTTAATGACAGTCTTCATAAACAAAACTTCAGTGAGATTGAGAAAACATCAAGCTCAAGGACCTGACAGCTGTAAGACCTGGAATATTTATCTAACTTACTTATGGATGACATTTACTTAGAGAAAAGCAATGCTGGGATAATCATTCAAGACAATTACTTGGGAACTAGCCACAAAAATTCAATTTCTGAGATGAAATCTGCATGTACAGAAGTTTGTGATGCAGCAGTATGGCACCATTCCACCAGTGCTCTGGGTAGTGTATTTGAAGCCTATTTGCCCCAGATGAGCCACACAGAGGGATTTCTGTGTGAGAAGGGGCATCTGTCTCTGTGGTCAGTCCCCACTTCCAGTGCTGGCCATTCAGGTTTTGTGAGCTGCATTGCTTCACTGCCCATGTGGTACAAGTTGAACAGAATCATGATGATTCAAATTAAAGTTTATTTTAGTGCTTAAGTACTGCCTTCCACTGCTCAGTGGTATGCCAGTGAGAAATAGCCCTCTGGAACAAGACACCTACCAGCAGGTGGAAAGCCTTGGTTCACTCACAAGAACCCAGCTATTATTCTGCCAAAACCCTGTGCATTTCTAGCCCTGCCACTCAGCAGAAAAAGGTTGATAAGCATATTATTCAGAATTGGTTAGTACTCTATTAACACAGAAGGCAATAACAATCCTAACAAAATAAAACCCCTATTTATGAATGTTAATTTTCACAAGCTGTTCTTTTAAACAAATAACCACTAGGACAACAATGCAAAGCAAAGGCTCCCCACACAACGTGCTGCTCAGCACTGACAAAGCCCCCACAAAGCTCTCCAGGCTCCCAGCTGACCTGGTGGGACAGTATTGTCTGGGCAGCCACTGCAGCAGCCCACCAGCACCAGAGTGGCACCACACATATTTAATAACCAGCAAAGTTCCCCAACCTTTACAATGAACACCACTGTTCCTGCTTTGACTCAGCAGTGTGCTGAAGAAATTATTTACGTACTGCAAAATGCTCTTCTGTATGCAACCTGCCTACCACCAGTGGCAAAGAAAAAAGGAGAGAGATCAGGAAGATTATGTGGGAGAAACTGCAAACAGCAGGGAGAAACTGCAAACAAAGAATGAAAAATATTTTTCTGAATTTCTGAGCAATGCTGGGAAGAGTAAAGACACCAACTTTTCCTACACTTCTGGGAACCACAGGCTGTTATTACATATATGCCTATGGAAAGTTTATTCTATGTACAAATATGGCACAACATTCACATCCAATTCCAGTATACAATTCCAGTGCTCTGACCATTCAATTTCTTGGTGCCTGCAGCTTTCACAGCATTTCCCCAGCTGCCAATGTAACTGTGAGGCATTCAAGACCCTTTGCTTACCTTTTGTGACTGCAGGATTTCCTCCACAGAGCAGGTATTTACTTCTTTGCTTTGTTTAGGTTTATTGTTTTTCCTTACAGGAAAAGTCAGCATTTGAAGGACTTTTTAAATAACTCATTAACCAGCAAAATTGTTCTCTGTTTTTGAGGCAGCAGATCCTGACTGTTCTGGTGTTGAAGTAGCTGTCTCTCTATACAGAGGAAACACTGTCATTTTCTTTCCTCTGCCCTTGGAGGTGTGAGTGTTCTTCCCCAGCCCTTGCTGCTCAGTGTCCCCTGCAATCAGCTTTCCTCACTGTCCCCACCCAAATACACCAATGCAGCCTGGGGCACAGGATCAGAACCCATCAAAGACCCCCAGAGCAAGGGCACTGCCCTCCCCCTGACTCTGCTGGCCCCTCTGCCCTCTACCCCTGGGAAGGGCCAGGGCCAGGTGTGCCCTCCTCAGCCTGGCTGGATTTCCTGGCACCCAGAGGAAGATCTCTGCGTGGATTTGATTCCTCCCCTGGGTTTTAGAAGAGGTATAGCTCAGATACTCCGATGCACGGATTCATTCTTATGGCCTTGCTACCAAGAAGATAATTTATGAGCACTTTGATTCTGTTAGCTAAAAGCTAATGGCAGTGTCATCTTATCTATCCAAATTCAGCCTTCCAGGGAATCCTAAAGGAGTGTGCCAAGCTGCAAAGGTTATGGCTCTTCTCCAGAGGAAGCAAACCTCTGCTGACTGCCATGTCAGCACCAGAGGGTGCAAAAAGTGGGGCATGGCTGCAGGGCAAGGCAGGAAACCCCCCTCCTCCCCAGGTCTCACAGGGAGACAACTCAAGAAAGGCAATGACTGTCGTCTTTGCTCAGGGACACCCCGGTGAAAGAGCAAAGCAGCAGCAAAACACAGCCCTAGTGCAGCGTTTAGAGGCACATATGTTACACTGAGGCGAAGGAAGAAAATGTCTGCAATAATTGTCAGCTGGTTACCCTTGGCACTTGTGTCAGCTAAAGGTAACTCTCAGATGTGGCACGACCAAGCTGCTGCAACATCAGTGGTTCGCCTTTTAAGCCCATTGCTTTGTGACAATCAGCCTGGACACAATGAATTGCACCACCTGCAGTACTCCTCCTCACCAAGGGAAGCTGTTCTCCACAGGTTCCCCTGCACTGCTGCACTGCTGCACTGCTGCACTGCTGCACTGCTGCACTGCTGCAAGCTGCAGCAGCCAGCCCCAGCCCTGCTGTGAGCTCCTGGCCTCCCAGCCTGGCTGCAGCAGCCAGAGTGCTGATAGTCACCACACTGCCCTGCTCAAGGGCTTGTGCTAGCACATCTCTTGAGCCAGCAGCCCTGCAGCCCTCTTGCTTTTTCTTTGCCTCAGAGGCTGTGTGATAAAAACAACCTCCTCAAGGTTACACAGCTCACTGGTGACCGAGTCACAGAAATAAATTAGTTTTTTGCAATTGCTGGCATTGCTGGTCCCTGCCTCTTAGCTGCTCTCCAGCTTCCTCTCAAATTACACTAAGTCTCCCTTCAGTGAACTTAAGGTTTGCAACTACTGAAAAGGCAAGCAAGACCAAGCCAGAGATAAGCAAAAGGCAAAACAGAGGGGTGCCCTCAGCATGCCTCCTCCCCACTGGTATGACTGTGTTAATATTGCAATGCAAAAATATAAAGGCCTCGAGTTCTCCTGCAGAGAGTTGCTGTAACAGCCCCTGGAGGCTGAGAAAAGCCCACAGGGAAAGGCCAGCAACAGTTTGGCTGATAATACAGCAGAGAAACAGCAAAACACAAGTCTGCATGGGCTGTAAAGGCACCAGCAAGCATTGCCCTCATCACTTGCAAATACCCCGTGACTCTGTTAGTGCTCAAAGCATGAGAAGTTCATATGAATGACAGTCCATCTTCTTGTAAAAAAGAATGGAAAAACAACCCCATCCTCTTTTCAAAGGAAAGTGGAAAGTAGCTTTATCTAAATATAAGTACAGTGATCCAAGTTATAATTCTATTCACAAACTCTTCATATATACATTTTCATAATGAACCAAGATTACTCTTTTATAGTTTGTTCTGCAAGAAAAATTAAGAACATTTTAATAACTAGCACGTACAGCATGAAAATGTGAACACATTAAGACATGTGTTTGGTTTTTATACTATTTGTGAACACACCCTGCAACAATAGTATTTTCCTAAACTCACATCTTCTCTTAATCCTCTGTAGCTGTGTGGAGTTGATTGAGGTGATCCATGAGCCAGATAAATATGTTGCATTACAAAAGCTGGTAACATTCACAGCATTATTTACAAAATGGTTTTGGTTTTTCCTTTTTTTTTTTTTTTGTCTCACACTAAAATATCACAGTGACATTACAGATAAAATATTACATCATATATAGTATATATATATATGTATTACTATATTTTCTTTGTGTCTGTGATGTACATGCTTGCATTATATATGAAGTATTTTTGGTATATTAACTGGTTTTCAACCTAACTGTACATTGAGAAATATTCTATAGTAACATACATGACCTTGCCTTTCAAAGATAAGGGTCATCCCTCTGTCTCACTCACTTTGGCCTTTGGCAACTCAGCCCTAATTAGCTCACTAGGAGATTCTCAGCCAAGTTCAGAGTGCTTAAAAAAGCATCTCATATATCATGGGCACTCTAATTAATTTCAATAGTACAGATTTTAAAATTTTTCCCTTCCGGGTGTACTTTATCATCTTTGTGAGGTTTCAGTAAAAACTTTGTCTTGGCCACTCACTTCATAAACATTGAAAGTAAAACCAGATTGAACCTCTCAGGCTAAAAAGAATTTTTCAGGTCAACATTGTGCCTTTGGAAATTTAACATATTTTCTACAGATGGTTATAAAAATATACAAAGAGGTGGTTTATTATATCTGAGAGTTAATTATTTAAAAAACAGTAAGTTTTTCTGAAACTTTAATCTGTGAAAAACACAATACTTGGTACCTTGAATGTGTGCCTGTTATTTATATTTCCTGTGTGATGACGAAAACAATTGGGTTTTTATTTGGTTTTGAGGGTTTTTTTACTTTACTATGCTCTGCTTAACATTCAGGGAATTCTTCAGTTGTACACAGTACAGGTACTGCTGTTGTGATATATGATGCAGCTCCAACACAGCTGACATTAGGAATTGAAGTGGCAACCTTTGTCATTCAAACAGTGCCTTCATGTGTCTCTGCAGCTTGAACTAAGGAAACAAGCTTCTCAGTGAGTAGACTCACATTCCAGATACATCAAGCACATATCCAACAGATTAGGTAAGTACAGTGTTAGGGAATCTAAACTAGTAAGACCTTGTGGTATATCACTTTCATATTTGTTCACCCATTGCCAAGCAACTAGCAATACCAATGAGAACTGATGAGAGACAATCCACTGCATCCTATGCAACTGAGCCTCCAGCTCCTTTGAGCTCCTGTCAAATTGCTGCCCCTTCTGCTCCTAAAAATAACCTTTGACTGTGTGGTAGGTCCTGACAGGCAGACAGAAAAGGGTGAAATAATTCTGCTTTCTTGTCAATAAATCTAATCAAAGTGAGAAACAGTGAAATGTCTACAAGGAGTAAGTGCCATTTTCCAGGCAGAAAAGCATCCTGACTGTGGGAAGCCTGAGCCCAGGGATTTTGGCAATGGGTGAGAAGCCCTCAGCATGCCTAACAAGGCATGCAACACACTGTGGCAGGTAGCTGAGCAACTTAATACTTGTCCTGGTTTCAGCTAGAGTATTTCTCTCAGTAGCTGTTGCAGTGCTGTGCTTTGGATTCAGAATGAGGATGGTGTTGATAACTCACTGATTCTTTGGTGCTTTGTTAAGTCGTGTTTACCCAAAGTCAAGCACTCTTTTTTTCCCTTTGTCTCATGCTCTGCCAGTGAGGAGGTATGCAAAAAACCCAGCAAACTGGGAAGGACTTTATCCAGGACAGGTGACCCAAACTGGCTAAGGGATATTCCACACCACATAAGATCATGCCCAATTACATAAACTGGGGGTAGTGACCCAGAAGCTTGGCAAATCTGGGTTCATGGGATGGGGGGGCTTTCTGGCACCTGTCAGTGGGTAGTGAAAAACTGCATTGCACAGCACTTGGTTTCTTCCATATTATTAATATTATTATTATTATATTTAATTTTTAATTATTAAATAGTTCTTTTCTCAGCTTATAAGTTTTACATTGACTCTCCTTGCCCTTCCACTGGGGTGGTGGGGAAGAGATGGGGGAACTTGAGGAGTGGCTGCATGGTGTTTCTTTTCCAGCTGGCCTTAAAACCACAGCAATACTTAAAATTAGTCTGCCTGGCTACTAACCTGAAAAGTATGTTTTTGGAAAGGATGGGGACTTGGGATATTGTTATGGGGACTTGGGATATTGTTATCAGCAAAACGTCCCTGGCCATATAGAATCATAGTGAAGGACAATTGAACCTCAGGGAGCCTGAAATACCCCCCTTAAATCCAAAACCCAAAGACTGAAAATGGGCATGAGAAAGAGAAAAAAATTAAAATACATGTGAAATCCGCTGCACCAAAAACCAGCAAAGATCATAAAGATTTCTGGTGCATTAAATGTATCTTCTCTTTGTGTGGTGCTTCTGGCAGTACCTCATCACAAGCAGAGTAATGAAACTTTTGGTCCTTGAGAAAATAGGTTACTACCATTATCCTTGCATCCTTTTCCAGGATTTTTTTTTTTTTTTTAGTGCATCAACTGATGACTGTAGCAGACATCCTGTAGCTGAATATAGCCTCACTGGCTGGAAAAAAAAAAAAAAAACAAAACAATTTTATAATCACAATCCAACTCAGAAGTTAAGAAGAACTTCCACTGCAGAATGATTTTTACTGGACCTTCGGCTTCAACTTTGTTCCTAAGGAAAATTTCATTAACAAGGTCTAAGGAAAAAAAATTATTTTATATTGCATGTGCTTACATTTCCAGAACTTTAGTACTCCCAGCCTGATTTAGACCCAAAGGGAAGCAAGTCACCTATTCAGCAGCATGATGTTCTAAAACCATCTTTAAAGTGTTTTTTACAAATTGTCGATAGCTACCTGTGCTTAATTCCAATATTTCAGTTTAAATAGGGGAGATCACCAGTTGTTTAACAAGAAGGAAATTCCATTCCCAAGGCACAGAACATATTTTCTTCAATTCTCTCTCTTTTCTAGTTCAACACCTCTAGTGGTTTTACAAATTATGCTCAGTTTTGTTCTGTTGAGCAAGAAAGATGAGTGCTGAAAATACCTTTTTTGTTGGTTTATCTCTTCAAGAGGTCACAGTAGTGGAGAGGATTCTCCTTGATACCAGCTTGAACAAATAAAAGGACTCTAGTGCCCTCTTGTGTTTCTCTGCCTAAAGCTTTGGGAGGCTTAAGAAAATACATATTATTTCAATAATGAATATTTTATAAAGAGAGAAAATATTCTTAAGAAAATATTTAATAGCATATAGCTCTTAAAACATGAAAGAGATATTCAGAAAATATTTTTGTCTAGTCTTTCATGCAAGCACTATCTCATTTCACAGCATGAAAATTATGCTGAAATACTTCTAGTCTTTGTTGATCTTCAGTGATCCTTTGTCAATCCTTTGTCCTGTACTGTGCTGCTCAGCACTGCTGCATTCATATCTAAGTTACAGCATAAATCAAGAAAGCATCTGCAGAACAGAGTTATAAAAATATACACACATAAAACTGTCCAAAATTTGACATTTTTGCTTTAGTGCATTTCCTAAAGTAGCATCTTCTAAAATAGCCCAAAAAACCTTGTTTATGCCCAAAAAAAAAACCTTTAAGAAGCAAATATTTAGTATTAAATAGGCATCGTTTTTGTCAGGTGGATGGGATTACTTCTGTTAAGAAGGCACAGGACATTTTTATCACGACTGAGTGGTCAGGCCTGATATGTTTCTGTGGTTGGCTATGTTTCACAGTAGGAAATTCATGTTACATGAATGTTATTGTGTATTCTGTTTTAGTGTCCTTTGCTTGTAAGAAACAATATGAATGATAACAGCAAATTTATTGTTCATTCGTGAAGGAAAATACTTAAAAAAACAAATTTGCTTTCAAAAAATCAATCAAAATCAAGTTTGAATACAATAATTTGCAAAGTAAACTCTCAAATTTTCATGTTTCTTTTACCAAACATATTCCTGACACATTTAGCTTGTTGAGAAGTGTTGTGGTTTAGGAATGGTATTCTCCAATTTCATGCTCCCTCTAAAACAATGTCGCCATCCATTTGCTCACCCTCTCCCTTCCCCTCCCTCCGTGAGTGGCTCGGGAGAATTGGAGGAACAAAAGGAAAAGATCACAGGTTGAGATAGTCACAATTTACTGAAAACAACGAGATAACAACACAACCGGCAACAGCAACAATATTAATAACAAAAGCGTTAAATAAAAGAGAGAGTGATTCGCGTGCAAAATGCTCACTGTGGAGCCTGCAGTCAGGACCCCTTCTCAAAACACACTCCCTGTCCCCTGCCCCTCCAAATGATGTGAGGTGGTAAAGAAAAACCTCCAGGTCCTGGCCATGCCCTCTCCTGGCTATTGCAGAATTTAACCCTGACCTGGCCAGAATCAGGACAGTAAGATAAAAAATCAAAAGCTGTATACAAAGCCCATGGAGTAAATTCAGATAACTACAGCAGGAACAGGCACCTGCCACTGTCCTGAGTGCTCACACCCGGGTTTTTTAGCTCACAGCACTGCATTCTTGTTCAATGATTGTTTTGCTTTATTCCCAGGTTTTTAACAGGCAAGTCTCTGCAGATATCTCTTTTAATAATCTTTGGGGAAAGAAGTAGAGGTTAAAGGATCTTGGAAATTTTGCCTGGAGATGAATGAGACTCCCATTGAAGTGGCTGGCTTACAGTTGCAAAGATTTAAATGTTCATTTTTAGGTTGCTGTTCTGGTCTCTTTTATTTTTTTGCCCAATTATAAAGGTTCACTGTGAAATGAAAAATAGAGTTCTGTTCCAAGGGATCTAATTGATGCCCATCAAATTTTGAGTTAAATAGGCCTCTAACCACAAATATGAATCTAAAACAGACAATGAGATGGGGTTGGGCTGATTTTGGATCTGTCAAAATTCAAAGCCTGATATGTGTGCAGAACTGGGCTGTCTGCAGAGCATTGCTGATTTATTTCCCACAACTATAATTTGTCACATATGAGTTTTAGGCACAATCTAAGGCAGATTCCTGCTTGCCCGAGCTGCTCACAGACAGTGTCTCCTGAGGAGAGTGAAGGAATCATTTTGGATGTCGAACCTCCAAACTCTGAGTTCTACAGCAATCTACACAGGGGTATCTCAAAACCCACAGTCCTGCCCCATCCCCTCCTTCCTCCATCCCTTCCTCTGCTGTAATGGAATGCTTTTTGAAAACTCAGATTTTTACAGCCTGTTTTTTTTCTCCTTCCTCCTGTAATACCACTTCTATAAGCCAAGACCTGACAAATCAATATATGTTTCACCACCACCAGGTAAAAATTCAGGAACGCTGAGGAGGGTTCATTGGTTTTGTCTCACTGATTTCACCCTACAATTTCTGAATACTGACTTAAACATTCATGACAGAAATCCTTTTCTAAAAGACAGCCTGAATTACAGATGCAGCTATTTGGGTTTAATAATATTCATAGCTACAGCCATGAATAATAGCAGTGAATGATTGCCTCTGCTATGATAGTATTAATCTATTATTTTTCACTATTGTTGTGTTATAGTCTTTTATATTTTGATGTCTTTTTTATTTTATTTGTTAAATTTTGTCTTTGTTTCAGCTGCTTGTGAATTGTGCATACACCCTAGATAAAAAGCTGTATGAAACTCCAGAAAGCATGAAAGAGCAATTCCCATCAGATAGCTGACTAGCATGACCTAGTAACCTGCTTTCTTCAGTCAAAATTAGAACTAGTATTCCATTTCTCTTTTCTTGCCATTCCCCTCATGGAAGATTCAATCCAAAGACTTCTGAGTCCAGCAGAGCTCAGTGGCTTTTTTTCCTCTGGGCTGTCCATCAGGAACCTGGCTGTGATACACATGTAGATCACTGTCCACTGCAAGTTCTTTTAACAGCTTTGAAGAAATACAACATGCCTCTGAGCTAAAGATTGAACTCACTGTCTGAAAGACCAGGACTGGCAGCCATGAAAAACAGGCAAGTGTGTTTTCAAGAGAAAAGAGCACAGAAGCCATAAGCAATCACTCTGTCTGGTACTGAATGATAAATCTCTGCTATTTGTGGTGTCTTCTCTCTGTAAACACAGCCACTGATTTGAATAAGTAGATATTATTGCTATTTACAAAAAGTGCTCAAAAGCAAAATATATTCTGAGTTAGCAAATTATCATAAATGAAATCAGGCGCTCTCCTGAGTACAATGAATGAAAATGCATCTTGCAAGATTGACTAGTGATAATACATGTGATGATCTTAGAAGTGTATAATTTTATCTTATTTAAAGTAAACTATTACCGGATATTTCAAAGTGTGATTATGCAGAATTTGCTACTTTCGATTTTCGTTTGTTTAGAGAAATGAATATGCATTTTACATATCTACTCAATATAGGTAAAAACTACAGACTTATTAAAGTTTAATAAGTTATATTAAACCTTACATAAGTTTAATATAGCTTATTAAACACATTCAGCTATCTGTTCTTTTTTACTGCAGTATAAGATGACAGGGAGTGAAAAAAGGAAAGGATTTAGAGATGTTGAACAGAAGACAGTGTTATGATAAGTCACAGGATTTTTCACATAGTATTTTGCTATGGATGCTATACCAGCAAAAATCTTATAAGCCCTTGCTTTAATTGGCTATTTCAACTCAGGTAAGTTTTCAAATAAATTTGAAGTCAGCAAAACTTCTAGGCATGTGCTTATTTCTTACAACCCTTAAAAACTGTAGTCAATATATCAACTCCATCAGTATCTATAGGAATCTCACTGGAATACAGTACTTTTCATGCTCTAGATAGATGTTGCAAGTTGCACTTCCAAAAGGATTATTCTTTCAAATAGCTGGATTTTCTGTGTGTTTCTACTCTCTGTGTCAAATATCACAGAGCTGACAGAACAGTTGACTGTCCTCATGTATCTTTATTATTTTCTAGACTAAAGCATTAGATATAGTCAAAGTATTAGTTTAATAAAATGCTTTGGAGGATTCGGGCAAAACAAAGGCCCATAATTTATTTCTCTTTTGTCATATTTGGATTTGAACACTGAGTTACAGGGGCACATGACTAATAAACCTAGTCAGCCATGTTGTGAGACAATGATTGAATACTTTACTGTAGTTAGAAGAAAGTCAAGGATTCTTTTTGTTCCCCAGAGATGACGTGTTTGTTTTGTTCTCCAGAGATGACAATCTTTTAAAAACATTTCCATTTGATGCTCAGTATAGATACCAGAGATAAGTGAATTTAAAGTGCTTGCCTTGAAATGACACAAATTGGCATCTCATAAGCAAAATCAAACTGGTGTAAATGGCTGTAACCAGATAGGGGGATAGTGCTAAATAAAACCTTAACAGCTGAAGATCTAACATAATGCATAACTTAGTATGAACTTAGGCATTTCACTCAAGAACCAGACCTGAGAAGATGAGTACTTCTGTAATTATTGGTGGGTGCTTACTGCTCTAGGTTTGATCAGCTCATAAGAGAATTCAAGTCAAAAATAGCAGAAGCTTTGAAAGGACACCAAGTATCTTCTGCCAGAAACCTAAAAGTTGAGGCCAATCTACATATATCATGTAGAAAAACACCAGCCAACTGGCATACTCCTCATAAAATACTGCCTTTTTATTTACCTTAAGTCTTGATAGGATTATTCAAGGCATACATTTTCTCACTGACTTTTATGCTCTCTCATTATGATTTTCATGAGTAGATTATACAAACATAAACAGTCAGATGCAGTACCCCAGAAAGGACTTTTATATCATAAAAGTAAGCTAGATACCAAGCTGATAAATCTCCCTTGGTAGGGCCATTGATGAGACTCCAATACATCCTCATGGTTCTTGCCTAACCTCACACATTTTCACCATCCATTTCATTGTGAGAGCACCTACATTCAGTGTAACCTGAGTCACCAGAACAATCAATATGAGTAACTGCATCCATGCTAGCTGACAAAAGAATATAATGCAACTTCATTAATAATAGTTGTTTAAGAAAAATTTGCTGTGATTTGCTGTACTCCAAAGGGCTGTCCATCTAGCTGGGGTTCCCTTCTCAGGGAAGGCATCTGTGACTTATAGACAAGGCTGCCCTCTCAGCTGCATGCCAAGGCTCAGGCAGCTGCAAATAAAGGCTACCAAACTACAAACAATACCTGAAACTTCCACACAATCCTAAAGCAGACAACAGTCAAGGCTGTGGAAGCAGCATAGCAAACTGCCATGTGTACAAAAAAGTCTAGCCCAAGAAAACTGGTATACTTCTAATCAATCAAACCCTTGATCTAAAGCAATTAAATTAAGTGCATTTGACAAACCCTATTTTATTTTCAGCCCTATTGTCTGTCATCAATTCTGCTTCAATCTTTTAAACTTTCCATCTTAGGGTCACAAATCAGTGCAAGATTGACCTAAAATTACTCAGGTCATTTAATTTACCTTTCTAAAAATACTGTCATGACTTTCATACTCTCCCTTGTCTCTTGGAATACACCCAATTACAATTTACAAGAAATTGTAGACACAGCTCAGTCTACTACAAATACAAGCATTTCCTTGTCATCTTGGTACCCTTGTTGGACAGAAGAGACTGGTGGAACTTGGACCTCCAGGCTGAGTTGTCTGATGCAGATGGAGGTGGTGTCTCATTAATCCCTACTATTCTCATGGCCCCACTTGGCCATTCTCTCCTCAAAATCTTAATGCATGTTAGGGCACAGTCAGTTCTGTGCTAAGGAATTTGCAACCTGCACATCAGCAAAATTCCTCAGGCTGGTCACTTGTTCCTGTGAAGAAGAGTGAGAGCAGTGTGGAAAGCAGAGTGAATCAGCCCACCCAGCTGGAGGAAGAGGATTTGTCCCTTAGGATGTGCTGTGGATTATGAGAAATGTGACACTGTTGAGTGAAATAAGTAAGTCCCTCTCAAACATAATTGGTCACGACTCTGCATTACGTGCTGCTTACATCATGTTACTCTTCTGAACCAACTCTTGAATCTTAACATCTTATGGTATTATCAGGCTGTTTGTTCTTGAATTCACCTCTCTCCACACATCCTCCTTCTGGCTGAAGTAGTCCTAAATTTCTGACTTCTTCTAAGATTATTTTCCTTTCAGGACCCTGGGCTTTGTCTTCACTTGATTTTGAATATCATCTCATTGCTTTCTAAAGAGCTTTTCTTATCACGAATACTTCAACAACCACAGCCATCAAAACCAACCTTTCTCCAGGTTTAACAGTGGTGACAGAATTAATAGTAAAAAAAACCAGTGTATCTGGAAGAGTATTAGGAAGGGAAAAACAAACTAAGATAGCAAGTAATCCCTATAAAATAGATAGCACTTATGACAAAATATGTGTCAGAAGGCTTCAAAATCTCCACCATTAAATGCAAGTGGTTGAAAGTAAGAGACACAGGTATATACTCAGGTAGGCCTAGCTGCTATGCTTCCCTATGTAGCGATTTCTCATGTTAGACTTAACTTTCAGGACAGTTCAAAAAATTGAGTATGTTATTGACATGTTCAGAGGGCATTTCACAAGTCAAAGTCACTTTGTTGCATAATAGGAAAGCTAAACTAGACACAGTCATACAGCAAAGACATGCTAAGATTCTAATTAAGCCTGGCACCAAGGTCCCAATGCCATGGTGTGGTATGTCTCATTTCACCCAGTAAGGCCAGAGGAAGAACAATGAGGAGCAGCTCAGTCACAGTAAAGTCAGACGTGAAACTCTCTGCTGAGGCCTTTCGGGCCCAAACTTCATGTTTATTTTGTCAGTATCTGGTAACTGCAAATAAAATGTATTTTTTGTTGTAAATTGTTGCTTGCTGTCTGCTCAGCACTTTCTCTTCATGCTCCAGCATTTTGTCAATGGAACCCTTTGCAGACAGCAGCTGGCTCAATGGTTTTATTATTATTTAGTTTTGAATCTCTGTTTAAAGGCATGGACAGTATTGACTACAACACACTCAACATCCATTTAAACACATGGTATATGCACCCTTTCAGACTGGGGAGGTTCTCTCTTCAAGTGGTCTGAATGTCTGAACATTGCTTTTTAACTTCTTCTTAGTTTATCTAACAGGACACTATGTTGTTCATCTAGTTTGTAGGACAGTGGCCAAATGTACAGCAGGACTGCATCTTGAAAAAAGATCTATTTTCATCTTCCATCCAAATTTAAGAATAATCCTAACAATATAGGAAGACCTGAAAGGTAAAACACTAGGGAATGGTTCTGTCTGCTAACTCAATGGCTGTGATCCTAACTTCAGGAGGCCTCTTCTTCCTTAGTTAATAATTATTCCTGTGTTCCCAGGCATCAAGGGAATGTATGGACTGGCAGGATAATGAATTTCACATATCTGGACTGTGCTAGGAGGCAAGCTAAGGAGCAAAAGTATTGAAGTTGGTCAGATTGGCTGTTCAGACAGACATGCTTGTCTTGGCCAGTTGAATTTTGTTGTTTTAGGGAAATGACATTTGCTGATAATGGATTGACTTAGTTCCTAAATTAGGAAATAGGAGACATGAGCATGGATTAGGCAGAATGAGAAATAAGAGAAGAACCTTGGGTTTTCTCTGCACTTAAAAAGAGCCCCAGATTACTGACAAATCTAAAGAGAACACCAGCACCCAAACTGAAGATCTTCCATGCACAGCCATCAACAAAACAGGGACAAGTTCGCTGTTGTTGTAAGTGGACACAGCCCTTTGTATCTGATGGAATTACTTTTCTTTTAACCATCAAAGTAAACACCACCTCTCAGTGTCACAGCACAAATACCCATTGTTTACAAAGCTGGCATTGTCCCAGGCACCCTTTGTGTGTTCAAGTCATTCTTCATAGAGTAATCAAAGTAACCAAATCAGATGTCTTCACTCAAATGGAGGGGTGACTCAGCTCTGTGCACAGGTGGACTCTGCCTCTTCTAATGGGAGTGTTGAGCCAAATCCTTTGGTCTCACCCCTTGACTAACCCCTTCTGGTTGACAGGCCTGCTGCTGAACTGGGAATGCCCTGAGCTCCATGGAACTCAAGGACTACATGAAGAGCAACAGCAGCACTTCCCTTCCTCACTACAGTACTCTCGACTTCTATGGAAGAATTTCCCTCACTGTCAGCAGAAAAACTCAGGTGAGTTGGGAACTCCATCACCATCTGAATTTGGCCATTATGACACAGGTACTGAATTTTAGGCCTATTCTGAACATTGCAGAAAGCTTTGGAAGTCAGGATGTCCTTAGAGGAGCTGCACAATGACCTGAGTAAGCACTGCACTATTGCATGGACAGCTGCTAGCAACAAGGAAGAGAGGGTTAGATCACTTCCACTGCCAGGAGAAACCTACTGTGGAGTGATACCACAGGACCTCCATAGTGGGGAAATAAGGCAACAAGCCTCCTCATGGTAAGACTGACAGACAACCTTATACAGTTATTATCCAAGCTGTAAGTAGAGCAAGATGAAGAAGCACTTCAGCCTCCAGAACAGTTTTTTACTGTGAAAAATCATCCCAGAACACTAAATACTTAAAAGACATCTTAGCAAAACAAGTGTCCCCATCCCATGCATCTTGCTTTATCCATAAACTAATTAAAAAGGCCTTACTAAAAAGGCACCAACCTTGGTGAGTTCATCAGCAAAACACTAAGTAGCTAAGAAACAGTGATTGAAAAGCACTGAAGCAATCTATTTCTGAGCCCAATTAGGTAGGTGTCTGGCACACAGGTACTTGATCATGGGATTACAAATTAGTATTTTATAACCTGAAATAGTGCCTCTTGTGTTTGAACTGTGAATATATCCATTAAAAGCTGACTGGAATCAGTTGTCTGTTTGTCCTTCAAAAAAAGCAACAGTCTCATGAAATCATTTTTTGTGGAAACAACACTGACTGATGTTAAGGCACTTCACTGCAATTCAAGTGAAGACCAAAGTTTCACAATGCAAGAACTTTTTTTAAAAAATCCATTTTTATTCCTCTTACCAGTTACTTTCACAGAACAGTAAATGTTATAATATCAACTCCCAAAGCAAAGAAATTATGTATATTTTTTTTTAAGTTTCCTTTCCCTATCAGTCTGGAATTAGAATTTTCCTAAGGTAAGTGAATTATAGGAAATAGTCCTAATTGCTGAAGGGGGCAATTTTTTTAAAAAGGACCATTATGAAGGTATCTTTATAAACATCCAAGAAAATACACAGCTCATGGAATTGGATGTATTAAGTGATAACACTCTTGCCCTCACACCAAAACATATATTAAACACCTGCATTTATGCACAACCTGTGCAATGTAAGAAAATTTGGAACCTGTCCAGCATTTTGTTATTCCCTGCTGTTTTGTGGCTGCAATATCCCATTTTTGTGATTCATGCATGTGAAAATATGTGGATCTCAGAACTGTCCTGAAAAACAAACTCCACATTTCTATGCAAAGTCACAGGCTGGGAAGATAGAGGTCAAGCTTACTGGATTTTTCTGTTGTGTACCTCTCCACCACAGACACCACACTAAATGAACCTTCCCCTCAATGGAAAGGCAGAATCTGCATTACATCTGCATCTATACTTCCCAACACAAAATAACTCCTCAGCCATCTGTGGAGGAAATCCTCTGCTGCACCCCGATACAGAAACAGGCATAACCAAGCCCTCCACTCTTTGATGGGCTGGCATCAGCAGATCAACACACTAAGAAACACATTGCTAAAAATCACTGCCAGAGGGAACTTTAAAAGCACCTATCAAACCAGTTTTGGGAGTAAAAGCATTCCCAGTCTGTTGAGCAATATATAAATACCTATTTTGAATAAAATAAAGCTTCCTGACTTTAGAGAGTATTCTCCTCTGGAAGTCAGTGCTGATCACCACTGCTAAGGCTCCCAGTAGGCTTCCTAGTGTGACTATAAGAACATTGCTTATCTAGTTAAATTACAGCATAGTAATGGAGAGAATTTCACAAACCTGACAGCATTGTTTATCAAAGACAACTAGAAGAAATGTGACTAAAAATCAATTACTTAGAAAGAAGAAACCACTGTATGCCTCTTCTGCTTAAAGAGTATCTAGCTCATTATTGCACATCACATTTTCATAATGTGGTTTAAATGCCAAAGATGTTCACTCTTTCTGACTGCATGTTGCTCATTCTCACCCATGCAGTATCAGTCTCCATCCTTTTCAAAAATATCTGCTGGAAGCGTGAAAAATGCAGCCACACAGCTGGCGGCAATGTGATCAGAAGCATCTTAAGTCATCTTTGCTGCTTAAAACTGTAACACAGAGTTATATCACTGCTCTTTACAGAAAATGTGACTTAGCAGCCTTGGCCTGAAACAGATCCTTTCTTCACTTAATCATGACACAGCACTGATGGTATAGTCCTTAAATAGGGCACAGATGATTCAGAGAAACCAGTGTGCATGTGTCAGAGAGGACAAAATTATTACAATCTCTGGGCTAATTGTAGGATAAACTCGTGATGCTACTAAGTGAGGCTGAGGTAATAAGCCATAAAAAAAAACCCACAAAGACGCAAACAGCAGATAAAACACACGAACAAATAGAGTCAGCATGCTGGATCCCTTGGAAATGTGAGCCATTGCATACTCAGGGACACTGAAGCAGCTGAACATGCCAAAACAATCCATTCTTCTCCCAGGGCCATCTTCAAGCACACAGTTTATAAAACCAGCAGACATCAAGCCCTAGATGTTGTGAAACTGGCTTAGTAATGCCAGGTGAACAGTCTTCTGGTTGATGCCTTCAAAAATAATAGTCTTATAACTTTCATATGTTTAATTGGCTAGAAGGTTTCTGGACTGCCCTAGAGAAGCAGTGTCCCTCTCAAATTAGTTTTCTTTCCTCTTTGAGGAAAAAAATACTCTGCTGAAACTTACAGGCAAGAAGCTATTAAGAATGTGAGAAAACAGACATAAATAATTCAGACTCTACACAGCATGCCTGCAGATATGAGACATGAAGCACTTGCCTGTTCTCCCTGACTCTGTGTTCAGTTTTGGGCCATCTTTCCATAAAAATAGGAGCTGCTTGAGAGGGACATGGAGAGGGTGGAGGAATCAAGCAGCAAGCTAGAATGCACAACTTGTAGAGCCAGAATTTGGCAGAAAATGTTGTACTTAAAAAGAAAGGACAAAAAAGAAAGTGGTGTAATAAGGATTTTTAAAAATTTGGGAAATTTCTGTCTAGGAAAGAGGGTGATTTGTTGAACTCCATCATACATAAAATTCAGTCACGCAAATTATGCTGCTGCAGGAGAGGGGGACACCATCAGTTCTGTCTTGGGAATCAGTGGAAACTCTTGTGTGGGGAATGGTTAAGGACATGTGAGGTTACAGGACATAATTATCAGTGATCAACTCACACCATGGCTGAGACCCTTCTGCATCAATTATTCTGGTATTTGGCTCTTTATTACAAAGGAATTATTCACTGAACTGATCATGGGGAAAAATTATTTCCCATGTGTTGTGTAAAAGAAAATCTTAAAAAAATCAAATATACTCTTGCTGATATACTTGTCAGTAGAGAACCTTTCCACAGCTGAATACCTGCATGGCTTAGTAGGAGATCCAGATATTCAGATACCCGAGAAACTGCTTTAGATGGCTACAGCCCCATCTATACAACTGTCTTGATTAAAAAGACAGGCATCAGCTAAGGAAGCAGCAGCCTTCCTTGGAATGGAAATGTAAAGCACTTCCCTCCGAATTAATATAACTTTGAAATTACCGGGCTCTCAGGCAAAGATATGAGAATAGGAATAATGGTTCTTTACATGTGTGTGTAATAAAGCAAACAAAGAACAACAACCGTGGCATTGACAGGAGCAGAACGGGAGCCCAGGGACCCTCCCCTGGGTGCAGTACCGGGCATGGCCGGCAGGGGCGCTGCAGGCTCAAGGCGGGCAGGGGGCGGGATTCTCGCGCCGGCAGGGGGCGCTGCGGGGCGGGATCGGGAGAGCGCGGGAATGGCGGCGGGGCAGGGAAGGGATGGGAGAGGGTGTAAAACCCTGGGGCAGCTGATCCCAGTGCCCGGACAAGGGATGGGAGAGACTTTGGGTCTAAAACTCTGGGGCAGCTGATCCCAGTGCCATGACAAGGGATGGGAGAGGCTTTGGGTATGAAACCCCTGGGACAGCTGATCCCAGTGCCTGGACGGGAAGGATGGGAGAGGCTTTGGGTGTAAAACCCCTGGGGGCAGCTGATCCCAGTGCCGGATGGGAAGGGATGGGAGAGGCTTTGGGTCTGAAACCCTGGGGCAGCTGATCCCAGTGCCTGGACGGGAAGGATGGGAGAGGCTTTGGGTCTGAAACCCTGGGGCAGCTGATCCCAGTGCCTGGACGGGAAGGATGGGAGAGGCTTTGGGTCTAAAACCCCTGGGGCAGCTGATCCCAGTGCCCGGACAGGAAGGGATGGGAGAAGATTTGGGTCTAAAACCCCTGGGGCAGTGCCGATCCCAGTGCCCAGACGGTAAAGGATGGAGGAGCGGCTGTGCCTCACAAACCCTGGAGCAGCCGATCCCGGAGCCCCTGCAGGACTCCGGGAGCAGCAAGCTGTGCCAGCAGGATGTCTCGGCACCATGGTGCGGAGCTGCTGAAAGCTCGGAGCAGCGCGAAGAAGCCGTGGGGATGGAGCAGCGGCGACCCCGCTCCCAGCAGGGCAGGGAGAGGCGGGCTCGGGATCGCAGGCACACGAGCAGATGGGAATAGATTCTCTCTTTCAGTGGGGTAGTTGATAATAAGGTCCCAGTTCAGTGGCTGCTCTCACAAGCAGAGCCTCACCCCACGGCAGAAGCAGCAGCTCCCAGCTGGGCCCCGGTGGCAGCAGCAAATTCCCTTCTCCAAGCAGCAGCTCCGACCGAAGCTCGGAGAGAGCTACAGCTGTCCCAGCCCCATCCTGTCCCTGCCCAATTCTCGTGGTGTCTCTGCCCCCTGGAGAGAAACTCCCGCGTAAGAGGTGCAACCAGATGCCCTCCTTCCCTGAGCTTGGCCACTTTTCTTTTTCTTAAGAACCCAGTCATTAGTGGTTTTTTGCAACTTACGGGGAAAGAATTCCCTAAGCAAAAGGGAGCAAAAGGAAAGAAACCTAACCCTCAAAAACAACGAATTTTTTAAAATGTCCTCTAGACTGTTGTGTAAATGGGCATTGTGTCCTCTTTCTGCCTGTGGGTTAATTACCAGATTAAGAAATGATAGTGTGATCTTCTCTAAGTCCTTTGGTTTTGCAATTATTTATAGTCTCGGATGCACAGTGCCTGCAAATTGAGTGGTCAGTATTAGAACAAGCTGTATGTCCTTCTGGGAATGTAGTGAACATATGCCAAGGGCAGCCTCCAGCTGAGATAACCAGAGCTCAGCCAGAGGAAGGCTCTGCTTCACCTCACCTGGGGCGACTTGCTGCCCACAGACCATATTGTCCCCCTGCAAAGGGCTGGGGGACAGAGGCAGAGCGTGGGCATTGCCTGGGCTCTGTGAGCAGAACACTGCCTCTCCACTGCAAGCGTGGGAAGGATGCAGAAGGTGAGGTAGTTGGTGTCTGTTCAAATTAAATCCTGAGTGGGAAAAAAAAAAAAAAAAAAAAAAAAGTGTTTCAAAAGCATATTTGGAACTCAGCACTCTTTTAGGAATAGAAAAGGTGTCTAATTTTTTTGGTTGGTTCATGTACTCAACACGAGCAACCACTGACCACCTGCTGGTCCAGCAGTCAAGAAAACAAACCTAGCCCAGTGCAGCACTTCATTTTAGTTGTTTGTGTGATGGTGTCACAAAGCTGAGTGCTTCTGGCATTTCTAAAGAGAACTGTAAGTCTGAAGCGTGTTTGGTAGATGCATTAACCAAGTGCAGATCTTTTGTGTACATAGGCCTGATCCTCTGCACTGCCAAGTGAACACATATGCTTTTTCCTGAGTTTTATTTCACTACATCTGTCTCATGGTTTTGCCTATTGGCTATTGAATTTTTTTTGCCTATTGAAATCTCTCTTATTTATATCAACTAGTAAGGCACAGAAGATTCTTACCCCTGTAAAATGTATGCCTAATGTGTATATCTTGCCTAGTACCTAATGCATACCTAGTGCACGCATCCTACAATTTGTTCTTGCATTTCGCAGCAGTTGTGTCAGCAGCAGTGTAACAAAAGCAGACACCGTGCAGGGGTGGTGATCTCCTGTCACACCTGGGTGGCTCACAGACGGCCAGACCACCACAGTGCCCAGCTCTGCCAGCAACACTGGACACAGATTCACTTGTCCCCCTTCTGGATGGGGAACCTGGGTAAGCAAAGACTCGGCAGCTCTTTGGTGCAATCCAGCAACGACTTGGCCTTTGTTCTGCGTAGAACCTGCTGGCAAAGCATTCCTCCTGTCTTCCTCAGCTCCTGGAGAGGCTGCAGCACTCCCAGGCGCTTCCTGCGGGGCTGGGGATCTCCCCGAGCATCCTGCGGTATCCCGGGCGGCGGAGGCTCCCTTTTCCCGGTGTCGGGAAGCCACGGGAGCGCGGACCGGGAGCGGCGGCTCTTCGCTCGGGGCAGCGCCGGCACTGCGCGCTGCCGTGGGCTCGGCTGGCTTGGCCTGCTTGTTTGTGGTTTGTTGTTTGGGGGTGTTGCTTTGTTTTGTTTTCGTGAGGTTTGATTTGTTTTGGTTTGCCTCGTGTTGCGGTTTGGACGGTGGGGGTTTTTTGGGCACGGGTTTTGAGTCAGTGGATTCGGCTGCACCCCTTGCTGCAGACAGGAACTCCTTCTGCGCTTACAGATCCTCTGCGGAGCGTTCCTGGTCTTTGGCTGGATCCCTTGAAACACAGCTTGGAGCAGCTGGCTCTGGTTATGGTAGGATTTCATGTCGGGTGCTCCTCAGCACCCAAAAGAGCTGTTTAGGGCCACAAGCTTTGTTCACAGGATCCTTCCAAGGTCACTGGAAGGGACATGTTCCTAAAACCCCACGTCTCATCCAAATGGATGGCTAAGTTGAAGCAACTATCTTCTGCTCTAAAGCAAGAGATTTTAAACTGGTTGGTACTGTGGGTGCTTGAGACCAGACATTCTTTGGCACAGACTATTCAGATAATCACCTTTTGGCCTTCTGCGTACATTTTTCTTTTCTTCACTGACATTTAGAAATATTCTGCCTTTATAGCAGCGAATTTATACTTGTCTGCATTGAAATACACTCTAATAGAGAGCTTCCTCTATTCCTACAGCACGAATTAATGCATCTATATCTCTACCACCTGCAGCAAACCCATAACTCACTTTGAGCAGTGCAGTATATTAATTTCAGCTGTAGGTTTTACATTTAAGTAAGTATCCTATTTCCAACTTCCCCTTTCTTATCCCAGCCTCTTTGTCTTTCGTGGCACTCCAAGCAGAAATACATATTCCTTGGCCTTTACAGATTTTTCTTTGTGGCATTATGGTCTGTCATCAGCTCAGACAGAAATGAAGTATCTAAACCTCAGCTGCTTGTCTGCACAAATCCACAGCCTTCCTCTGGATTCTCCCCTAGAGAAGGGGTCCCTGGCATCCATGCTGGCATGCACTAGTGTCTCTCCAGCAGAAAATTAGTTGAGAATTAATGAAATGCATTGTTCTTGTCTACTTTTGGGGTCTATACAGGAATTTATGAGGCTGTGGAAGTTCAGTGGTAAGGTCTTGAAACTAATACAAGCAAAACAGGTTTAAATTACTGTTTGAAATGTGGGGTTTTTTCCCATTTGCTTGGCTTTGTTTTTGACAGCCTTGTTATATAAAATGTGATTTTTTGCAGAAGGAAATGATCAGCCAGTATTTTGTAAATAGAGAACTTTCTTAAGTACAGTATAACCATGTTTCAAAATGAGAAAGATTATTTGCTATTTTTCTGTTGAGGCTCAATATATGTTTTTTTCTTTCTTCTGTTGTATCCAGCAATGTCCCAGTCTGAGGTTTCTCCTTAGACCTGAGATCACCTCATAAGGACATGCTTATCTTATATAGTGTAAATTACATGCTACATGTTTACAATTTTCCAGTACAATACAATCTTGTTAAATGATCCAGTTCTGACCCCATCCAATTTAAAAGTGCCAGCATGTCACCCAACATGGATGACATGAAGAAGAAGGAGGAAAAGGTGTCCACCCCCCAAATTCTCCATCTTGGCCACGTGCCCCTTATCATAAACAATTTCAAAAGTCTATTTATCTACATTCTAACAATCTATTTTACACTTTACTAATTTTGGTGGCTTGTTTCCATTCCCTCTGTGTTGGTAATTTCCCCCAGGGGTTAGAATTCAGTGCCTGAGACACCAGGGTCTTACTCAGGGGTCTTTGAGACCCTCACCAGGGGGGTTTTGAGACTTTTGAGACCCCCAAGGAGGCCAGGGGTACACCCTGGGCTCCCACACAGCAATATTTTTTAATAATTAAATATGAAAAATTTAACACAAAATTTAAATAATCGGAAGCTTTTTGATATTAACTGTGTCAAATGAACTACCCAAGGATTAGACGAGACCTTGTTACTGAAAGTGCTAAATAGGATTGTCCTTCCTCTTCAACAGTTTGCTAACTTGCAATATTGTAGTCTTATCACTTTGTTAAGATAGAAAGCCCTAGCTGTTAAATGAAGCAAACTAACAATCACTTGTTAAGTATTTCTATTTATGTCAACAATTACAATATTTTGCAAGTATTTAGATTAAATCTTTTATGAGAGGGACAGAGAGATAAAAATGTTCTGGTAACTTTGTTACAGAAAAGAGAAGTAAATCTGGCAGGTTCTTAAACAACGAAGTTATATTACCTAATCTGTCCGCAATATTAATTATCATATCCTTTATTAATTTTTCAGTATCTTGACTTAATGCTGTGTTTTTCTGATCTATTACTTGCTTCAGCAAGCCATGGAACAATTTATAGCTTCAATCTCTTTGGGGCTGAGCATTTTAGTCACGCATGAAGTAAACGTGTGAATGAAACCTAAACTTGCTTTGGAAACTGGGTAAATTCATGCTGGAAAGACAGATATGCTGGGTTAAAGAACATGGTTAAAATCCTGTCTGCACTGAAAAAGAGAAATAATTATGTCTGCATCAGATATCTACTTTCTTAATCCCAGTTCGGGAAGATATAATTCATAGATCATTTAGAGTTTTATCCTTTTTAAAGTAAAATATAATTTTGTTTTGAAATTAGAAAAAACTGTAAGTTTGTCCATTTGGTTTTTTTCTCAATAGAACCTGCTTTTCTTTTTGCTATCTTCAACAAATGAGGGAATCACAGGGAGAGAAATGTTCTGTATCACTTTAAAAAGAAATAATCAAGCGTAAAAAATCCACTTCTTGCTAATTCCACAGCAGGAACAAAGAGTAACTGAGAAATCAACGTAGTAACTAGTTATTTTCAAAGAAGAAAAATTTTTTGTATTGATATTGTTTTTCTCTAATTCCCTAGTGATGACTTAAGGACTTCGAGCAGATTTCTCAGTGTAGAAGCTGGCAAAGCCAAACCTAGATTTTTCTGGAAAAAAACATTGCAAATGGGAACAATATTAATGTGAACAGAGAAACACAGTACTGAGAAACACAGAGAAACAACATCCACTGAGTCACACTGGGGAGGGGCAAGTTTTTAACTTTATTTTCAACAAGTTGGTCTCTTCAAACCTACTTGTTGAACTCTATTTCAACAGGGTGTGTATTGCTTAGCATAACAGCTGTGGAAAATAAGAATACAATTTCTCTTTTCCTTTGCTTCTCAAAGCCTTTTGATAGTCACTCTCTAGCATAGATTTGCATTGGATGTGCCATATCAAAGGGAGCAGAAAGGCACTTACTGGAGCAATGACTTTGCCATTAGGTTTGCATTTCAAAGGAAAAGAACAATTTCCTAGATTTGCTTCAAAGCAGCCAGGCCTTGTGCCTTTGTGTTTCTTGTGTCTGTTGAGGACAGCCCAGTGCTACCAGCAGCACTGGGAAAGCCTCCTTTGGTCCCAAGTCAAAGAGCACTTCACATAGCTCTACATTTTTGGCCTCTCCCTTGAGCAGTAAATAGATACTTGTGAGACTGCAGATTGTATAAAGCAAAGCACACACTGACTGTACACGAAGCAGAGCAAAGAAGGCTCAGCCTGTCTCCCAGGAAATGCTGCTGATTGCTGCTGTGAAACCAGATAGCCCATCTCTCCTAACTATTTTTGTTTCTACTTATGCATCAATATGTTTTGACTATGCATTCTTAAAAATATTTCAACATTTCTTTCTTGCTGCCCAATTATGTGTTCCAGGCTCACAATTTTATTAGGCTCCCTAACATCATTCCCAACTCTAGAGTTCTATTGTAACTCCCAAGAAATGGCAGGGAGGGAGCTGAAAGTGTCTGTGTTGGAACAGGTTTGATGAGGAAGAAAGTGAGGAAAATTAATCCTGTCAGCTCCATTGGGGTGCAACAGCACATCTTCACATCTTCTGGCTTGATGCTCACAGGTGGAGGGCATGCACCACCAGCACTGGCTCAGGTCCTTCTGTCTCAAGTAAACTGTCCCTTCACCCTGTTCACTGCCAGGTGAGGAAAGGAACGAACCATCCTCTGCCATCTTGATAATTTAAATACCTGTCTGCAGTGAGCACACTTAACCCAGCAATATGCACAATTCTGAGAAAGATGGGCCGGAGAAAAATCAGGATTATTTGAATAAGTCCTGGCATCTTCTGAATTTCCTAAAAATGTCATGAGTAGTCAAGTAACTTTCAGAAAAAAAAGATACATGCAAGCACAAATACAAGTACACTTACCTACAATGTCTATATATAAGTAAATACTGTGAGAAATTAAATTAGTTTTTCCTAGCCAAGTATTTAGTTCAAATCCCTGCAATTCTGTTATGAAATGACTTCTCAAATGAATTCTCATTTTTAAATATTCATATATTGCTTACCTTGGTTTTGAAGTGTTCATGAGGTTATTTCTCAAGCTTTTTTCTTCCACCAGTTTAGTTGTGGTGTTTTTGTGGCATGCTATATAGCAAAGCATGATGACTCACTTAAATTAGATTGTTATAATTTCTACCCTTGAAAGTTATATCACAGTTCTCTTTCTAAGGAAGAATGTATAGATATTGAGACAGCATTTTTGTTGGAGATGGGCATCTTTTAAATCAACTAACATAGACAGTATAAACATATTCCTTTTATTCAAGTTCAGACAGAAACAAAGTTGTTTGCACATTGTACCATATAGGAGGAAACTGAATGTTCTCCCATTTTAGTCCACCAGGTTGCAGTGGATTACCAGCCCCAAAACAGTTCTGGATGATATGCCAGCCTGTTCTGTGAGTTGTCCATGTTTAGCAGCACCAGTGGGAGCCTCCTCTGCCTGCCTGGTTATCTTCCCTGCTCAAACACCCTTGCAGAATGGTCACTCAAAGAATCCAAGGAAGAAAATAGTTGATTTTCTTGTCTTCTAAAATTACTTGTCCTTTTTTTCCTTTTTTTTTTTTCTCTACCAAATTGTAAATTTTCTGTTTTACCTAGGTCACTTTCTCTCCACATTCATCTGATAGTTTAAATATAGCTCTGTATATTTTTTTCTTTATTTTCTTCATTAGTCAGAGTGAACAGAGGAGCAGAGAGTACTGCTGCTTTAGTTGTTTTCAGGTCTGAGAAAAGAGCAGGAAACCAGCTGTGATAGAGCAAAACAGAGGAAGAATTTAATAAACAGACAGGAAAAAAAATAATTTTTGAAGAGTAGTATTTTTGGGGTGTTTATGCCCTCCCACTACTCCCATGCAAATGTCTTATGGGAGACAGGAGGAATGAAAGGGTTAACAAGGGCTGAGGCTGTCAAACCAGGCAGGCTTGCAAAAACAAATGGATCCTTTCAGGCTAGGTTGGATTTTCTCAGTGCAATGTTTATAGTTGGGCAATAAATACACAAAAAGCCTTACTATTTTGCCAAGGAGCTAGAAATATCCTTCAGGCCAAATCAAAGCCACCCCTTTCTAATTTGAGACTCCAGTGCAAACTGAAATTCTCTCTCACACAGATGCACCGTTTGTTTTTCTGAACCTCAAAATAGGCTGTCAGACAGTTGGTTCTGAGCAGGAATTGAGCCAAAGACCATGAACCATCTCAGGTTTCCCCTGATGGCAAACACCCTGGGAAGCACCAGACAGCTCTGCATTCATGTGCTGGTGGGGTACTCAAAATATTCTTCATAGCCCTTTTAAAGTGCTTCTTCAGACACCCTTCTGTCTGTTTTCCTACATTTCAGTCAAAAAAACCCCTGTCAATGATACCTTTGAAAAACATAATAGAGAATGGCAGCCAAAGGAAAAGATTACTCATAATGGGCAACCCTCTACTAAGGGGCACTGCAGGCCCTCTCTACCAGCCTGATGGAGAAGCAGAAGATCTATTCTGCCTAAGACCCGTGATATTGCCAGGAGAGCAGCCCAGCTTGCCAAGAGCACACACTAGGAGCTGCTGCTATTTCATGTGGGTGCAAATGATAATACAAGCCAAAAATTGGGCAGGATCAAGGAAGATTGTAAAGTCCTGGTGAGGCAGGTGGAAAATATCGGTGCCCAAGTCCTCTTCCTATCTATGCTACCAGTTGGACAAATAGAGAAAGAAGTAGAAATAAGGAGAGAAGGAAATAGAGACAGAGAAACAGACCCATATGCAGATAGAGCTCTGACTTCGTGACTGGTGCCATTGAGGAGTTTTTGGCTTTTATGGCAACGAGTTTTACTTTAATGATGATAACCTACAGGGAGAAACAGGAGCCACCTGTCTAAAAGGAGCAGCAGGCTGGCCAGTTTGGTGAGACAGGCTCTAAATGGAAGGACTGAGGGCTGGAGATGCATTGTGTCTGAAGTGGCAATGCTCCTGCCACTGCTTCTGTGCAGCAGCAGATGTCCCTCAGCTGCCTCTCAAGATGAGAACCATAGGGAAAACCACATCAAGGGTGTGTATGGCTTTGGTAAATCCTCTCATGGCCCTTCTAGGGAACCTGGATGCTGGATCACCTCTCTGAAATGCCTGTACACAGGATCTTCATGGAGGAAGTTAACCACTAAGGACTAGAACCTGAACTTCTTGAGGCCTAATTTCAGCCTCTTCAAAGAAGAACATGGGTTAGGGCTCTAAAAGATAAAGGGGTCCGAGAAAGCTGGACAATATTCAAACATCACTTGCTCCAAGCTCAAGACCAGTGTATCCCTGTGATGAAGAAGATATAGATATAGCTGTAGATATAGATACAGATGACATAGATATAGATATATAGATAGATATAGATTTTTTTATCCATGAAAATAAAGAATTCAAACAAGTGAGCAGGAGATCTGAATGGATAAGCAAGAAGCTTCTAATTGATCTCAGACAGAAGAAAGCAATTTATGGGATGTAGAAAAAGGGATAGGCCACACGTGAGAACTACAGGAGCATCATCAGAGTATGCAGGGATGCAACAAGGAAAGCCAAGATCCACTTGAAATTGAGTCTGGCAAGGGATATCAAGGACAACAAGAAGGGCTTCTGCAAGTTTATCAACAGCAAAAGGAACATTATGGAAAATGTGGGGCCACTGCTGAACCCAATGGGTGTCCTAGTAATAGAAGGTACAGGGAAGGAAGTATTACTGCCTTCTTTGCCTCTGTCTTTACTGCTGAGGTCAGCTCTCAGGAATCCCAGACCTCAGGGTTAAGACAGGAATATTGGAAAAAGGAAGACTTCCTCATGGTCAGTGTTGGGAATTGAGGAAGCTGGCAGATATCACTGTTAAGACACTCTCCATCATCTTTGAAAAATCATGGAGAACAGGAATGGTGCCTAATAAGTGGAGAAAGACCAATATTACCCCTTTCTTCAAGAAGGGAGTACACAGGAAACTACCAGCCAGTGAGCTTCAGCTCCCTCTCTGAAAAGGTGATGGAACAGATCATTCTGGAAGTCATCACCAAGCATGTAAAAGAAAAGGTGATCAAGAGTAGTCAGCTTGGATGCCAAAGGGAAATCATGCTTGACCAGTCTGATGGCCTTCTGATGGCCTGGCAGGGTGGGTTGGTGAGGAGCTGTGGGTGTTGTCTACCTTGGCTTCAGGGCTTTGACATTGTCTCCAGTGACATCCTTGTTGGTAAGCTCAGGAAATGTGCATGAGGGGAATGAACACTGAAGCAGATCAAGAAGTGGCTGGATGCCAGAGCTCAGAGGGTCAGCGGAGTGGAATCCGGTTGGAGGCCTCTGGTCTGTAGCATTCCTCAGGGATCAGTACTGGATCCAGCCTTGTTCAACTTGTTCAAGGACCTGGACAAGACATGAACTGCACCCTCAACAAATTTGCTGATATGAAACTGAGGCTGATACATCAGAAGGCTGTGCTGCCATTCAGTGAGTCCTTGGTAGGAGAGTTGGGTGGAGAGAAACCCAGTGAGGTTCTGCAAGTGCAAGTGTAGGGTGCTGCAGCAGGGGAGGAATAACCCTAAGTATCAGCACAGGCTGGAGAACAGCTCTGTGGAGAAGGAACTGGGAGTCTTCATGAATGACAAGCTGACTGAGCCAGCAGTGCCCTTGTGGTCTGGAGGGCTAGTGGGAACCTGGGATCTGGAGGGATAATGGGATCCAGATCTGGAGTGCTGTGTCCAGTTTCTCAGTACAAGAATGACAAGGAGCTATGAAGAGGGTTCAGCAGGGGTCAGCCACAAAGATGATTAAGGGTGTAGAGCATCTCTTTCACAAGGAGAGACTGGAAGAGCTGGGCCTGTTTAGTCCAAAGCAGGGAAGACTGAGAGGGGATCTCGAGTACAAGTATCTCAAATGTGACTGCCAAGGCTCTTTTCAGTGTCAGGACAAGGAATAATGGCCATAAAATCAAACACAAGAAGTTCCACATTAACATGAAGAAGAACCTAAACTGAGAGTGGGAAAGCACTGGAAGAGGCTGCCCAGGGAGGGTGTGGTGTCACTGGAGACATTCAAAATCCACCTGGAAGCACTCTTGTTCTCCCTGGCTCTAAGTGAATGTCCTGGTTCTGTCCAGGGCAGAGTTAACTTTTGCAGCAGCCATGAGGGGCACAGCCAATTTGTTCTATACCAGCTCAGACTCTGTCCAGTGAGGACAGATGAGTGTGGGGTTTTCACCAAGGTGTGCCAGGTGTGCCCTCAGGTGACACTGGCTTCCATGTGCTGAGCAATCCCATGTCAATCATTTGTGTCTCTTGTACACTCTGTTATTAGTGTTGCTGTTAATTT
Organism: Erithacus rubecula; assembly: GCF_903797595.1. NCBI lineage: Eukaryota > Metazoa > Chordata > Aves > Passeriformes > Muscicapidae > Erithacus > Erithacus rubecula. The sequence continues at coordinate 2,796,454 of NW_027635819.1, read as the reverse complement.
TCTTATTTTATTGCTGTTTCTAGTAAATTCTCCTTATCTCAACCCATGATCTTTGTGCCTCCAATTTTCCTTTCCATCCTGCCACAGTGGGGAAGGAAGGGAGAAAGCAGCACATGTATGAGCTGTTTTCATGGAAACACTCAATAGAGGAATACTTAATAGGTTCCTAAATCATGACAGTGACCTGCCTAGGCAGAGGTATTGGACTAGATGATCTCCAGAGGTCCCTTTGCACCTTAACTATTCTGTGATTCCATGAAAATTCAGCAGAATGCTGCTGTTGGTTTCCATGTCCTGCTTCCACAGGAGCGTCAGTCTCTCTCTCCTAAAGCATACACATCCAGATATTGGCTGCTCTAACTGCACTGGCACAGCTCACAGGAGATTCCCTGTGAACACAGCCTCGCTTGCTTGCATGTGCACACACAGCTGGCCTGAAGGCAGCAATCAACAGAAGCTGAACTTTATAATGCCCTGCAAACAACAGCATCCACAAATGTGAACACTGAATTAAGCAAAGGAATGCAGATTCAAGCAGTGGCATCAATTTTCGGAACTGAAGAGCCAGGCAGGTCCACCCAACCTGGTCTTCTGGCAGAGCTGTTCAGGTGGGAGAGCTAAGCAACATCTGCTTCCTCTCAGGGAATGGGTGGGTTCCCTTGAAAATGCCCAAGAGTTCCTTCTGGATGCACATTTTCCTTCCCTGGCAATGGAGGGAGGCTCAGGCAGTCAGGTTCCTAACACCAGCATCTTAAGTAAGAGCCTGGTAGTCAGTCCAAACTATGCTTTAGTCCTCCTAAAATCAGAGGTACTGGTGTATGAGCACACCTGAGAACAAAAATAGTGCTTTCTCCCCACAAGTCACCTATTGTCATGTTTTGTAGGAAAAACTATTTCAACCAGGATACCTAGGAGCTGGGATGTAATAATGTGAATGACTAAGACACTGTATTTCAGCTTTTATTAAAAAAAAAAACAAACAAGACATCACTTTTACATTTCAGAATATTTTCAAACAAGGCCTTTCTGTTAAAGCTTTAGGTATCTAAAAAGTGTCTACATGATTCACACCTGCATGAAGCTTTGCAAGTCACACCATAGTCACCAAACAGCTATATTGCACAAAGATCCACACAATACCACACCATTTTTAGCTTAGTCTACATTGTAAAGTGCTGTTTCATAGGGAGAAACTTGAAAAAAATAATTATCTGGATAGGCAAGTACTGCTGAACTGTATTTCTGAAAGTTGACACTTCCATGGTAGTGGAAAAAATATCACAGCGTGTTGTCAGTGCCTCTTGAAAGTGTGTTTTTTTTATTTAATAAGCTGGAGTAAGCACCAAAGAGTACTGTCTGGAATGCATACTAAGTATTCAAGTAACACCAAAAGCCAAATTTTTAAACTCAGAATGAGATAAATACAAACAGATATATCAAAAGGTAGATAAATGTTTAAAGTAGCATCAGTTTCTGACCAGTAGAGTAAGCAATTGCATAGCAGAAAACATTAAATTAATTTCAAATTCTAGTAGAAAAAAGCCCCTAGATTTTAAATTTCTTACTTCTATATTCTCAAACCAATAATCTTTTTTATTAGATCAATGAGTCTGAGACACTGTCCTCATATCCGCAATAGAGTGTTCCATTTATGACTATTTGCATAAAGTAACAAAAGGTGCCATGATACCAATCCAGATGCTAATAAAAAATCTAAATATGGAAGTGTGGAGTGCTAACCATGACACAAACCCTCTAATTTAGACCGGTTTCTGAAAATAAAGCATTTGTCTATGGAAGGAATTTTGGTCTGGAAAAGAAAGTTCAACCTTACAACCTACAGTTCTAAGCCAACAGTTGTTTTGGTACATGAACTGGCTGTGCCAGTCATACAAGGAGAGAAGTCACAGTACTGACATGAGAATCCTTTCTCCTGGCTCTGCCTGACTGCTACACTCACCTACAGACTAATGTAAGAGCTTAAAGTGTTTGCTTGACTTGTGGTTTAATAAATATTGGAGGGGGGAAAAAGGAACAAAAAAATTGTAACAGCAGAGAGATCTGCTGAGACTCACTACAAGCTGGAAAAGCAAACCAACAAAAACGTGGGCATGTTTGTGTTACCAGTGAAGCTACTCAGGAACATCCAAGTCAGAAGTGACTGCAGAGCTGCAGAAAACCCTCAGAACATAGTGTCTTGGTAAACAAGCTTTATCAACATGAATAAATGCACAACACCACACCAGTTGGGGAAAATCCTGAGTGCACAGCTAACCATCAGGAGTGCATGAAAAACACTGCAGAAGAAGCTTCATCATCAGCCTAGTAGTAGGTATCAACCAAAAACAAAGGTAAATATAGTTTTAGGACTGTAAGAAGAAGGAAAACACAAAACTTTTTCGTCCTTCACAGCAACAGTGTCTTATGGACAGGCTGTTCAGTCAGCCTCAGCAGGAAAGAAGAAAGCAATGGCTTTAATCCAGTAAGAGGGAAGATGAAAGGGAGGGAATGACAGAAATAAAAGGCTATAATTATGACTATCTAAAACAGAAGAAATTACCAAAAAGGCTAACTAGTAAGAGACAGTTTGTCTTTTGTCCTGCAGGAGAAAATACCAAAAGATACCCCATACTTCACACCTGCTGCTGGGACATCTAAATGTTTCTCACATAACTCACACTGAATCTGTGGAGTGCACTTCCACACAGCCTTACCGAGACAGAAATATTTGCAAGTGAGATTCAGAGAAGAAGTTGCCCTTGCTGGGCATTTCTAGCCCCAAAAAGGCTGTCATGCTTACGCTGGCATAGACAACCATTTCTGAGAGTTTTTTCTGACAGTGGCTGCAGTCAGAGCTTAGGAGAGAAGACACTGGGAGAGGTGGACTCCAGGTCAGGTCAGTAAAACAGTTCAGACAGCAAAGCCCACAAAAGTTTTGCATTATGACCTACATTCTCTTAACTGTATTGTGATTTTCAGGTCCCATTTCACAGCTCTACAGCTGAATACATGTACTTAGTAAGCATACTTCACACACATTCATCAAGATGCAACACTATCCCCAAATTAGAAAGCATATCCCCAAATTAGAAAGCATATCCCCAAATTGGAAAGCACCAAGTACTTATTAGAAACATCCTTCACTTTAGATCCTTATTTTTCCATAAGTCAACAGTCAAAACTACTTTTTTTTTTTTACCTAAGTTTATATAAAGAGAGGCAGTCCACCTCCATTCCCAGTAAAATCATGTAACGCATCCTCCTGGAAGATGGGTCACAACTTATGGAAGACAAGAAGGGATCAGGGCCAGCCAGATGAGTTTATCAAGGGCAAGCACTGCCTGACTCACCGAGTGGTCTGTGACCAAGTGACTGCACCAGTGGATAAGGGAAGAGCTGAGAGATGCCATGTACCTGGATTTCTGTAAGGCATTTGATAGGATCCCCCACAACATTCTTACCTCTAAACTTGAAAGAGAAAGGTTTAAGTGGATGGACTAGTGAGTAAGGAATTGGCTGGATAGCTACACCCAAAGAATCACAATCAACAGCTCAATGTCCAAGCAGAAACCAGTAATGAGCAGTGTCCCTCAAGGGTCTGTACTGGCACTGGTGTTGATGTGGATCTCATGAGGTTCCCCAAGACCAAGCACAAGGTCATGCACCTGGATCCAGATAATCTCCACTATCAATACAGACTGGGGGATGGAGAGAAGCTCTGCAGAGAAGGACTTGGCCATCCTGGTGGATGAAAAATTGGCTATGAACTAGCAATGTGTGCTTGCAACACAGAAAGCATCATAAGCTGCCCAGGTGGCCACCAGAGTCAGGGAGACAATTCTCCCACTCTGATATACCAAGATCCCACCTGGAATACTGCATTCAGATCTGGAGCCCCCAGCAGAGTGGTTCCAGAGGAGAGTCACAAAAATTATTAGAGGGCTGAAACACCTCTCCTGTGAAGACCTTGTGAGACATGGAGTTGTTCAGCATGGAGAAGGCTCCAGAGAGACCTCATGATGGCCTTTGAATATATAAAAAGGATTTGAAAGAAAGATGGAGAGAGACTTTTTACCAAGGCCTGGAGAGACAGGACAAAGGGCAATGGTTTTAGATCAAAAGATGATAGATTTAGATTGGATATAAGGAAGAAATTCCTAACAATAAGGGAGGTGAGACATTGGAGAAGGTTTCCCAGAGAAACTGTGGATGCTCCATCCCTGGAAGTGTTCAAAGTCAGATTGGATGCAGCTTTGAGCAACCTGGTCTACTGAAGATGTCCCTGCCCATAACAAGGTGGCTTGGACCTAAATGGTCTTTAAAGGTCCCTTCCAACTCAAGCTGTTCCCATGGTTCTGTGATTCTGTGAAAAACTACTACGTGGTACAGTTTTTAACATCAGAGGAACTGAAATTTGAAGGGAGACATCCTTTAAGGCAGAAATTAGGTCTCAAAACTTAACCAGTGCATTTTTAACATTCTTACTAAGAAAAATCCAAGCTGCTACTAGAAAAAAATTTAAACTATAAAAGCAAGTTTTAAAAGAAATACCTGATTTTTTTTTTTTTAATTCACATATGATTATTCATGTCAGCAACTCATTTGCTTTAGCCTAAATACCAGGTACTATTATTTTCACATGCAAACATTTCTGATTTTTTACTCCAAATTCTGACATTTAAGGTACAATTGCACTTTCTTTTAGATAGCTTATAGTAAAAGCCTGGAAGAATAAAGAAACTTACCATTATGCCATCAACTATATGACACTGAGTGTCAGAACTTCAGTTTTAACTTACAATCACATTAAGGGTATACAACATGCAATCAGATTCAAGTTTACCTTCATCATTCCAAGTATAACTTAAACATTCAACACCATTTCTAATATCTTCCTCTTTTAAATTCTATTTTTTTTAATATGCTATTTTGTGCTGAAAGGCCCAACTGGTGCTCAGGGGTTAATTGAAAAGCTTTTGACCCCGCAGAGGCATTCCGGCAGATTTCTTAAAAGGAGAATGGCAATCACACACTGTCAGCTTTGACTTCATTAAATACAAAACTGACTATGTAAGGACTTAAGTTAAATAAAAGGCAGATTTCTACCCCGAAGAGTAAGTTTTGGTTGCTAGTCCTGAAAAGTAAATTTTGGTTGCTAGTCAGACTCTTCCCTGCTTCCCCCAGGAAAAGAAGTCTGTGGAGAACAGCATTGCACAGATCTCAAGAAAGGCAGGAGAATTCCTCTGGTGCAGGAAGCGCCTGGACCATTTATTATTAAAAAATCAGAGGCTTGTGAGCAATGCATAGGTAGAACCTAATTTATCAGGACTAAAAGCTAAGGTAGAATTCTTCTGCTTTCACTTTCTGTCTCAGAACAGCAGCAGGAAGAGATTACTGCCCTAGATGTCGTCGTGGTACTCCCTGTACTTGGCTGTGACAGCTTCCTCCAGATGCACTGCTGCACTGCCCATGAGAGCAAAGGCTGGGTACATCAAACCAGAGCAATCCACCTCGCACTCGTACAGGCACCGCATCCGGCCCGCGTCGTAAAACCCCACCCTGCCCCTGTCACAGTCCAGGCAGACGCCCAAGCACCACGGCAGGGGAAGGATTCTGCTTGCTGGATCCTTGGGAGCAGCAGGTGTAGCAGGGATGAAGAACTTTTTCATGCCTAAAGTGACCAGGGTGCAAGGCTGAGATGAGTCAAAGAAGGCATCTTCACTCCCACTGTCGTGACCGCTGTCTTGCTCGTACCTGGAACAGAAAAAACCACGTGCTCTTGTCAAATGCTGAAGTGGGATCAGTGATGTGAACTGGAGAAAGCATTTTTGTTAAGACAGACAACAACACATGATCACCAAAAAAAAAAAAAAAAAAAGTGTGGTTAAAGAAAATCATAGAATCATAGAATATCCTGAATTAGAAGGAAACTACAAAAAACATCAAAGTCCTGGCTATGCCAGGACAACCCCAAGAGTTACACTGTGTGCCTGAGATCATTGTTCAAATGCCTCTTAAGCTCTGGCAGGCTGGTGCTGTGACCACTTCCCTGGGGAGCCTGCTCCAGTGTCCAACCACCCTCTGGGTGAAAAACCTTTTCCTAATATCCAGCCTAAGCCTCTCATGATACAGTTTTATGTCATTCCCTTGGTCCTGTCAGTGGTCACCAAAGAGAAGAAATAGGTGTCTGTCCCTCCTCTTCCCCTCAATTTCCTCTTCCCCAGGCTGAACAGACCAAGTGCCCTCAGCCACTCCTCACAGCTTCCCCTGCAAACCCTTCACCCCCTCATGGCTCCTTTGGACACTCTCACAGCTCAATGTCTTTGGTGTGTTGTGGCCCCAGAGCTGCCCCAGCACTGGAGGTGAGGCTGCCCCAGCTCAGAGCAGAGCAGGACAATCCCCTCCCTTGCCCGGCTCTGATGCTGTGCCTGATGCTCCCGGGGCACTCTTGGCTCTCCTGGTGCCAGGGCACTGCTGCCTCATGCTCACCTTGTCCTCAGCAGGACACCCAGGACCCTTTCCTGTACTCATTTCTGCTTTCCAGCCTCTCCTTTCCCAGTCTGTCTGTAAATCCTGGGTTGCCCCATCCCAGGAGCAGAATCTGGCTCCTTCCCTTGTTGAATTTCATGTGGTTGGTGCCTGCCCAGTCCTCTCATTTGTCAAATGTGGGAGTCCAGGGTTTTTTCCTGGCTCCTTTGGGGGTGCAAAAATCCCCCTGGCAGACCCCTCAGAAACCCCTGAGTGCTGCCCAGGAGCTGCAGGGGCTGGATTTGGCTCCTTGGGAGAATCTGCCCACATTGAGAGAAGAGACAGAAAATAATGATGAGTAGAGTGTAAATTAGAATGTTAGAACGTAGATAAATAGGTTTTCTTGAATGTTTATGATAAGGGACACGTGGCCAAGATGGAGAATTTGGGGGGTGGACACCTTTTCCTCCTTCTTCTCCATGTCATCCATGTTGGGTGACACATTGGCACTCTTGGATTGATTGGGGTCAGGGCTGGACCATTTAATAAAATTGTATTGTATTGGTAAAATTTTGTAAACATGTAATACGTAGTACTAACTATATAAGATAAGCCCTGCCTTCACCAGGCAGATTCCACCATGGATGCCAGGCTGAGCAGACCCTGCTGGCCAGGCAAAAGATCCCAGAGATAAGAAACAATAAACTGTCCTTGGAAAAAGAGAAAACCGTCTCCAGCAATCTCTCTTTGGCGGCTTCGGGGAAAACCAGGTTTTGAACCACCTTCGTGTCCCTCTGGGGTGATCTGGGGCAGAGGAGGAACCCCAGACTGGGACAGTCAAGGTCTCTTCAGGGCATCTCTGCCCTGGAGGGAGTCAACTGCTCCTCCCAGTTTTGTACCATCTGTGAACTTGCTTAATGTGCTGGCCAGTCCTGTGTCCAAGCCATTTAAGAAGAGCACAGGGCTGAGGATGGAGCCTGTGGAACCTCCCAGTGACAGGTGACCAGTCTGGTGTCACCCACTCACTGTAACCCTTTGTGCCTGAGCCCTGAACCAGCTGCTCACCTCTTGCATGTTTATCCCAGATGAGCACTGGATATTTTATCCAGGATACTGTGAGAGACATTATCGAAAACTCAGATGAAATCCAAAAAGATTACACATCCACTGGCTTCCACTAGTGACATACACTAATGACAGGTCTCCAGTCTGGTGTCACCCCATTTACTGTAACCCTTTGTGCCCAAAACAGGAGCCAGTTGCTCACCCATCACACCATGTGTTTATCCAGCTGTGTGCTCAACAGTTTGTCCAAAAGGATCCTGGGAGAGACAGCATCAATAGCTGTACTGAAATTAAAAGAGATTACACCAACAGGCTTCTCTTGGTCAGCTCAGTGGGTTACTTCTGTCACAAAAGGAAAGGTAAGCTTTTCAAGCAGGACTTTCCCCTTTGACTGCACTGTCCTTCAAGTGTTGTTCAGTAATTCCCAGATAATCTTCTCCACAAATTTACCAGTCACTGAAGTGAGACTGACAGGCCTATAGTTACCAGGGTTATCTTTCCTGCCAGACTTGAAAACTGGGACAACATTTGCCAGCTTCCAGTTGAGTGGCACTTCCAAAGACCACTGAAACATCAGAGAAGGTCTCACAATGACATCAGCCAGCTCACTGCCCTAGGATGAATCCCATCAATCCCCACAGACTTATGAGGATTGGGGTGGAACAGTAAATACTGAACAAATTCGGGGCTGGGTGGAAATTTATCATTCTCATAGTTGTGATCCTCAGGGCTTGGGATTCCTCAAAGCCCACCACTGGTGTTGAAAACCAACGTCAATAAAGCATTAAATATCCTGTCTTGTCTCTGTCCCTCTTAGTGAGGTGGCCATCCTCCTCCTGTAACAGGCCAGTGGTATTTCTGACTGTGTTTTGCTACTAATGTATTTTTAGAAACCTCTTTTTATTGTTCCCCACAGTTCTGGCCAGCTTCAGCTCCAGTTGGGCTTTGGTCACATGAATTTTCTCCCTCAAATGTAAAGCAGCATCTCTATTTCACCCACGTTGGCCAACCTTGCTTCTATTGGCCATACCCTTTTTTTTTGTGCTTGCCTTAGCTCTAGATCTCTGCTCACCCAAGCCAGCTTTCTGTCTTGCCTGCTTGACTTATGACATTTTGGAATTGCCTGCTCCTGTTCCCTTAGGAGGTGGTGCTTAAAAAGTGGCCAGCACTGATGTACCTCAGCACTTTCAATAGTGGTCTTCCAGGGGACTTTACTGACTGAGCCTGAAGTTTGTTCTCCTGATGTCCAGAGTTGAAGTTTTGCTGGCATTTTTCCTCCTGACTATTAATAGAGATTTTAAATGTGATTGCTTTGTGGGTGCTGTGGTCAGGACAGCTGCTCATCTCCATTTTGCTCACAAGATCATCTCTGTTGACAAGGAAAAAATCAAAGAGGGCACCTTTCTCAGCTGGGTCCCTTAGTACCCATACCAATAAGTTATCATCCATGTGTTTCAGGACTCTTCTGGACCTGTTTGTATCATCCATGTGGTGCTCTCAGTTAACATCTGGCAAGCTGAAGTGCTCTACCAAGACAAGGGTGGTTGATGTAGAGATATCCCTTAGTTCCTTAAGGAATAATTCATCAGTGTCCTCATCTTGGCTATGTGCAGTAGATCCCACAATGACATCCAATTTGTTTGTCCCTTAATCCTTACCCAGAGGTCCCCAGCTGCAGCATTGCCAGCTGCAGGCTCCCTACATTCCAGGGGTTCTGTTGCAGACAGTGCCACCCCCCATCTGTCCTACCTGTCCCTCTGAAGAGCCTGTAACCAACAGGGCACTCCAGCCACAGCACTCATCCCACCAGGCTCTGCTTACACCAGTGATACATACTTAAGCCAGTGCCCTTAGTAGGTGGAGAAGACTCATTTGGGTTACTTCAAACAAGTAATAACAGCTGAACTCCAATAAGGACAAGATCACAGAAGGCATTACTAAGGAGTGGATGTATCTAAATATACTTATGCCAGGCAACCATTAATGAACAAACAGGCATAGTAAATTAGTTAACTTGGGAAGTAACTTAGCAAATATGACTAATCCTTACAGACAAGAACACGTCCTGTGAGTTTTCTGTGATGCTGCTATGTTGCAGTATCTGTAAAATTCACAAAACAAAAGGTAGTGTTTTAGTGGTTTAAGTTTGGGGGCTTTATTTAAAGTGTTCTGTCTGAAGACTTCCCAGAACAGTTTCCCAGATGGTTACTGAAGAGTCTGCAGACATTCTTGGTCAGTCTGCATGCTTTTTCCTCCACCTCTGTCCCCAGATAAAGACACATGGAGAAGCACACTACATATATATATATTTATATATATATATATATATATATATATGTATATATGTATATATATACTATTCTTCACTATAGATATTCTCTACTTGGGATTTCAGTTTTGGGATGCTTGTGAAAACAGTTGTTTCTGTGCCAGTTAAAATTTAGATATCTATGTGAAGAAGGAAAAAGGAATCAGGAAATTCAGAACTAATTTCTCACTTTGCAAATGGCTCCATCTGACTTTAAGCAGCTCAGGACTGTGCAGACACATTTTCCAGGTGTTATATAGGAGGAAGCCAAACATTTGTTAGATTTCTAAAAAAGAGTCCCCAGGAGAGAGCCTGCCTGCCTGCAGTTCCTACACACATCCAGGCTTGCTACAACTGTGACTGTGAGATGGAAGGCTCTTTACTGATTTGTACTTTGGCTTGTTCTCAGTAGCACTCCCAATACAGGATGTAAACACGTAGCCTGGGGTAAGCCAGTGACTTGGAATCCACAGCTACTGCAAAAACATACAAATATGTACAGTGAGCACTGTACCTCTGAAAGGCTGCCAAAATTTGCATGCTAAGGGAAATAAGGCAGAGTCTTATTATTGATATTTAAACATTGCTTCAATCTTAAAACTTATGCTTATTTTTAATCTTCTTGCTTTAACAAACATTCCTTGGCATCTACAGGCACCTGACTTCTTTCCCAAAAAGAAAGAAAATAGGACTCTGGATAATCAAGACATCTTTCTGCCAATAGTAAGTGAGGAACAGGACAACCTCCTTCCACCATATCCTTCAAACTTTTCACTGGTTAGTTTCACCTTGTGTACTAACTGAGACCAGACTTGTTCTTAATTTACTTTTTTGAAAAGCCATCTCCTTATGTAAAACATGCTTAAAGCAAGAGTATGCACTTTACCTTGGACTGGTCACATCATGGGTATTGTGGAACAATTTCTGTATCTTGTTGCTAGGAACAACTCCCACTTTCACCAGGTATGAATATGCTTCCACACGAAAAGCCCAGAAGTGCTTCCCTTTGGCAATGCCAGTGTCACCAATGATGTAATCCAGGGTTGTGTAGCATCCAACCTGCAAGCGCTCAGACCCCAGAAGCAGAGGAAATCCAGCCCTACTTTCCACAGAGGTTCTTCTTGGGTTCAGCTGGAGATGTTCATTGTTGTACCCACATTTGTCATCAAAAAGAAAACTGAAAACTAAAAAACAGCACCAAAAAAAAAAAATCTGCTTAGTTATGTATTTGGCCTTCTGTGCTTATCAGCTACATTTTAAGTCATAATGGCATTAAAATTTGTCACTTTTAAAGGCTATCAGGAATGTCATGCAAGCTAAGAGTCTCTGTATTTTACCTACATAACCTGTTACAATACTTCTAAACATTTATGAAACTGGTAACAGTGTAGGAGACATCTGGGAGCTACTGGAAACTACTTTCAGCTCTTAACACTGATGGGCATAAGAAAACCCCATACCTGGAGCTGGAGGAGTATGCATAATAACTTCTCGGCTCCAAGGGCTGCAGATGGACCCTTTGTACCCTCTAACTCTAAAGGCATAGCTGCTGTCCTCATCAAGATCAGATATTACTTTGCTCTTGCCACAAACTTCGGTCTTCTGCCATGTCACACTCTCCTCTTCTTTATTAAGCTTATGATACTCAAGAACATAGACATCAGCTGAATCTGTCTTCTCAGGGCATTCCCAGCTGATCAGAGCTTTGTTGTATATTCTGCACTTCTCTTCATTGATTTCTGGTATTTCTAGACCTGCAACACATGAGAAAAAAAATCTCAAAAATTTAGACACGTGTTGTTTTGCAGTTAACCATACAATCAGTCCTGGGTAACTCAAAATGTTATTGTATTCCACATCTATCTGTGCCCCTGAGTCCTGGGTTGATGTTACAATGCTTTGTGTCCCCAAATGGTGTGCTGCTCATGTTTGTAAGGTTCGTTTTGGATGGTGGATGGCCGGTGTCCTCCCCCATCGGCTGCTGGCTGGGGCTGCTGTGCTCCTCCCCCCTGGCCCTTCCCCCGCCCCTTTTTGCTGCTTTTTGCTGCTTTTGTGCATCTTTTTCCTTATTAGCTAGGAATACCACCCGAGCCCGAGTTGGACTCCACCCGATCTGAAACACCAAGAAGGTCCCGGACTGGGTTGTGGCAACATCCGCGTTCCTGCCCTCCCCGACAGAGGAGCTGCTCTGAGGCTGTACACCTACTCAGACGGGTGACAAATTCCTCTGCCATCCGTGCCTGTTTTTCCTGGTGTTGGGGAGTGTTTCTTTTTTGTGTGTTTGATAAATAAATAAGTTTTTTCCACTTTTTCCCTCGGAGAAAGTTCTTCCCGAACCCGGTAGGAGGAGTGGGGAGAAGTTCTGGGGGTTTGTTTCCTGGGGGCTTCTATGGGAGAGTTTTTCCCCTAATTTTGTACCAAACCAGGACACCCTGTGAGATTTCAGTCACTTTGTAACTAGGAACTATTACTGTTACTTTTGACCCATTGCTATTTTGGTTTTTTAGTAAACTGTTATTTTTCCACTTGTATTTACTCATTTCTGTTTCTACTTATTGTTGAAAAGGGATTGGTTAAAACTGTACTTTCAAGAAATTAATTTTAAAGCATCTACCTGTTAATACTGTCCTCAACCAAGACATAACCCCTTTGTTGAGATATAGTACTGTTAAGGGGGCAATCTGACTCTCTCAGTTAAAAAGAGTAGATGAGGATGGTTCTCTGCTCATAAACTTAAATAAATCCCCTATTTTCTGTTTTTGCTTTGAAAGGCTTGAGCCTTTTTTATTTTTTTGGCAGCTTTAAAAATATTAACTTCTGTCATGCAATAAAAAGCTTTTAGAAAGATTGTGTGCGATGAAACTACAATATTTTGGAAGCCAGTGCAAACTGGTACTGAAGGCAGTGTCATTTTAGCTTCTTTATGAAGCTAACACTGCTGCCAGGTAATGCTTTCTGAATCATGGAGACAGAAGGCATGATGCAAGTCACAACACTGAGCTCTGTAACTGCTGTCTTGTGCAAGTTTTGCCTTTATCCAGAGAAGTCTTTAAAGCTGAAACTTGAGAAAGACCCAATGCTCTCAGAATTTACCATTGGAATGGAAGGACAAGTCACCAAGGATGTCTTCTTGCTTGGCAGTGTCCACCACAAAGTCTTCAAAAGTAGTTTCAGCTGCTGGCCTAAAGCTCCTCAGAGACTCAGTAGCTTTTTGGATTCTGAAAACACAGAAGTAGGATAGCACAAAAGAAAAAAGGCAATTCAAGTTGGACATTCCTTAATGAAAAAATGCTAGGTTTTGCTTTAAAAAAAGTTCTGCTTTCATGTACTTACTGATGTCTCCCAGAAATTTTTGTCTCTAGAAAGATCCTCAAATGCAAAATTTAAGGGCATTTTGTACAGCAGTGTAAAGATAATGAACAGGTAGTCCATCAGTTAGGCAAGCATTTAAACAATTTGGAGCATTATGTTCAAAGAACAAAACTGATGTGAGGCGCTAGTAGAAAACAGAATGATCAGAGAGCTTAAAGACAGGAGAGACTCGTTAGATTAACTTGCAAATACCTGACAAAATCTCTGAGACAAGGAATTTGTCAGGGAATAAACAGACTACCCTTCCACTGCAGTCCCACTGAACAGGGCTAGGCATTGTGGCAGGACAAGAGCACTCCTCTCCTAAGTGTTGTTTCCTAGTGCACACTCTAATGCAGAATTCCAACTGCACATGACCAGGACCATCTCACAAAAACACAACTGCACAGACATCCTGGAGCATACCTTCACCTCAGACAGAAGATATTTAACATACCTGACATGAAGTTGTTTTGCTGTTTGAACGAAACAGGAGGGATCAGTTTCTTTAAGCACTTCTTGAGCATATCCTACAAGGCCATTATTTTCCAGGAGCCCTTGGTATTCTTCCACTTGTGTTTGCAATTTTTCCAGCCTTATATTCTTAGAAGTTTCAATAGCCCTAAGAGCTGCATATTTCTTCTCTTCCAGGACGTGATACAATTTCTCAAAACTCTGAGATGCTTCTTGTTTAGCTCTTTCACTGTTGCACTAGGAGCAAACAAAAGACATTTCAGACAGATTCTGTATCACTGTGGCTCTGTACAGAAACATACTTAAGGTTGCTCAGGACATCACAGTAATCTAGTCATCCATTTGACAGACAAGACTAATGAGCTTTGTTAAGCTATTCAGTACCAAAAATGAGATCAGCACACCACCCAAGGTAGTAAGCATTTGCTGTCTTTAACATAGAATGAAGAGCAGAAAAGTATTCCTCTGATTACACCTTGAGTTACGCATTACATTTGTCTAGACAGCTCATGAAAAAGCTGTGTAAAAACATTTCAGTCTCTGAGAAGTCCTCAAGTCTTCCCAAGAGCTAGATTCCCTTCCACCTTCCCCAGCTGCCCTACTGAGGGTCAATGTACACCCTCTGAATCATAGTGCCACCTCTGTCTATTGCCCTGGATAACAGAGACTTCAAAACACAATCTGTAATCAAGATACACCAGTACCAGGAGCCTCTGCAATTTTACCTTCATGTTTTTCAGTATGTGACTCTTCTGCAGGGAAATTTTGCCCTTAATTCTGACTTTCTCAAGGTAAACAGACAGCATAAATAGTGCACCATCATAAATACACAAATGCTCTATGTTTAACCCACTTTGACTAAGGTATCAAGTAAGCTTTATTTCATTTAAATTTACAGCAGCACCCAAAAATGAACTTCTCTCTGTCTGCTTCCCATACTGGCAGGACTAGATCGATTCAGTACTGCCATAAACTGCTCAAAAATGGTTTTACTACTTCACTGAAAAAACCAACATTTGAAACACTTCACTGAAAACAGGTTTGAATTCTTCCTGTGTCCCTACAAATGCCAACCCCAGACAATCTGCAAGCCACTCTTACCTCTGTTTCTTTCAGCAGCAGATCCAGCTGTGTGATGTGAGCTTTCACCTGGCTCTCCTTACTGATGAGGTACTCGATATCTTTTGAAAGCTTCTCCTGTTGAAGTAAAACAGCAAGAACAGGGCATCTCACACAAAGTGACAACTAGCACAGACAGGTCATCCAGCAAGCCCTCAGTTCATCTAGCCACAAGGACAAGTGTGACACCAGCTATGAGCAGCAGTCCTGTGGAGAACTGATTGGTGACCTGCAGGGACTGCAAGGCAACTGTGAGTGAGACTGGTGGCACAAGCTCTAAAGATCACAGGTCAGATGGCTCAAAGGAATCACTCTTAGATCAGGACATTAAACTCACAGAAAGGAATTAAACTGATAGTTATTAACTCATTTGCAGTAAGAGTTGGCAGAAAAATGAGAAGTTCAAATCACAGATTTAGGAGCGTCCCAGTACTTCCTTAGCTGCAAGAGTTAGCAGTTGTACAGGAAAAGCCTTGCAAACTGGTGAGGAGGCCTAAGAGCACAAGGCAGACTAATCTGATCTTTTTTTTTCCCTCCTAAGAGCAACAGAGGAAGAAAAAGAAGAAGAGGAAGTAGGTGCTGTCCTTAATAACAACTTGATGTTTGCAAGTCTTCTCTGTTGTGCTTTGCTTAGGAAATTAACAGCTATGCAGCTTCAGAAACATACAAAGATATCAAGAGATACTTCAGATGCAAATTTTTCAGAAGTGCTTCTCAAGTATCCTCTACCACAAGCTACCTGAACACTTATATTAAAAAAAGTTGATTGTAAAGTTGATTAACCGCTTAAACCTTCTGCATTGTCTGTACTGCTGTACAAACAGCTGAAATAACATGAAAGCATTTATCAGGGATTATGTTTCAAGCATCATAGCCAATATAGTTTAGTCTCTAAAACATGCCCTGCATCACATTAATATGCACATTAACCAGTGTTGCCCAACAGGCCTCAAGTCTAGTTCAGGGTCTCCTAAACACACATCCTGACTTCTATCCAGTGTTTTCCCTCACATCAGAAGTATTCTTTCACTTCTTAAGGCCAGGTCCAATGATATTTTCTTTTACCTTAAGGGTTTTGTAGGCAGTGCTCATGGTTGTTACTCTATGGTTTGCATGACCTCCACCCAGCTTGCAAAGATGACAAACAGGCCTTCTGCAGATTTCACAGTACATGTTTACTCTCTCCATTTCGTGTTCTGGACACATCAAAATCTGTGAGGGGAAAAAAAAAAAGAAAAGCAGAAACAATACAGGTACAATTCCAAAAATGGAGGTTCTCAACAAAAAATCAAAACGCCTAATCAACCCAAAGCAGCATACGATTTCATCAGTGAACTTTTTATAGTCAGTTTATCTTCTACCTTTTATATCTGTCAATGTCACCGAAAGCCAGCAGATGAGCACTCACAGTTTCACAAGGTTTACAGTAAGTAAACCTCTAGCAGTGTCTGTGTAGCTTCCATATAGCAATCAATCTTTTGCTAACCCTGCCCATGTTGTCTGCAATGCCTCCAGCACCCTACACTCCTGCTCAGAGCTGTAAATGCAATATATAACACACCCAGCCTGTCAAACTTAGCCATGCTCATGCCAGCTTCTCTTGCAACAGCTATGAACTGTTTCTTAAAGCAAGAGCTGACATAACACTGTAGTAATTTAAGTCTAAACTCGAGTTTTGTTTTAAACCACATAGCCATTGCTCTTGGAGCAACAAAGTGTGGCCACCAGCACCAGCTACAGTCATTTAAAAGACAAAAGACTCCAGTGTTTCAATCTTTCTGTCTGACTCCAGTCACAAGCTGTTCACACTGAGTGCTACTTCCACGATTAGCTCAAACACCATTGCAAGAAAGCTGTTGTTTGCTAAAAATCATCTTTTCAAAAACTGAACTTATTGAAATAAAAGCTCAAAGAGTCTTAAAATGTGCTGCTCAAGTCCAAGCTCAGGCAACAGAGTGAACCATATATAGCATGTGTGTGAGTGTGTTGGTTTGAAAAAACAAACAGCATTTGCTTTGCCTCATTCTAGAGCACTGAAAGACAACATTTGGGTCATCTATTCCATAGAAGTTACCAAAGAGAAGCTTTTGAGGAAGCTTTTCAGTTTCAATATGCCCCCACACAAGAAAAGTCAGAAAAGAGCATAAAAATAGAAAATTGTGAGCAGCACAAATATGGACACAGTGAGCTAAAACCTGGAACCAGCTTTCAAGTCTCAAATGTTATCTCAGACTACAGTGAAAAGCCCAAAGATGCCAGTCACACCAGCACTTTAAGACTGTCATTAAACAAAATTTGCAATTAGCAAGCCCATTTGGATTGACTACTGGATTTGGAAGGAAATAAAAAAGGGGGAAAAGGAAGCTGTCAAAAAAATCAGCTGTGCAGGCAAACATCTCCAAAAACTACAACCAGTCGGTTAGTCTGTGAAAGTAATTTTTCTATAGCAGTGTATAGCCACACCTCACAGAAAATCCATATTTTTATTCATGTCCTCATATAAGCAGAATTACAGCCTGCATACAAGAGACAGCAGAGGTCAGCAGACTGCTCTGCCTTCTCTTAAACCTCAAGAACAATCAGCCCAGTATGTTCTTCGCCATCCCCACCACACATGCTACAAAGTGCTCTCCAGCCTGGTTGTAAATTAAAGTGGTGACTGAGAACACTGTTTAGGAAATCAACTAATTTCTCATTCTTTCAGTTCAGGTCTTAAAAATGCAGTGCAATGAAAAAAGGTATTTTTCTTTCTTTAAATAAAGCTCAAACAGTCCTCAGAAAAGCTTCTATAAGAGCACAGTAAAGATCAGCTTATCAGAATTAGCAAGGTTTTAAAAAAAGTAGATGAATCTAAAGTTGACTACACTATGCTTTTTTTTCTTTTTCCCCCTCTTCCTGTCTGCACATATAATTAGACACAATTCTAAATCCCACATGGGTACACATACTCAATATCAGCATCAGAATAATCTAAAACACTTCACCCCATTTTGTCCTGCTTCAAGGGAATTCAGCTTTTTCAGACTTTTAATCCTGAATGTAGTTGTCTGTAGTTGTATACTACATGTTGTCTGCAAGTAGTATAACACCAAAGGGCACTAGGAGTGCACAGGGATTACAAGATGCTTTTGGTATTTTCAAATAGCAACGTTGCAGCTGTGAGGGTTTAGATGCCATAGAAGAGAAGCTTTTAAGAAGCTGTACAGCATTTTAAAGCAAGGGCTAGAAATTAGTGTGCAAACTTTCATCCTTCTCATTTATCCAGTAGAGGGACATTTCACACAATGTGTGTGCAAGAACATTTGAAAGCAAACAAAACACATGCTCAATTTTAACTGTCATTAATGCTTTAGACTCAAGGAAAACACCACTAAGTCAACTTCTGGATTTCACCATCTGCCAGCTTGCTAACTTTAGAAAGTCATATTTTTCCAGCCTCAGAAGGAAGGCACACCAGTAGTCAAGAGCTTCTTACACATTGCACATTAATCAAATTTACTTAATTCAATCATATTTAATCAGGACTCCTTGAGCATCAGGATTTCTGGCATCTGTGGGACCTCCAGCAAGGAGGCACAGGCTCACAGAATGTGCTGGGACATTAAGGCCATTATTGTGGCCCCTGGTTAGCAAGATGGCATCTGTGACATGCAACATCTGTGATGTAACAAATTCAAAGGGACACTGCCACGTGCTGCACCATGCTCACCAGAATGAGACACAAAGGTAGTGGGATTTTGTTATTACTGTTTTCTCTGAATGCAGCAACAGCAGCACCACCAGTGCACAAACTAGAAATTTTGCCATATCTCTTTTGCTATAGATAAAAAAATAATGGTGCAATAACAATGTAGACCTTAACTCCACTTTCTGCTCTTGTTAGATGCAAGGAAGGAGAGAAAAAAGATGTTTGGTGATGGATCAAGTTCAAGTCCAAAACATCCAAAGGGGATGTGCCTAAAGGGAGCGTGGAGGAGGCCAGG
This sequence comes from Erithacus rubecula, assembly GCF_903797595.1. Classification (NCBI taxonomy): domain Eukaryota; kingdom Metazoa; phylum Chordata; class Aves; order Passeriformes; family Muscicapidae; genus Erithacus; species Erithacus rubecula. The sequence continues at coordinate 2,777,686 of NW_027635819.1, read as the reverse complement.
TGTGTCAGTTTTTAAGTTTACCGCACACAGGCATCCTCCCTAAGCAGTCCCATTCTAGTTGCTCAAGAGCAAGGTGCCAATAGCACCAGGGGTGTGGATTCACCACTTGTATGAACTATTCACTTAAAAGCTGGACTTGATGATCCTTGTGAATCCCTTCCAACTTAGAATACTCTGTGATCTGTGATCATTATGGCTTAAAAAAAGAAAAGAAAAAAAAAAAAAAGAAAAAAAAAGAAAGAACAAATCACAAGTAACACAATCCATTCCACAAAGCAAAAAAACTTATTTTTACAGGACCCTTCAAGTATGTTCTTAATGTTCCCTTCAATGACAACTACTTGACCATCAGCAAGGACCAAAAGCTTGTGGCTCACTCAATAAATAACAGCAGTAGTCAACAGAGCAATCATGGTCATAAAAAGCAGCCATCATTGCACAGATATGTCTGCAGCTACATGAGAATGCTGCAACCTGAATTCTGCAAAGTCCAGTATACTTACCTTGGGTCTGAAGTTGGTGGTTGGTCCTACATATTCGTGCTGAGCTTTCACAGTTCCCCAAGGATGGTGTATCTTGAAACATTCATTGCAATAGCTTGCACTGCAGTCCATGCAGCTCTTGGTGGACTCCTGAGGTGGAGGTTTGCAGAAATCACACATAATGGCAATGGCTGCCCTGGCTGCCTGTCTGTATCTTTCCACGATGGTTTCCAAAGTGAAGTTGCGAAACAAGCCATTGATGCCACGCTCTCCCAGATCAATGTCCCGCTGGCAACTCGGACAAGGAAACAGAGTCGACCTAGGAGTCAGTGAATTGCGTTTTCTGCCTGTGTAGACAACAGAACCCAACTTAGGATGAGCATAAACCCAACTGGTTTAGATTTTAAAAGGACAGGAATTTACGAACCAATACCAGACTGTAGCACATCGTCCAAACCAGTACAACACCAATCCATTTGCAGTCTGCCAAGCCAAAGAGAACACAATTGCCCTGACGAGGTAGTGTAGTGCCTCACTCCAAGGGGCATTACAAACTACTACTCTAAAACGTCATTATATTTAAATTTAGCTCTTGCAATTCTGTCTCCTTTATCTAGTTTTGGATGCACTGAAGCTGTAACATTTTTAAACAATAAACACAAAACCTTGTGGAAGGAAAGTGGATTTTTAGACTAACTATAACTGGTTACCCGTATAGAGAGCAACAGCTTTCAAATATATTGAAGTGAAAAACGCTTACTCCCAGAGCAACAGAAATACATAACCAACTTTGAGCTCCCTGAAGTTTGCTTTGGCTGAGTACAAACTTACTTTACCCAAGAGGCATCATAAAAAAAACCAGGAAAACAAGGGAGCAGTATGACATCTCAGCCAAATCATTTGGTCAAAAAATGCTGAGGCTGATTTGGCCCCTCCTGAAAAGCCTAAAAGTAAAGGAGGGTTGCAAAATAAGCCCTCTGAATCTGAGGTAGTTATATCTGAGAGGTTACTCTACCCTGAACTGAGAAGCCACAAATCTCCACAGGGATGTGCTAAACAGTGTACATCTATCTTATTAATTTCTAAAGGGGGAACTGCAGAGAAGCTGCACTCCTACCAAACAGCTACAAAAATTTCCCCCTCTCTCCAAAATAAAATCACATGCTCGAGATAAGGCATTAACTTAAGAAGCCTTTTGAGTCTGTTAAGGAGATGGCTCACACACAGAGGTTATTCACAAGGTAATATTCCTGAGGTTATCAAGCCAGGAGTGCATCCTGTCTCAGTCATGAACCCACAGGCTGCAACTACCAGAAAGAATCCTTCATGTTTTTCAACAGCAAGCTAAGTCTTTAGGCTTAACTTGCATCCTCTCAGCCTCCCCAAACAAAAAAAAAAAAAAATCTTCTGTAGTGCTGGTGCATTGTTTTAAGATCTCTTTGAGAGTACTGCATATTGGTATAACTAATTCTCTTGATTTCATCTGGGTTAGCAATAATTTTCTTAGTAGCTGGTACTGTGCTGTGGTTTGGATTCAGTATGAGGTTATTGCCACTGATGTTTTGGCTGTTGCTAAGTAGTGCTTACCCTAAATCCAGGGCCTTCCAGTTTTCTATGCTTCATCAGAGAGCAGGTGCATGAAACTGAAACCAGGACACTAACAAATTTGTAAATGGAGATATGACTTAGAGCTGAATTCTTAGTGTTGAAATTGGCACTTCTTCAGAAAGGGAAATTTGTTGCTCTCTGTATTTAATCAGTATTTTCCCATCAAAAATGCTAATGCTTTATTTCTTACTGAAGTGTCCTCTTATGCTACCTAAAACACACTTACTTTGGGCTGCTCTCCTTCACCTAACAATCCAAAACCTCCATTCCTATCATGCCCTTTCCAGTATCTTCAAATAAAACATCGAACCAACAGTCCTATAAGGAATAAGTTCCTTTAAATATCTTTGAAATTTGACCCATGGTAGTTATGCATGACTGTCAGCTAAGAAGTCACAATCAGAGCATGGATAAGTGTGCATGCACTGACAGTCTCCCACCCAGCTTGGTCTCATGCCTTTCTGTAAGTTCTGAGCAGAACAGCTAGGCTGCATTTACAGAACAGGATGGGTGACACAAGGCACAGGTATGCAACTCTCTGCTTTAGGGAGCAGAGACTCTTGTCTGATTTAACTTTTTTTTGTACTTACTTGAAGTGAATTAATTACTGCACATCCTGCAGTACCTCTAACTTGGCATACACAGCAACACAGGCATGCAAGGCACAGCAACAACAGTGAAACACAAACTGTATTTCCAGTGTATGCTGCAAGCTAGCACTGCACACAGGAACACAGAGAAATCTTCTACACAGACTTCTACATTGTCCTAGACAAAAAGATGACTTCACATGCAGTGCCATGCAGACAACAGCTACAAAAAGTGATCTAGAATATATACATTTTCTGCAACTAAGAAAATAATGATACAGTGCGGCACAAATTGGGACTGCCTACAAGTGGAATGCTAGAGCAGAGAGCAAACAATGACAAAGCAAGATAACAAGGAAAAAAAGCATGGTGCAGTGGTCAAGTTTAAAAATACAATCTGAAATTCACATCCATCCCAATGGAGGGCTTTCATTCTGCCTGTGGTGGACCGAAATGAGGCTGTCATCATGAGCCATGCTCTGCAAAGACTGGTGACATTGTTTACGGAAAGCAATCCAGTATCAAGGAAGTCCTGCACACCTTCAGATGTCTCATCCCTTTTCATTGACAGCACTGTGAGAATCTAGGCTGGGGGTTCTTTCCTGTTTTAAATCCTGGAAATGTATTTGCTAAGCTTCATGGTGTGCTCTGTCACTTCTACACTAAAAATAAGAAAATACGTTCTCTTTTTGCCTAGTGAGAGTTAAAATATTAACACTCTCATTTGCTTTCTGTTTAAAGGATTTCTACACTTGTATTTTAAGAAGAAAGCACTGGTGAAATAATGAATTACTTTGGACACTGTCTTTCCTATCTGTATTTTGTCCAATTTGCTGAAAATTCCAGTTATTAAAAAAAAATCCAAACAAACAAAAAGCACATACACACAAAAACAGCAACAAACCCCTTGGATTTCGTAGACATATTTAGATGTGCAGCTCAGAGAAACTTAGCTCCTACCCACATTCTCTTCTACACTTTGTGAGTTCAGCTTAAAACAAGCAAATATATATTTTGTGAAATATTAGAAATCGTTGCATGAAATTTTCCACTGTGATTTGTAAACTGATTGCACCACTTGTAGTAAGTTGCTCAATAGTTACAAAAAAAAAAAATATCACAACGTACACTCATGCTCAAACTCACAAATATTACTGTACAGATTGGAAAGACTCAAGTCAAAGAGCAATCCTAAGCATGTCCTTTAAAGACAATGTTTAAACATTATCTTCCCAAGGAGAGGTACCAACACTTAAAAAATTTAAAAGCCCAAGCTGCAGTGAATGGTTTGCAAAGGGATAAGACATCTTAAAGTTGTGTTTTTCAAGTAAACAGTATTACCAGAATTCTATGGTTGTGCAAGACAACGACATTAAATGTGTGAAAGTTTAAAAAAAAAAAAGATTTAAAAGTCAACTGGATTCTCTTGAAAGGTTGGGTTTTTTAAAAAAAAGAAATGTATATTGCCACCCCTTAACTCAGTTAATATTTTTGGATGGGCTTTTAGGGGAAAGGAAAAGGGGAATGGGAAAAAACAAATAGGGATGGCAAGGGGAAGGGGTAAAGAGGGAAGGGGGAGAGAAAAAGGGAGTGGGGGGGGGGGGGGGAAAGGGGAGAGGGAAGAACAGAGAGGCCTCACAAGAGCAGCCAGCACAGCTAAAATGTTACATTCAGATACTTTTGTTTTTCACAAATCAAAAGAGCTTTCTGCAAAAAGAGCAGACACGGACAGCTTTCCAAGAGGTCTGACAGTATCATATGGTATCTGTTTTATAAAACTCTCAGCCTTCAACTGAGGCAATTTAAACTCGTTCTTCTGATCAGCTGCTTTGTCCTCCACTGAGTGTGAAACTCTGATTTGTGTTTAGCTCAGTTCATATCTTTTTTGAAGGACACCATATTCGTCTGGATTGTTCATGTGTCTGCCCAAACTGCAGCAACAAGGAATTTGGGGACTTTCTCTCCCGTTTTTGACCAATCATTACATGAAAAAAAAGTAATCAGTATTAAAAAACTCCACACAATGGCTGAGCTGCTCAGACAAGTTCAATTTTGGAAATGAGATATAATTAAAAGACTGACTATCCTTTGACCTGGTTGTAACATTGGACACATCAAATATTATATGTCTGTGAGTGCAAAATGTTTAGTTTTCCTCACATATTCATGTGCTGTGATAAACTGTGAGATTCAGAACTACCTACACGGTAGTAGGCGTAAATTTCAGTCTGTTTGATCTGCTCTTCATCAAATTAAACAGGCTTAGATACAATAAAGAACCAATATTGCATTCTATTTAGAAGGGATGGCCAAACACGACCTGTAAACATAAGGAAGACCAATCCAATAATCACACTTAATTACCAGTAAGTCAGCAGTTTCATTGAAACTTGGGCATGCAGCTGCTGGAGATTAAAAAGCAGGGGGTGGAGGAGCTGGTTTGGTGATTGCTGGGGTTCTGTGTGCATTTTTGAACCCACCAATGTATACTCAGTCATACACACACAAGGAAAACAACGTAATACAACCCTAAATTGAATTCCAGTCCAGTTGACCTTTAAATCAGTCTTGCACAGAATGAAAAGCTGTCCTTGTAGAACTTCTTTGCTGTACCTTTGCTCACTGCAAAAGCTTTTTTGTGGACTTGACCACTGACAAAAAGCTATATGCTAATCAACAATATTTAACTCGAGATCTAAATGCTAGACTATCTCTAGCCAACACAAGAAGTGAAGCATTTCTACCTCTGCACCCAAAAGACCTCCTCTGTGAGGCTGCAAACAATGAACAGAGAGCTGTTTAGACATCAAAAAATGAGATATACCATTGGTTTACAATGGTTCAAATGAAAAGCATCAACTCTTTTCCCTCCTGTGGCTGTTAAACTCCTGCAGGATTGAAAGGCAATGTTTAATTTCTTAGCATATCAAACAACTGTAAGACTCAAGCAGAACAGGAAAAGGGAGAAAGAAGGCATTGGGGAGAAGGGGCACAGGGAGAGACATTTCAAACATTTGCACGAGTGTCAACACAACCACATTACATGACTTAATTACACCAACACTGTAATTACAGTAACATTAGAGATAATGGAACAGCAAGAAGAAATGGCCTTCATTTTCATATTACATTCAGCAAAGTTTTGTTAATTAAAAATTATTTTCAATACAATATAAACAGAGGAGCATTTTTAAACCAAAACACAGGATTTTAAGCTGCACATACACTCCATTTCAATTAGTTCTGCACTTTTTACATTAATATAAATTGTACATGTATTGCAAGCTCTGTGTGTACAGCAAATACAGAACATGACCAAATACAGACCAGATCCTTCTGGCATACAAAGAATTCAAATGCCAATCCATTTTAAATAGATTATATTCCTTATGGAGACGTCAGGGATTCTTTAAGTAGGGGGAAAAAAAAAGCACAATGGGAAGAAGGTGTCATATGCATTTTGAAATGCGACACTAAGGTCTTGACACTGACATGCCCTGCACAAGCCTCCCACAAGTTCTAGTGGGTTTTGGTTCCATGCACATGAGACCCCACTTTGGATCTTTTCCTTACATTTTCTCTCTTATGGAGGTGTTTTCTTGTAAATTGCCCTACAGATCACAAAGCTAATTTAGCAAGGCAATGCACAGTTTGAGTACACCAGATGCAAGACAACAATATGCAAATGTAAATTGCAAGCTGGAGACCATTGCTGATACCAAACTGGTCCGAGAGCAAATCTCACACTCAATATAGCAATGGAGCTATAATACCCTGTAACATTAGAAGCAAAGACAGTATAATCTGAATTTTAAAATCTATTCTTTAATGCTTCCATTTCCATATGCTTTTCATTCTGCAAAGCTGAACTGTCTGAGGTGATAGTTTTCCTGTGATGTGCATCTGCCCAACGCTCTTTGAGGTAAGAGGGAGGAAGCTCATTATTTCCAAATCTCAACCCTGTCTTGGTACTCATCAAACAGGTCTTTAGGCAAGCAATCACCTCTCTGTTATCAGGTCAGATGAAGAGATATATTCCCATCAGTATGCTGAGATGGTGGCAGACCACAGTGGTTTTAAGGATTACAACTCCTGCAACAACTTGCATACATGTTATCTCAGGACAGGGTGGCGGTGGCAAGGGCAGTAGTAAGAAGTAGTGGCTTTTTGCTTAACAAACTGATTTGAAAGAGTATCAGAACTAACAACTCTAGTAGAGAGTACTAAGTAGTTGCTTAAAAGAAGTTGGTGAAATTGCACTTTTGATCTGTGAAAACTGGGAAGGATGAACTTTAGTAACATGAAATGTAAGACAGAGCTTTAGAGTTTGTCTTGTTAGTAACTTTTCCAGAGCATAGGGGAGGGTGTTTTAAAATGGATAATTATGTCAGGAGAAAGCCTGAAAACCAAGATGAGGTACCTTTCAAGAAGTAAAGCATGCACAAAGCACTTTCAATGCAAGTGTATAAAAGCCAACCAACTCATTGTGGATTACAAAAACTGCAAGAATCTCTCTAGCTCAATACCATAAAGAGCATGAGGAGTCCTAAGGCTAAGAACTCCTTAAATCTTCAAGCAGACCACAATGAAGGAGAATGTTAGGCCTGTCTGCTTACAGTCAGCTGTCCTTCAAATCCGCAACCATGCAATAATCATAACCAATTGAAAATTATGTACTGCACATGTTATGAAGTGGGCAGGACAAAACTAGCTTGCAAAGTCTACACAGTCCCAGAAGGAAACCCGAACTACTGCATTGGGGCTGGCTGAAACCAGAGCATACCACTGGCAGGCAATAAAATCACCAAAATCTACATCACCATGCTACTGAACACGATGCTATTGCATCTCCATGTAACTGAAATGCAGAAATACACAAACACAATGGTTTTAAAGATTTATAGAATGCCACAAAGACGAATCTATTACAGATGAAACAGAGTGCATTGTCCTTAAAAATATTCCCATTGTTCTTGACAGAAAATGAACAAGAGTAACACTATCCCTAAGTCATCTCTATAACCGCATCAGAAGTACCAGGAAGACATTTTACCAATGCAGATACCATTCAGCTCAAGCCAGCCTAATAACAAAATCAGGAAAACATGCACAATTCTGATACATACCTGATCTATTAATCCTGTCAATTCTGTCCATGCTAGCAGCAGAGATTCTAATTCGAGGGCTACTCTGATTAGAGGATTCAGAGCCTCCATCAGCAAAGGAGTCTTCAAATGCAAAAAGTATTTCTTTCACACATTTGTGACAGATATTGTGCTGGCAGGGAAGGATCAGTGGATGGGTAAACAATTCCTTGCATGCTGGGCAGATAAGCTCTCTTTCAATACCCTTAATGGCCACCTTCATGATAGAAAGAGAGGAAAAAAAAGTGTAAGTGCAGCAAAACACAAGCCACCAAGACTTATGGCACTGCTCTATGCCACCAAACCCGAGCTCTGCAGAACAAATGCACACAGTTTCATCTGGTTTGAAGCACTTCTCTGGCTAAAACAAATCTCAATTAACATTATTAAAGCACCGACAGCATTCATTTCAACCGAAGTGAGCATTGCCACTAGGCAAACTCAGTTCATCTTTAGGTCATGCCTGCATTGCAGGGGAGGGAAGAAGGGGAGTAGTCTTAATTCCACTCAAGGACCTAGTGAAACGAATGCAACCATACTTCTTAACAAAAGAGTCCATATGTCTAGCTTGCTCTCTGGCTTACGAAGAAGGAGGAGGAAAAAAAAAAAAAAAGAAATTAAATGTCAGACTGGTTAAACAACAGGCTTTTCCGTGTAATTCACGTTTAAGGGCTGAAATTGTCTTGAATTCACTAGGGTAATAGTTCCGAGTCGATAACATTATTTATTTACTTATTTATTTATTTACACGTTTATTTACGTCTTTTATCTGTGGCACAAAGAGCCGCCCGTGGATCGGTGCGGCTCCTGAGGAATTCCGTGGCCCCCCGGCAGCGCGGCGCCCGCTCCGCCCGGCGCCTCCGGGAGCGCTTCCCGTCCCCTGCGCCCGTCGGGGCCGCTGCGAGCCCTGCCGCCGACCGGCTGCGCGGACGGACGGGCCTGACACACGGACGGACGGACGGACGGACAGGGACAGGCACAGGCACACACCCTACAGCCCCCCGCAGCGCTCCGAGGGGCAGGCGCACCCCGCCCCGGCGGCCGCGCCCCGCCGGCTCCCCGCGCTCACCGGGCTCTCCAGCAGATCGCTCTCCATCCCCGCGCCTCCTCCTCTGCTCCTTCTCCTCCGGCTGCGCCCTCAGCCCGGGCGGGCGGCCGGGACGCGGACTGTGCAGCGCCCGCGGCGGTGCCCGGTGCAAGATGGCGAGCGGGCGGGCGGGCGGGCGAGCCGGCGAGCAGACGGGCGAGCGGGGCGGGCGAACGGGGCGGGCGGGGCGGGCGAGCGGACGGGCGGGCGGACGGGGCGGGGCGGGCGCGCCCCCGGCTGCCGCCGCTCCGCGGAGCTGTCCAGCCGCCGCCCGCGGCCCCGGGACCCCGCCGATCGCGCCGCTATTGTTTGGCTCCTTCTCTTTCGCCGGGCGGCGCCGGAAACCCGCCCGCCCCCGCTCGGCCCTGCGCTGACCGCCGCCCGCGGTACCCGTGCCGGAGAATCGCTCAGTCGTGGAGCGGTTTGGGTTGGAAGGGATCTTGAAGATCGCAGAATCACAGAATCAATCAGGTTGGAAAAGACGTCTGAGACATCGAGTCCAATCTGTGTCCTAGAGCCATCTGTCAACTGGAGCTTGCCCTAAGTGCCATATCTAGTCTTTCCTTACATACCTTCACCACCTCCCTGGGCTTTGAAGAAATCCTTTCTCATGTCCTACCTATATTTCCCCCTAACTCAGCTTAAGATAGTGTCCTCTCATCCTAAACATCTCATTCCAATCCCCTCCACTGTGACCAGGGACACCTTCCAGAAGAATGGATTACTCAAGCCCTCTTCAACCTGGCCTTACTCCAGGGATGGAGCATCCCACAGTTTCTATCAGCAACATATGCCAGGCTCTCAGTGAAGAATTCCTTCCTAATATCTAATCTAAACCTATCCTCTTAAGGTTTAAATTCATTACCCCTCTTTACACTACCTGGTCATGTAAAAACTCTCTCTTCCATAAGTCCCACATAAGTACTGAAAGACCACAACAAGGTCTCCATGGAACCTTCTCTTCTCCATGCTCAACAGTCCCAACTCTCTCAGCCTGTCTTCACAGGAGAGGTGCTATAGCCCTCTGATCATTTTTGTGGCTCTTTTTTGGACTCACTCCCACTGTCTGGTCTGTCTTGTGCTGAGAACTGAAGAGTTGGATGCAGTACTCCAGGTGAAGCCTCACAAAAGCCGAGTAGAGGGGGATAATTGGATAAACCTCCCTCAAGCGGCTGGTCACACTTCTTTTGATGCAGCCCAGGATAAAATTGACTCTCTGGGCTGCAAGTGCACACTGTTGCCTCATATCCAACTTTTCATCATAAGAACCCCCAAGTCCTTCTTCTCAGGGCTGCTCTCAATTACTGCTTCTCCCGGCCTGTCGTTCTGTTTGGAATTGCCCCAATCCAGGTGCAGCTCCTTGCACTGGCACTCACTGAACTTCATAAGATTCTCATTGGCCCACTCCTCTGTTTTATCCAGATTCCTCTAGACAGCATCCCTTCCTTCTTTTGTAGCTGCACTGCTCAGCTTTGTACCATCTGCAGGTTTCCTGAAGGTGCCCTGAATCTCACAGTCCACGTCATTTATTAAGATACTGAAGAGCACCAGTCCCAAGAGAGAGCCCTGAGGAAATCCAGTCATCACTGGCCTTCACCAGAGCACAGAGCCATTGGCCACAATCTCTGGCTCCAGCCAGCCAGCCAATTCCTTATCTACCAAATAGTCCATCAATTGAATCCATGTCCCTCCAATTTGGAGATAAAGATGTCATGGGGGACCATATCAAAGGCTTTACAGAAGTAATCTCTTCGTCTTCCCTTGTCAACTTTTGCAGTCACCCTATCACAGAAGGTGACCAGTTTGGTCAGGTACAATTTGCCCTTATTGAAGCTGTGCTTGCTTATCAGACCACCTCCTTGTTTTTCATGTGCCTTAGCATTTTTCCATGAGGATTTGTTCCATGATCTTCCCAGGCAATGAGGCAAGGGTCATAAGTCTATAATTCCCTAGATCTTCCTTTGCCCCCCTAATTAAAAATAAGTATGGTGTTTCCCCTTTTCCAGTCACTGAGGACTTTGTCTGGCTGCCATGGGTTCTCAAATATCGTGCAGGAGGCATGCACCAGGCAGCTTTTGTGGCAGCAAGGATGAAAATTAGGTGGGGAAGTGGTTAGGACAGCCAGCACCCTCCTACCCTTCCCTTACAACATGTTTCCATTGGAAAAGGGGTAGTAAATATCCTTTTCACCATCCACCAGAACAAACAGAAAATACTTTTAATACTTTTAAATACTTTTAAATTACCAGCACCTTCAGGTATTGGCAAGGGTGCAGACACAACTGTTGCAGTGGCAATAGTTAACATAGCATTAGCCTAGGGCAGAAGGAACACCAGTTAGCAAGCTTGGAGTGAAAGTGTGCACTGTCCTCACATTATGCAGTGGAAGGAGGTTAAGTTAATTAAAATACATGAAGCCTGGATTATGTGAATGATGAAACGTTGTCAGTTTGACAAACAACAAATTTGACCTACTTGTCTATTCAAAGAAAAACATCAGGACAAGAAGTTCCCTTTTCCCCTCAAAACTGCTTTTCACATGAGTCAATAAAACAAACACAGTTGAAATGCCTTATTTGAGCATTATTTACACCTGGGTTTCAGTGGTCTGAATATGAAACTTTAATGGAAATTTACACAGAAATCATGAAGATAGAGGTGATTTTTTACATGTCCAGTACTACAAAAAACAGCTTTCTGCAGAAGAGTTGTAAAGATATTATTTAACTTTTACTTTGGCAACCAGTGTCATAAAAAGACAGAGTTCTCTGGTTGAAATTATTTTGATAATGCCAGTAAATGTACAATATGTGTATTCAAACTGAAACATGTCACTTAACTGGGCGTGGGGAGAACAGGTTGGTAAGGTCATGTGTTGTCAGCCTTCCAACTATGTTTTGAATAATGATTTGCAAGCCTCTGAATAAGTATATTATCTCTTACCAACCTCCACTAATCCCCAGCTTTCCTGATTCCAGGTTTCCTTACAGGCAGGTAGCTTTTAATAAGCACCTGTCTGCCACAGCACACTACCCACCACTGGTTCTGGATTGTGGGGGATGCAGGGCCAAATAAACTATCAGCCTCAGACTAGAACAAAGACCCCTTGGCTCTAAGGCTGCCTTTGACACAGTAGAAAGAAATTTTGTCCCTGGTGGCTCAGCAAGGAAAACCATTCTGCAGCCCATGGCAGAGGTGTAGGTGCCAGCACAGGTGGGTGTTGCTAGCACAGACAAACACACATTTGGAGCACACATTTTCCCCTGTCCCCCTGAAGTCTTCACATGGACCACATTGCCAGCTACTGTTACTGCCAGGACTTGTGAATGATTCTCTGTTCAATCTCTTAATGGATCATTAAGGTATTATCTTGTTTGTGTACCTGTTTGCTCTGGCTTCGGGGTAGTTTAGAGCAAGAGTCTAATTACCACCTCCATCGCATAAAGACATTACATGGGAGAAAATGTCTTTGAAGGTCTCCAAAGGGCAAAACTCCCTCTTCTGCACTTACATCTTTTTACTAGCCTTTTGATCCTCCCCTGACTCAGGACTACTAAATTTGCTGTGCCAAAATCCTCATTAACTTCAGGTACTGGGAGGAAAAAGCAACAGCTAGGAATGACTGATACATTAAAAAGATAAGAGCACAAACCAGTGTCAGAAAATACTCCTGTCCTTAGCTTCTGAAAAGGGGGTTAATAAGATCAGCATGGCTACAGAAGTCAGATCTATCCTTTTGCTTTTTTTCCAGCCAAAGATGTGCATCTATTGGACACCCATTCTGCTCACAAGGGACTCCTTTTGCTTGGAGTAATACCTGGACATTGTTTAAGTAGCTCTACACCTCCTTCAAAGTTCACCCCTGTTGCCTCAGCAGACAAGGTCTCACCAGGAGTTACAGTATGCCCTGCACTCCCAAGAGAGCAGAGGAGAACAGAAACTAGGATGGATGGGCATTGCCATCCTGTTCCCCCCCACCTCAGGTTAAATATGCTTGTTAATTCAATAATTGATATGCAGAAATATCCCAAGTGCTCATTTGCATTAACTATCAAGATAGTTTCAGGAAGGATGCAGCACTGCTTTCCAAAATAAAGTAAAAATCCTACACTTGTTAAACAGTGCAGCTGCAGTCCTACTGCAGGAAAAAGCACAAGCCTGTGCTTTCTGTCCCAAGGAGCAGAACCAGGAAGGTTCTGCAACACCTCTTCTGCCTTCAGTAAGTCCTCAGATCAAAGCTTTTCATGACATTTATTTTCATGCTGGTTTTTGCAACCACAGTTTGGGTCTGAGTCAGTTTCCTGCTGGTTTGCCTTCCTCTGAGTGAAAATATTAGAGCTAATGTATCACAGTGGAGATATGCAGGATGAGAACAAGAGCTAGTATGACTGACTTGGAGACTGAGCTATCAAACAGACATTTTTCTCCCTGCACAATGTATTTTCTTCCAGGATGAGTTCAGAGGTGTGTTAGCACTCCTCCTGCTCTCTGTAAACAGGCAGTGATGAAATTTGCTTCTCTGTTTAGTCCTGAACAGTTGAACCTAATGAAGATGACTTCTACCCACAGGATTTTCCCAGTCATGCAGGTTGAAAGATATATTGTCCCCTTAGCAATAAGGCAGGAGTTCATGCTGCCTGAGAGAAATATGCCTGTTTTGGCTCAGGAATAGAGGCTCAGTTTTGTCTTCACAATGGCTGCCCTTCGACTGTGTGACCCTGAAGAGCAAGCAAGGATCTGTAGACCTTGGGTATTTCAAAGTAAGCATAACTATGGCCTGAGGATCTCATCACAAAATAAAACTATCAGTCTCTAATCCTTTGGTTCAGGGGTGTTTGTCTTCTCAGCAGAAATGTGCTGCAGGACCATAATCCTCAAGGCTGGATGGGTTTCCTAACAGATCCCATAACCTGATCAGCTGGACTGGACAAGTTCAGAGGGTCCCACATGCCACTGCTATGCAGAGTGATGAGTCAGTAAGACTGCACTCATTGAACTGCCAGAACACTGGGTCTGAAACTAGCTTTGGGTAGGACTTGTAGCTAGCATGTCTCAAAGTGTGCTAGACTAGTTCAGTGTGTCTTTGCATTTTAACTTACTAGCACATGTACAGTGCTCTGCTTCAGTTCCAGGACACCTGGAAAGCAGCAGAGGATCCAAGGAGCAGCTGTGTACAATATTCCACACAGAGGACTCTGCTCTTTTGTAGATTGTAATCACTTACCAAGAAAATGAAAGAATTCTAATGAAAAAGCTTCCCCAAAATAAAAGACATTCAAATCAAAATATCTTTCAGCTCTGAATTAAGAGACAGTCCTACCTCTAAAGAAATTATTACTGTTTAGCAGAAAGAAAATGCAAGGTTATTTTTAAAAGGATTTAGAATATAAATAATTTGCATAAAAATAAAAGAAAAAAATACAAGAAAATCAGTTGCAGGCTCAGTTTCTAACATCATAAAGATATGACACAATAAGTAGTACAGTACACATGGAACACATCAGGAGCTTCTCTCCTTCACTTTAGACTGTGGATACCCCTGTCACAGAAGACAAAGCTGGCAGCCTTGTCACATCTCCTGTGCTTCTAGGTGCTTCAGAGAAACTGCTGGAGTGATGAGGACGTGTCTAAGATGTGGAAACACACCTTTGTCACACAGGCTGGCTAACCCTTGACTGGTTAAAAGCAGTCAAGACAGGCAGGTTGGATTTTAACTGCTCTTGAACTGCTAGATTTCAAACTCAGACCTCTCTGAAGCACCTGACAACTCTCCTGCCTGACACTGAACTCCAAGTTATCTTTACACAATCTTTCAACCAGAGTCACTTCTTTGTGCAAATACCCCTCACAATATACACATATTCTGGCATGCTTTTCCTCTGTAGAATGAAGAAAATTGCTGTTAGAGAACTTTTCTCATAGGGAACCAAACCCCAAAGAAGCACTTCCCTTCACATAAGAAAGCAATAGGTAAAGCCTTATCTTCTTTAGCATGAGGACCACAGCTCCAGTTCAGCAGAGTCAGGCAGCCCAGAGCCACCTGCCAGCCACCACAGCCACAGGTAAATGTTGCATTTCTCCTCTCATGATCCTCATTGTGATTTCAGTTTGAGCCCCTGCATAACTCTATCCCTTACTGTCAAAAGCTAACATGCTACCACAAGAGGATTTTACATTAGTCATTACATTAAATCAGGCAGAAGGCAGGGACAGAAATTGATGTCACCTGCAGATTGCAGGTGGTGAGCATGCAGAACTGGAAATGCTCTTAAAATTATATTTCTGTATTTCTTATGATCATATCATATGGGTTTAAGGGCTTGTTTTCAATAGTATGTATTTCTCTAAATGCTTTTTCTAGAGAACAGCTTTTAAAAGCTGTTCCTTATGAGCCACAGACTTGGTTTCTGCAAACCATGTAGAATATATGGTAAAACAAAGCAGCCAAGTGAGGAAAAAAAGAAATCCTAATTTCAATTAAATAGGAGGATCTCAGGGATAGTGTTGGTGTTGATAGCTTCCCTCTGAAACTCACATTGGTTTATATCAGCTTATTTATTGATTGTATTCTGCTTACAGAAGAATTCTCAAAAATGGTTTTACAAAACAGATGGCAACTATTGGTATCATTTAACCCATCAGATATAATTGCTTCTTTACAATATCTAAAAATTCTATAAAGAGAATCATATGCATTTCAAAAAAGAAAACATATACCTATGAAAATAAAACTATTTGAATTGGAGTTTGGGTGAATAACAGGGTTAGGAGTGTGTGTGTTTTGACTGCAAAAGTAAATTTATAGGGGATGATATGGGGGAGGGACAGGGAAAGAGGTAGGATAGAAGAAGCCTGAGACTATTTCTGGAATAACACATAATTTTGAGACAAGTGAGTGTCCTCACTGTGGTTTGAACTGAGATTTCAGAGTCTTGAAAGAAGATCATACAATCTCCTTCTGCACCAGTGCCTCTGATACAAAATGCAGTTAGTTGTCAGTCTGTCTCTCAGGGGTATTTTGGAGTTCTCAGATGCTACTGTGACATTTGTGACAGGTGCCATGGAGGCCCAGAATATCTCAGAGTATTGTAGTGAGTCTAAACAGATGTTGTGAATATATGGATTACACAAGGACTGTCTTATTGGAACTAAAAGTGCTACGTGCATCTTTCTGTTCTAGGTACTATGTGCAAGTTGTATGTGTGAAGGGGAGTCAGGAGAATAATGAGTACAGATCATTAAAAAAGATAACAGGTTTTTGAAGTGACATTCCCCCAGGGAAAAGTGATATATAATGATTTGCCCTGTTTGAAAGGTCTGATGGAGGTCGCCAGCTAAGTGGAAAAACAGCATGCCTGCCAAAAGGGGTCATATGCCCAGGGTTCAAGAGCTGATGCATCATACCTGCAGGGACCCTGCACATTGAGAGGAGAGTGTGCCAGGGTAAAGTATATTCATAGCGTCCTGATTTTCCAATAGGTCTTTGTTCAGTGAAAACCAGATGTTTAGCAGTTAACTCAAATGCTTCCAGGCTTTATTGCAAAAGCTTTATTGATGGGGGGAAATGGGAGCAGGAAGACTGGAGAGCTGGAACCTCTAAACAGCAATACCCTGACACCAAGCAAATACAGTCTGGAAATGCAGAAGAGTCCTTCTGCTGGCATGATTTATGTCATCTGAGAAAGCAGTTTAATTATCCCAGCAGAACACCTCCAAGCTGCTGGATAGCATCAATAAATTACAAAGAGGCTGTAATCTAAAACCCTGATCTGAAGGTTCAAAAAATGCAAAAGGAAAATGTGGAGGGCAAGAGGTCTCAGAGCAGGGTGTTGGAGAAGCTCAAGCAGTGATCATCACTGTGGAAAGCGTGTGGCTGTCACACAACTGGTACTGCTCTCCTTTTCTACATGTACATCAAATGTGCATGTGTGCATCTACAGTGTGATGAGGGGTTTTGGCAATGTCATTGTCTATGTATAAACAACAGCACTGTTTGTAATAAATATGCACATTTCACACTACTGTGCCAACTCTGCTGTCTATCGAGCCATATGCTCTTGCAGAGGGTGTCTGAATTCAGTACAGAATAAAGAAACTGCTTAACTGTGGGATAAGGGACAGATGAAGCACCCCGTTACAGGGACATTCCAGGCACAAGGAGTTTCTAGCCTGAAACATTATGATGTTGTTTGGAGTGTAAAATGGACAGAACAAGACAGAATTTTCCTTTAAAGCGCTGGCACGATTACTCCCAGGAAAGGAGAAGCAGAACAACATCCAGGAAACTCCTCATTCACCTGCTCTAGAGGTTCTTCCAGAACTTTTAGAAGAGGGTATGGAGGAGAGGGAGGAGGACAAAGAGGTGCACAAAAAACTGGCTCTGAAGGCAGCCTTTGGAGATATGCTGGAAAGTCATCAGGATGAGCCTGGAACATGCAGTATTTCCAACAGCATCATTATTTGCCGCATTTATTTTTTAAGTTTAAAAATATTGTGGCATCTTCATTAAATAAATAAATAAATAAATAAATGGCACACCTGAATCTTTAGTTCTCACACACTGAGCAGGAGCAGGGCTGCCAGTGCGGCGACAGATGCCCGCCCAGCTGTGCTGGGCTGCGGGACGCTTCGCACGGAATTTACTTTTTAACTTTTCCACCTGGTAGCCTCGGAAGTGTGCGGCAAGCACCAGCCGATGCTCCGGAGTACGTTGGCTGTAGAGAGGAGCCACTCCTGCCCCCGCATTCCCCTGAAATCCCGAGGAAGGCAGCCGTGCAGGGTCCCTGCCGTGTCCCTGCCCTTGTCCCGCGGGGTCCCTACCTTGTCCCGCTTCAGCAGCTCCAGGATGTAGCCGAACCGGGCGCTGTCCGCCGCCTCCATGGCCCCGCTCCGGGCGGATCTCCAGCGGGATCACGCCGGCCCTGTGCCCGCAGCTCTCCGGGGCAGGGCTGTCCTGCTGCCGCTGGCGCTCTGCCCGCCCACCCGCTCCCGGCTCTCGGGATGCTCCCGGGGCTCTCTCATCCTGCGGCGTCGCGGCAGCACTGCCTGCAGGTGCCCCGGAGCACCGCCTCCGGCCGCTGCTCGGGTGCCGCGGGGCTCTGCTGAGCTGGCCAAGCTACACCTACTGGCGTCTCGTCAAACCCGAGTGGTGCTGTGTCCATCGCTGAGCCCGAGGCATCGGGCTGCTGCTGGTGCGAGGTGGGCATGCCCCTTTTCAAAGCCCAGCTTGCAGTGGGGCTGTGCTGAGGAACGGCATGGTGCATTGGTACCCAGGCTCTACCTGGTTTTATTGAATTCTAAGCTTTTGTTTAAATGACAAATTGTGTCTAAACAGAGAGCATCTACTAATGTGCATAACTGCATGTATAATCTGTCTCGTGTGTTTGCACTTGGCTGGTGGTGTGTTAACTCAAACAGAAAGAGGAAATCTTCCTATAATCTCTTTTTCTTCATCCCAGGCCTGATGCAACTTCTAGGGATGAGATGGATATGACATGTCTGTATACAATTGTGACAGAAAAACTGGTTCCAGCAACCCAAGTACCCTCCTCTGCTTTTTGAATGTAACCCTCAGTCCCACTGAAATGTTCACACCAAACAGGATCAGCAATCAGATGAGGCACTGCTCAGCCACCCAGACACAGTGGGCAAGGGAGGTGGTGTTTGACATGTGGCAGACGTCACATTTCTGTTCCCCACTCCAGGCCTTATATATACACCTTCCTTCTGGCAGAGGAACTGCAGTTCACTTAAACCAGCAGTGGCTCATTTCTTCCTGTTCTGGAGCCAAACTTCCCCAAACTAAGGTCCCAGCTGCCTGCAAGGCCTGGGGGAGAGGGACGGTGGATGGCCAGCCCACTGCTGTTCATCAGTCCTGTTTCAGGCTGAGAGGTGGAAGGTGACAAGCCCTTCTCACACTGGAGCTATCAGGTAGCCCACGGAGCACATCACCCCTGTGTGGTGAAAACACACCAAAGAGTATTTTATAACAGTATAATGTATCCCCTCGGAGGCTGCATTTCCTAAGATATTGATATAGTAGTAATGTTATCTCGAATTCTCTCTACAGGTTACTACCTGAAATAGTATATCCTTCCTTTCTTGGGAAGCAGGACTCATGAATAGCTCGAGACTTTTCTGTTACTAGATATTGTGCAATTATGTATATCAAATGACCCATTAATCAAATAGCTCATTATTATGATATAGACAGGCTTTCAGTGCTCCACTTCATGCCTTTGTGCAAAAAGCCCAGGAATAAACAACGGGCAGTGACACTGGGGACAATCAGATGTCATCACCCACACAGCTGAGAAATCCTTCATATATAATTTAACTGAGTGTGAGATATTTTGCTTCCTGATTTTGGCTCACCAAATGGCAGTCATGTAGGAAATTTTCATTTCTGTAATTTCTTTGTGCCAGTGTTGAGTGCTGGCAGAGAGCAGAGCTGGCTGAGGCTGGGACAGGGACAGCCTGAAGGAATACCTTGCTGCTCCCAAGCTGCCAAAGTCCAGGAGCCATCTGCAGGAAAGCGAGGGCGGCGGCTCTGCTGCGTCACAAGGAAGGGTGTACCACCATACACTGTGAATCTCCAAACGATAACCAGCACCAAGAGCAAACACACCTTTGGCCCTGCGGCTGGGTAGTGACAGGCTGTGTGAAAAGCCAGGGAATTTACAGCCCTTTGTGCCCCACAGCACAAGCTGCTGGCTCCACTGGAGCCCTTTCAGCGGAAGGCACACCTGCACCTGAATCTCTCTGCAGCTTTGTCAAGTTTAGGTAAAGCAACTCCAAAAAACTATCAGCCAAAGTATGTGAGACAAGAATCTCCTCTGGTGCATACACCATAGATGTGCTCCAAATCAGAGTTTTGTCTTGTGTTCTTTAGCCACAAACCATACCAGTACTTTGAACTACGTGCTCTGAATTTCTGGCTGCTGTCTTTTTTTTTTTCTTCAATAATTGTATTTGGGTTGTGGGTTTTCTATTTCTGCCAAACCTTGTAGGTTTTGATCAGCCTGAGCTGTAATTCAAGGACTTAAGAAAAAAAAGGATGATTCCTTGTTCCTCTTCCTTCACCTCCTCCTGTCCCACTTCCATAAATTGATAAATGTAAATGTTAATGTAAAGAGATGTAAATGTAGCTTAAGTCATGAAATCAGCCAGGGCAAGAAGGATATAGGAGAAGATGGAAGAAGCTGATGGTTCTTTCATGATCTCTTCTGGAGTGGTTTTGTTTCAGGATTAGCTCTGTTAGCACTCCAGGTTCAGATGGCTGCCAGTGATAGTAAAGCACGAGGAAGCCACAAACCACACATTGATTTCACAGCTTCAGCAATGGCATCCTCCCAAGCAGCTCCAGCCAGGGTGATCCTGCCCTCTGCATGACACCACTCTTTGCCATCAGCCCTGCAGAAAAGTGCTTTTCTGCAAGTCCAACAAGCCTGAGCAGAGCCTTCTGGACGGGCCAGCATCATTTACTCAAGATCTCTCCACATTTCCAGACTAGTTAGAAGCTAGGACTATCCTCTGCAGAAGATATGAATCCCTGCAGCCATTCTGAGGGCTCCAGTTTACTTCCCCTTGGACAGCAGACAGCTTGTGCTAGCCTTTGTCTTGAGTGGCAGAAGGCTGACAGGGGAATGTGCGCTTGGAAGGGCGTGGACAGATGGAGAAGCTTTGCATTGCAGCTGGTGGCCCAGGGACTTTCACCCTCTCAGCAACTGATGGCTGTGTTTTACACAACCTTTTCTGAGGTGGGCTGTGTGCTGAAAATAGCTCCTCACCTGTTCCACATAAATCCAAGATATGAAACTGCTTTTCATACTCCTCCTTCTTTTGTTCTGTGTTTTACGTCAGTTCCTCTCTGAGGAACCAGGATGTCTGAAAACCAATTCAAACCTTCTGCTGTCGTGAAATTACCTCATATTATTTGAAGTGAAACATACAAGTTCATATTTGTTATCTGTTACTTAAACTTGAAGCAGGTCTCCAAAAAAATAAGGATACTAGTCACATTATCAAATTATATAAACTCATTGGTATAATTTTATATCAGTGGAAAAACTGGTCCTGTGTTTCAATCCTGAAAGGCCATGCAACACAGGGTTCTGTTGTTGCATGTTGGTACACAAACTAAAACACAAAGGAAATTTGTGTTCTCTGACCTGTGAATTATGTTGATTCTCCCAGGGCAACAATGACAGGTCTAGATTTTCTCTTCCATCTCCTTCTCTGTCTTAGTTTACTTCTGAACTAAATCTGAGCAGTGAAGCCCACTCAGATGCTTTTGTCTTTCTGTTCCCCTAGAACTGTGAGGTATTTTCCCATTTCCATTGCACAGGGAATCCAGTCATGCACACACCCTCAGCAGCTATCTAGCACCATGGTGGAGCTGATCTCCTCCCACTGTGCTCCTGTAAATACTTGAACTTATTGGCCATCATCAGCTGGGAAAATCTACTTAAAGGGTCTTTGAAACCAGTTGCAGGTGGTGATATGGTTAAGGGCTAGCACAAATTATTCAGTACAGAGGAGAGAAAGTGCACTTCCATTTTATAGGATGCAGGGGGCAAATGGATCTGTGTGGATGTCCTTCCATCTCAGATGATTCCTATGTCACTGAACAATGGAGATGCAAGAAAGGTGGTGTTAAAAATAGTAGAACACTGTGCTAGTATTCAGCATGAAATGCTTCACTATTGAATTGCACATGTGAGCAAACATTTGAAATCGGGAAAAAAACAACCTCCTAAATGTGAGTGTGCATGCCTCTGGTAAAGACTGTGACCTGCTTTTACTCTCAGAACAGCCTTCAGAGGCCTGCATCCAGCTTGAGTAATATGAAAGAGAATCCATGTGAATAGTTTATGAATTTTATATAAACTCCTTCCTTCTGCGGGGAGTGATGTAGATGTGAACTGTCATGGCTGAAAAAAAAAATTTGCCATGAAACAGATGAGACCAAACTATTTCAAAGAGCACTATACTTGCATGCAGACCTAAACCTCTCCCTGCAATAAACCCCATCTCTATAGATTTTCTAGATCATTTCCCTCCCCTCCATTTTTTTCCCTCACCTGTGCTGCTCTGGGCCAAACAGAGGACAAAAATTTTCCAAAGTCTATTGACAAGCAGCCAGAAAACCATCTGCTCCTGCATCTCTTCTACATTTTAACTGAGATCCCTTTCAGGATGGCCAACTCCTGCCCCTTCACCCTGACAACCATGTTAGTAAATTCACTCAGTATTCATATTTTAGCCTGGGATCCCCAGATCTCTCACTTGGTGCAGCTGTCAAATCACATCTTTCTTCTGGATGGTTTGATTTTTACCCTTTCAATGTCTCTAAACTTCTTTAATGATCTAATTTTTACTCCTTCCCCCCCTCCTCCACCCCCCCCCCCCCAAGGACTGAAACGGGGTTTTATTTAATTTTATATGTTTTAATCTAATAGAAAATAACAAAAACCATGAAGATCACTAAACACATAGGACTTACTTGGCCAATAAATAACAGGAGATGCTGATGCAGTTCTGCTGCTCTTCTGTGGTTAACAAAACCTACTTGAAGGAAGATTTTCACCCTTTGCCCCTACCTCTCATTTCCCTTACTTCTGGCTGTAAGTTCTTGGGAACAGGCAAATATAATAAAATTAAAAAGTTAATTCCAAATCCATTACATACTGTAGCCAGATATTTTGTGCTCAGACCTTTATGCCTATTTCTAGGTTTTTTTGTCTTGGTGCCTTTAAAGACCTCTAAAATTCTATTAAAATATTCATTCAATATTTTTGAGACACAAGCATACAAAATAAAGTACAGAGAGAAAACTGAGTCTGTTTGAAAAATTATCTTTATGTATGATTTCCTCCTAGCCTGTCCCATGTGATACTAGCAGAGTGCCCTGGGAACAAACTCATTTAAAAAATATGGGTTAAGTATGTAGACATTGTTAAAATTTAATGCATTGAGTACATTATTAGATATTTATGAGGAATAAGCTAAAGTACATAATTATGCATACCATGAATATATCATGTAATTGCCATTTTTTGTTGCTACAGCTGCTAATCAAGTTGACAATACAAAGAGAATTTGGGGTATCTAGATTTTTTAAAAATATCAATTGAGCAAAACGCAGCAAGCTTGAGTCTATTAATTTACTGATTCTATTCAGTTACTTTAAACAACGTGTCTAATGAAGAAATTGGAGACATGCAAATCAGAGAAGGGTAAGTGAAAGATGAGCATGGCTGAGTTCTGCATGCAAATATCATGTGTGTTTTAGAAATTTTGTGTGTTTAGCAAAAGGGGCAGGTCTGTAAGTGTAAAGGCTCTGAAGAATGAAGCATAGACATGAAAGTTTTTAGGCCCAGCTGGCCTTCAGAGGCTATTACACCCTTGTACAAAGCCTGTCCAATTCATGCCTTCAAGGTTTAAGTGTGTCAGCTGGGCTCCTGCACTTTTATTTCAGCTTAATAGTTCAGCTTAACTATACCAGGATTAGGTTTGAGTTCACTTTCCTTTTTCAAAATGGAATGCTGCCCTCCTGCAATGAAATTCATCCCCTGCATTTACCCATGGCTTAATAAAGTCTTTAATCCCCTCTAAAGGTGGATTAAGCTCCCTGCAGATCTACTTTGCTCAGAGCAAGGGGGATGCAGACCCTGCTGTGCCCAAGGGCTGCCCCTCCCAGTGTCACAGAGCTCCACAAGGAGCCCCTTACCCGTGTGCCCAGGCATCTGAGGCTCTCCTGAACCCCCACACCAGCAGCTCCCTCTAACACCAGCACCCATCTGGGATCAGCTTTGAGGCAGTGCCATGCTGCTGGAGAGCCTGCCTGCAGGAGCACTGTCTCTGCTGCCTCTGGGCAGGCAGCACTGCTCTGCTGAGAGCTCCTGTGCCTCCTTCCTCCTCTGAAGGCTAAAAAGGCTCTGGTGACCTGTCAAAGAACAGGTGGCTCCAACAAAGTTGGCTTATGTATATCAAGGGATGTGCACCACAGAGCAAAAGGTCAGAAATGTCACTTGGGGGAGTTTGTCTGAAATCGCTGCAAAGAAAATTGTTCCTTTTAGTGTTAATAAAAAGCCAAGGGAGGAGCACAGTGACACTCTTGCTCCCTAGTCCCGTGCTGTGGAGTGTGGGGAGGTGGTGCATAAGTTTGTCCCAGATCTGAGATTGATGCTAAGGCTGGCCAGCAGCATTTGGGGTCCAAACCCCCAAATCATGACTCTGCCTGGCTCCCATGTGTGCTGGCATGCAGGGCAAGCACAGCACCATGAGGTGCAGAGCCAGCACAGGGTGCAGAGCAGAGAGCCATGGCTCAGGTGTTGTCCCACAGGTGCCACTGAGCAAAGTCAGCTGTTGCCAGCCTTACTGTGTGATCTTGGTCACCTTCATCTCATGGTCACAGGCACTCATGAACTGAGTCCCTGCCATGGGCCCACAAGTGCCTACTCTTCTGGAGTTTGTAGACAATTAAATCTCTCTGGATTCCCATGCAAATTTCTTTTCATTCCTTTGACTTCTGCAGACTGTTTGACAACTACAGCAGCTCTCATCAGCATACCTGGAAAAGACTCCCTGATGCAGCAGCCTAACTGAGTGGAACAGACTTCCCTCCAATTTAGTTACAACACACTGAATCCACAGAGACACACTCACTTTGCCCTGCTGTGGAGAGGAAAATCAAATGCATGTTAGTGTGCCAAGGGTGACCCCTCTCAATGCCCTTCCCAAATAAATCCTTGTCAGACAAGGATTTCAAAGAAGTTAAAGATAGACAAACTCATACTAGTTTGGAATATTGCACTATTAATTACATTTTTACTGCATTTATGTTGAACGAGGTGTCTAAACTGATGGCAAAATGAACATTTTACCCTGGTTTAACTTTTTTTTTTAATCATTAGTATGAAGTAAACAAGAATAATCTGTTCCTGACACCAGTAGATTAGCAGTAGTGTTTAGGCTAGAGCTGTCTCAACCCCTAAGACAAGGTACATCTAAGGTGCCTGAATCTTCATTTGCCAGTGTTTCCAGAGCACAGAACTTCACTGAAGTGACCAAGGTCAGGGCATTTAGTTATTAAAAAAAAAAAAAAAAAGAAAAAGGTTTGCTTTACATCCCTATTAATCCCAAGTCCAACCAGCACCAACCAGCACCAGAAAGCTCAGTTTGTTCTGACAGGACAAGTGGCTGTGCGTAGTTGGAGCAGGGTGGGCAGCCACTAAGGGGATGGGAGGGGGTCCAGCCCAGACTGGCTATCATATCAACAGCTGCTGCAGAATTTGATTTCCTTTTATAGAAGGGAAACTGTGGGAACTGTTGCTCTCCACAGTCAGTGCTGCCTTTGGCTTAGAAAGCTGCCCTCCCTGGGGAACAGACGCTACACAACCTCTCAAATGCCTGCATGTTTGCTCAGGTTTCTGCTGGGCCAAACACAGTGGGCTTGTGTTTGCTTTATGCAGGACTGTGAGCCTGCCTTTTCTGTGGCCTCTGGACCATGGCTTGGAGTCACAGGAGATGAGGAAGCCTGCAGCAGAGCCGAGAGGCTGCAGGCAGAGGGGAAGGGGAGGGCAGTGTTTGACCATCCCAGGGCAGAGGCAGAAATGTGCACCCAGGAGCTCAGTGGCTGCTGTGCACGGCCCTGAGGGGCAGAGCAAGGCTCGGGTGCCCGGCTGGGTCTGTGCTGGGCTCAGGAGCTGTCACAGGGCTGGGGAACAGCTTTCCCACCCATTGCTGCCATTCCCAGCTCGGAGCTGGCAGTGCCCCTCAGCAGGGAGGAATGAGCATCCTGGGCAGAGCAAACACATGCCTCTGCTGTTCCCTCATTCCTGCCTTTAATAAAAACTAGGATAAACCAGGGCTGGCAGAAGGGAAGGGACTTGTCTAACGGCCAGGGAAGCTCACCTTGTTAACCCAGTTAACACCTTTTCTTTAGATGCCCACCATCACAGTCCTCACTTGTACCAGCAGCTCCTCAATCTGTACAATAAAGTTGCTTGAGGCTGGAGTGTTTTTTATGCTGAAAACAGATGTCAAGGCATGGAGCCATCAGAAAAATTTGGTGGCAGTAGCAGTTTGCATGATGTGCACAGGAAGCTATCTATAGCAACTGGGAGGTCACAGAGGGCACGTTATCACCACCCTGCAGGACTCACTCTGGCCACATACAGGGAGTTATATATAGAGCTGTACACAAAAACACAGAAGAGCTCTGTGCCTATGTTGGAAAGCCTCACCAGGACTCCTCTTGAGCAGACCTTGGTCTCACCAGAGACCTGCATATTTCAGAGGATATTTTGGAAGATGCTGGCCAGCGAGTGCCCCTTGAAGGCAGCTGATCTGTGAAGTACAAATGTATAGAGTGCATGTGTGCCCAACCTAGCTAATATTTCTGATTTCCTCTGAAGTATTTTTGTGATATTTATAAACACCTTTCCATCTATGTATGTCACAGATTGGCACTACAATAAACTGTCCCACCAGAGCAATACTCTCCCTGGTTTAAGAATTCACAGGTTAGGGGTTCAGGAGAGGTAGGGGTGGCATTAAAAAAAAAAAAATAAAATGAAGTGGAATCCAAGGAATTCTAAGAAATAGAAAACCAAAGTGCCCCAAGGCAGGATAAACTATCCCTACACCATGCCCAAGCGTTCTGCGTCTAACCTGCTGTGAAAGAGCATCCCTGACAAATGCACCCAGGGAAACAGGTTTACACAGATGATAATTTTGCACATGACAGGGTATGAATTCAAAGGAGGTTTTAATCATAAAATAAGCAGAATGGATTTTGGGACAAAGATGATAATGCAACTTGGTCAAGTGAGCTTATTTTAGTAAGGCTTGGCTGTAATTTAAAGACGGTTGTTAAACAAAGACTTCTGGACAGCACAAGAGCAAATTAATATAGCTCTGTGAATAGGGGAACCTTTAAATCAAACACAGGCAGCAAGCAATTTCAACAGCAGACTTGCATATTTGCTTTCTAGGCAGCATATGCACTTGTCCCACAAGCCCTCATGAATGGCAATAAACCACAGAGAAACTCCCTTGACTTGTGTCATTTTCACTTCAAATTTTTCTTTTGCAGATTTCACATAAAAAGATAAGGGTGAGGTAGAGCCTTTGTCTCATGTCTGGAGCAAAGGAAACACAGGGAGGGTTCTGGATGGAAGCCCAAGCTGGATCTTGCAGAGATAGCCTTGTGAAAGCCTCCACGCTCTTCCAGATCCAAGGTGGTGCTCCAGGGGTGCACAGGTGTGGTGGGTTGACCTGGGCTGGGCACCAGACACCTACCAAACCACCATCACTGTCCTTCCTAGCTGCACAGCAAAGAGAAAATAAGATTGAAAAGGACTCACATGTTCACGTAAGGCAATTTACTAAAGCAAAAGTAATGTGCAAGTTTGCTCATGCACAATCAAAGAGAAAAAACTAGGTTTATTCTCTACATCCCACTGGTGTGCCATATTCAGCCACTTCCCGGAAACAAGGCTTCAACACCTGGCGTGGTTGATCCAAAAGGCAAATATAGTAAATAAAAAATGGCCCCCTTCCTCCTCTTTTTCTTAGCTTTCATATCTGAGCAGATGTAATATGCTATGAAATACCCCTTGGGTCATTTTGGGTCAGCTGGCCTGGTTGTGTCTTCCCCCAGAACCTCACCCAGCCTAGGGATGGGGCAGGCAAGAATGCTGGGGCGACGCTGCTGATGCTGCAACCAAAGCACCACTGCGTTATCAGCACCTTTCCAGCCCCCAGTGCAAAGCACAGCACTGTGAGGGCAGCTAAGGGAAAACCAACTCAGCCAGACTCGACTCAACTTAGTAGCTCCTGATCCTCGTACTAGGGCTTGGCTGTCGTCACTCTTAGGATTTAACATGGAAGCCACTTTTACAAGCAGGGTAAAATTGTCAAAACACAGCTGCTACATTCATATCTCCCTCCTCACATTTGTGAATTTAATGTAAACAACTTATGTGGTAAGTTGAAAGCTCTTTCTTAAACATTTTTAATTCTCCAAGTGAGAGCATGCAGATTGTTATTACAGGGATTTCCTCTTCCTCGATGAACTTTCTCTTTTTGAAGCAAGTCAGGGCCATATTCTTCCTCAGAATCTGACTTGTTCTCCAGTGGTAGCAGCTTGTCCAGTCCAGTCCAATCCAGTCCAGTCCCATTCTCAAGTACGGAACCTGTACCAGCAGATACATTTCAAAGAATGCCAGTCTCACCTTGGTGGAAGGCAAGATCATGGAGCAAATCCTCCTAGAATTTATGCTAAGGCATGTGGAAAATAAGTAGTGATTTGTGACAGCCAGCCTTCACTAAGGGCAAATAGTGTGTGACAATTTTTGTGACCTTCTGAAATGGGCTTAGACTGATGGATGTGGAAAGGGCAACTGACATCATATATGCAGATTTGTGTAAAGCCTTTGACACTGTCCTCTGTAACATCCTTAATCTAAAACGGAGAGGGTGGACTACTCGATGGATAAGGAATGGGCTGTATAGTCTCACTCAAAATGCCCAGGTAGGGAGCAGTGTTGTGGTCAGTGTGTGGTTAACCCCTCGTGCAGGGGCTGATACTGGGGCTGGCACTGCTCCACACCCCTGCAGGCAGCAAGGACAGTGGGAATGAGGGACCCCCTCAGCAAGTGTGCCCGTGACTCTGAGCTGCTTGGTGTTGTCCACACACCAGAAGGAAGGGAGGGCATCCAAAGGAACATGGACAGGCTTGAGAAGGGGCCTTGTTCAAACCTCATGGAGTTTAGTGCAGCCAAGTGGAAGGTTCTGCAGACAGGAGTAGAGACTGGGCAGAGAATGGATTGAGAGCAGCCCTGCTAGAAGGACTGAGAGGTGCTGGTGGGTGAGAGGCTGGACATGACCTGGCCATGAGCACCCACAGCCCAGAAAGCCAAATGGCAGCATCCAAAGCAGCGTGAGCAGGGGAGGGAGGGGATTCTGCCCCCTGCTCTACTCTAGTGAGAACCATTTGGATCCATTTGGAGAAATGCATGTATCTGAGATCCTCAACATAAGAAGGACGTGCACCTTTTGGAGTGCATCCAGAGGAAGCCATGAAGATGGTCAGAGGGCTAGAACATCTCTCCTGTGAAGACAGGCTTAGAGGGGGTTGTTCGATCTGGGAAGAAGGCGGCTCTGGGGAGACCTATAGCAGTAGGAGTACTTCCAGTGCCCAAAGGGATCCTAAAAAGTCAGAAAGGGCTTTTTACAAGTGCATGTAGTGACAGGACAAGGGAGAATGGATTAAAACAGAGAGTAAATATTAGGAAAAAGTTCTCCACCTGTGAGGGTGGTGAGGCACTGGGAAAAGATTTGCCCAGAGGAGGTGTGGATGCCCCATCCCTGGAACTGTTCAAATCTAGGTTGGATTGGGCTGATCTGGTGGGAGGTCTCTCTGCCCACAGCTGGGGGTTGGATCAGATGATTTTTAAGGTCCTTTCCAATTCAAACCATTCTATGATTCCATGTTCTCATGATGTAGTTATCAAACAAGGCACTTTTCCAGTGCCTCAAAAATAAAGCAGTAGTGCCAGGGTTTGCAGCCCTTGGTGGGTTCAGCTTGAAAACCTTTGGAAGTTATCATTCACTGTGCCCTTGGGAAGACAGGTCCTCACTCAGAACATGTAACTTGGAAAAAAAGACATAACAAGAGCTACAGTTCAAAAGAAATTAGTTTTACCTCCGTTTCCCAACAGTTCATTGATTTTTATTTAACTCAGAAACTGATCAGGCAAATAGAGACCAGGAACACAAAAGCTTAAAAACGGTGAATGGAAAGTGTAAATTTACAACACAATGTAACCACTTCAGTGGAGGAATTTAATAACCATTTAGTACAAAGATGTTGAGACTTCTTTTTCATCCAATGTCATCTGAAGGGAGGAAAACTTGTTAAGTGGTCTTTTCTTGCAAAAGCAAAAAAAGAGCTTTTCAGAACGACCACAGTATTTAACATCAACATAAACAGACCAATAATCTCATTCAACTGATTAATTTTGGAGATGTCTCATATTTAGTTACAGCAATAGAATCTTCTTACCTAGGGTCTCTCTGCTTCTCATGCATGTCCTGACATCTTTGACCTCCACAGGGACACTGATAGCAGTATTTCTCCAAAATGCTAGGAGATGGGCTGCCCATAAAAGGCTCTGGCTTTGGAAATCACTCTTTCTTGCCTTTTATATCAGGCAACCCCATAATGAATGGCTCACTAGGCAAAAACTTGAAATGTATTTTTTAGGGAACACAACAGTTTCAATGGAGTATTTAATTTTTATACTGGCATCCATGGAGAAAGCACATTTGATACAGCTTCTTTAGCTCCTCTCAGGTAGTCTCTTACCTTGGCCAATAGAGCACAGAGCAGGGTACTCCTAATATGTGCTTCAGCATTGGTACTCCAGGTACAATTACAATACCCAATTAACTTGCTAGTTTTTTCAGCAAGGATGATTGTTCCATTTAGAAAAAACAGTTCTCAATATGAAAATGTATAAATACAACCATGCTTGGAAGCAGCCTTCCAAAATGGTACTACTGTATCTGCCAGCAGCTATGTACAGACCAAGTGGGTCTGAAAGCCCTAACGTGACAATGTTTAAATCCCCAGTCCTCAGATCCCATGGAAAAGATACATTTGACCTCCTTTGTTCAACGCATAATTTTAAAGCTGTTTTTCTGGAAAAGAAACTTGGGCAACACAGAGTTTGGGAGTGTTTCAGATAGGACAGAGGCACTCACATTTGTCAGCCCGATAGCCAAGTGATTTTATATGGTAAAGTCATTTAATGCATTAATTTCTTATGTAGTTTCAGTCTCAGCAACGTAAAGCTGTGGTTAACACAAATTATTAGAGGTAGGTAATAATCATATGATTTACTTTTTCTAGCTACATTTAAACTTCACAGTTCACATTTAAGTTTTAGCTCTGTTTTGATGTATCCCCTTTAAAAGTGATTTTAGGTTATGAACATTTGTGAAACTCTTGTTCATTGATTTCTCATTTAACATTTTTTTTTTAGTCAAAAGACACAATAAACCACAAAAATCAGAGAGGCAATTCAATACACTCAGAATCCAAAAGTCTGCTATACAGGAACATTCATCATTTGTTTGCTTGACATCAATTGGGACATTTGGAATGACAAATCATGAATGCAGTGTTGGTTATTAGTACAGATTTTTGTCAACTTAAAAAAAGATTAAAGAATTCAAAAGAACTAAAGTAATTAGATAGTGTGAGGTAAAAGCATAGATATTTTACTACCTTCATCAAACTTTGGGAGTTAACAAGAAACAAATACATCTCATGCAAATTTTGGAAATGCTAGCTCTGCTGTCAACATGCAGCCTGAAAAGATGTTGCAGAATAACTGGAGGCCAAGGAGGTAAGAAATGTAAAATCCATATAAAGAACCCAGGGTATTTTACAGATACAGAAAACATAGCAAGAAATGTTACCTGCTTTTTGAGGCAGATAACTATTAAATTACTTGCCGTGAGAATTTTTCTTGTCCACATAATATGATTTTTCACTGTTATCCCCATAGTATGATTTTTCATTATTTTTTTCACGATTTTTCATGATTTTTAAAATGTTATCCCCATATTTTCTGCTGAGGGACCCTAATGTCCCTCACAGATGAGAATCTGGTAACTCAGGATCCATAGTTTAGGATTGTGCAAGTATGGATTTGCTTCGTGATAATCAAATATATAATTTTTCATGAAGCTAGGAAAGAACAAATACTTAGGCTGTTTCCCAGCAGAGACTAAGAACACCTTATTCAACTCTTCTGAAATTCAAAGCTACTCCCTCTACTAGGGTATGAAGTAAATGCTAAAAAAACTCAAAGATGGTTCACCAGCAAGGCAGAGAAGCACTGGGAGGGACGGGTAGCTACAATTATATCTCATCCTCATTGTAACTACACCACGTACCAGAAACTCAACCTATCCTACCATGAAGTCAACTTGTGGTCACCATCTGACGTAAAGACAAGAAAATACCATGTTTTTTTGATCAATTTTTACTTCAAGATTTTTGTTGCTTTGTTTTAAATGGTCCATCCATCCAGATGGACCCCATGACCTAAGAGATTTCTGCCCAGGGAAGGTACATCAGCCTTTGCTGACCAATATTCCATTAAGTCTATTCAGGAAAATGGGATTCCCAAAGGAACTGCTGTAGTTAGCCCCCTGTGTGGCAGATCCTCTCTTTTAGGTATCTGGCTAGTTCTTTTTATTTGTGACTGGATTTCTGGTCATCTCAGCATGTGGGCAATAAAAACAATTCCCAAGCTCTACCTTCATCCCTTAACTCCTTCATATTTCTTGAGTCAGTACCTTTCTTTTGCACCCTAGTCTTACCCTAGGCAGCTCAAATCCTTCCCACCAGTTTGGTTCCATTATTACTCCACATTCTTTGCTCTTGCCTCCAGCCTCAGTGTCTCCCAGTTTTCATTTCTCCTACTCTACCATAGTCCTACTCAAGCACCTCATCCCCACTCTCCAGTACTAACCTTAGTTCTCCTGGTTCCAGCCCCTCTGGACTTCCTAGTTTTTCCAACACTTGAGTTTCTCCTCCTCCAAGTAAAGTGTCTACTGGGACATGTCTAGATGACACAGCTTTCCCTGCTCCTCCTGTGCTTTAGTGATAAAGATCTGCCCTTGCTCAGGCAGATCTCTATCACTAGCTATGCTCCAATGCTGCCACATAAATTAATCTGCTATAGAAATAAAACTTATTTATTTAGGTAGGAAGGCTGCTATGGGTTTGGACAATGGGATTGCTCTGATAGCCTAAAGATACCTACTGGACCTCTCTGACATGTGTTAGGCAGCTACCTAGCTAAACTACTCTACCCTTTTCACTTGCCCTGCATTACAAAACAGGAATCATGTTTATCCCCAAAGCTCTTTCTGCAGGCCAAAATGGTCTACACATCCTGTCTCTTTGGACTCTGCAGTGGCAAATGATACACCAAATCTATTTAAGAAGTCTTCAGCTGTCTTTGGAACCTTTAGGGGAAAAAAAAAGTGCTGTTAATGACTGGCAAGTAGAAAGACATTGTGGTGTCTACTGAATGCACAAACTGACCTGCCACAAACACACCAGCTGCAAAGTTACTTGCTTCAACTCTGAACAGCACTTCAAGCATACAAAGTAAGGCACTAGTAAAGCACTAAAGAAGCTGAGAATGTTAATCATTACTCTAATTTTAACAACTTCAATGTATTGCAAAAGTTTGTCTTTAGAAGCAGGTTCTAATGCTACTCTTGCATACAGGTATGCTTCCAAAGACTGGGTTGAATATCTCTTATTGACACACATCAATATGACACATTCTTAGTGAACTTCACATGATGAAATTATTTCAGATGAAAAATCTTTGTCTGACTAACAATCTACTGCATCTGTGTAAAACCTACTCAGAAGAATTATGAAATCCACTTAGTAAGGCCACACAACTTTAAAAGTCCAGTATATTGAATAAAATAATTTTATTTGTACTTAATTTGTTTGTGAAAAATAAAGTTTATGGAACCTGAAAGTTGATAATAGGTAACTTTTAACTGAGACTTAATATGAGATTCTCTATCCAAAAATATGTCAAACAGTAAGATTATAAAGAACTTCAGTGTTCGGTGCTATACTGGATGATATTGTTGGGGCTTCAGTGTTTTTCTATTACTGTGCCAATTGAAAGAATTTTCATGCCAATGGCACTGGCTGGGTCACACCCAGGGTCTCTGATGACTCCAGACAAAAGGGGTCAGTGGCAGCAGCTCCCAGAGGGGCCTCTCAGGCTTCCAGAGGGGACTCGTGTTTCTGGGGAGCTCACAGGAGGACGCCCCCTCTGCAGCCCCGACTGTGGAGCACAGCAGAGCCAGACTCTCTGTGATCACCTGCCCTGCATCTGCCCCGTTCCAGCCTCCTGCCTCTGCGGACACAGCTGATCCCCCGGACACACACGGTGAGCGAGGAGCCGCCGCTCCAGCCCGTTCCCGCCCGGGACCGGCGTGGCCGCTGCCGCCCCACCCCCCTCCTTCCTGCCTCCCTTCCCGCCTGCCCTTCAGCAGATCCGGGCTGTGGACTAAGCACAGAGACAGCGTGCTTGCATCTAAAGGGACTGACACCGAGTTATCTGTTCTGTTAGCAATTTTAACAACTGCTGTTGTTTTCTGCTTGTACAGTTAGATATATTAGTAAAAGAGCTGTTATTCCCACCCCCTTATCTCTGCCTCAGAGTCCTCGATTCAAACAATTATAATACTTGATGGGAGTGGAATTAAAGTCTCTGTTTCAAAGGGAAACTTCTGCCTTTACTGGCAGACACCTGTCCTTCAAACTAGGACAGGTTTTGGCGCCCAGCTTGGGGCGGAGGGCACCGAGTTGAGAGTTAAGACAGGAATAACAGCTCTCTTAACTGGCAATATGTTGTCTGGTTTAATCTGGTTTGTGTTCCATGTGGTCACAGCCATCTCCCTCCCATTTGCAAGCCCTTATTTGCATTTGGGCCCCCTCACCAAGGTTGCTGTGGCTATTGTCCGATTAGTTTGGTGGATTGATTATGTCAGGAATTCATGGGTTTTTAATTTTTTCTGGGAAGCGGTTGCATGGATCCGGAGCTATCGTACTCTAACTGCGTGTTTCTGGGGCTATTTCAGTAATGGTACTTACTGTGAGATAACGAGTGCAAGGGAAATTTTCTCCCAACCCATCACCCAGTTTTTTGAGGCCACCCCACTGGTTCTCAAGGAATTCAGATCTGCTTTGATTGCTAGTGCTATTATACAGTGGTTGGCATTTCTGATAGGCCTGTTCTACTTAGCATTTAGAAACAAGGGAATATTGGCTTGGACAACAACTCTGATACCTACCCCAAGAAACAGATGTTGCCCCAGAACCTGCCTGTGCCCCAGGGACTAGGGATGCTGCCCCAGAATCTGCCTCTGCCCCAGGGACTAGGGATGCTGTCCCAGAGCCTAACCCTGCCCCATAGCCCACCGCAGAAATGAGCCATCCAGAGTGGGTGGGGGTTCTAGTGAAGGATATAGGCCAAATGTTGATGGAGCAAAGCCAGATGATGAAGAAGTATTTTTCTCCAGCTGGTGAGAAACTCTCCCCCTGCCCTAAAGAGGGAGAGTCAGATGGTGCTGCAGTGGAACCCGTAGATGTTGTATCTGTCCAGGTTCCAGCTGGATCACAGGAGCAGCCACAGCCAGCAGCAGTTGCCCCTGTGGAAACTAGAAAATCTAAGATTAAAACAAGGCACCTAGATAATGGGGATCAGCAAGGAGGGTCCTCACAACCAGCAAGGGAGCCAGAGGTTGAGATTGTCACCGAGTCCCTCTCATACGATAGTCTCCGTAACCTGCATAAAGACATTGCTCGGCGGGGCCGTGAGCCTTTTACAACTTGGTTACTCTGGGTCTGGGACCTTACGGGAACAGGTGTACAACTGGATGGAACTGAGGCCAGGAATTTGGGATCCTTGGCCCAGGATTCAGGTGTGGACTGGATATTTGTAAGGGAGCAAGGCCTCCTTTCCCTCTGGGAACGGCTTTTAATGAGTGTGAGAGAGAAGTTTGTCCACAGAGAGAGAATGCAGGAGCACCACCATAAAATGCGCTGGAAGACACTTGAGGAAGGGATCCAGCAGCTGAGAGAGACAGCAGTATTAGAGGTACTCTTTGGCAGGGATGGACAGCATGACAATGACCCTGACAAGGTCAAGTGCACAGGGCAGATGTTATGGAATCTGGCAACCTTGGATCCATCTCAATATACCACCTACATAGCAATGATTAATGCTGATAACCATCCAGAGACAGTGTGTTCTGTTGCCAACAAACTCAGAAATTTTGAGAGTATGATGAATGGCCCAATGCAGGCCAATGTCTCTGCCATGGTCAGGGACCTCCAAGAGGTCCAAGATAGGATGAGGGAGATGAGGGAGGAGATGAAGAAGATCAGTGTGGCATCAGTACAAGTCACAGGCCCCCAAGTCAGAGCTTCACGTCCCCCAGCTAGGGAGAGAGGGTACACCTCACGAGCTGACCTGTGGTTCTTCCTGCAAGACCATGGGAAAGACATGGGAAAATGGGATGGGAAACCCACTTCTGTCCTGGCAGCACGGGTGTGTCAGCTCAGGGAGGGAAATGCTAACCGAGGGAACTGCACTAAAATGAAGGTAGCCTCAACCTCCCACAAGCAAGGTGTAGGATATTACAGAAAGGAGGATGATCTGTCAGATCCCCTGGAAGGAATCTCCACTATGTATGCCCAGGAAAGAAATAATAACCAGGGCTAGAGGGGCCCTGCCTCTAGCCAGGGAGAGGCATGGGATGACAGGAGCTATTGGATAGTGTGGGTGCGATGGCCTGGCACGTCAAAGCCACAGAAACATAAAGTGTTAGTTGATACTGGTTCATAATGCACCCTGATACCATCAGAACATGTGGGGAAGGTACCTGTTTCCATTGTTGGGGTGACGGGGGGATCACAGGAATTCACTTTGCTGGAAGCTGAGATTAGCCTGACAGGGAAGGGGTGGCAGAAACATCCAATTGTAACTGGCCCAGGGGCACTGTGCATTCTAGGCATAGACTTCCTCAGGAACGGCTACTACAAAGACCCAAAGGGCTTCAGGAGGGCTTTTGGAATAGCTATTGTAGAGACAGAGAGCATTAAGCAGTTGAACACCTTGCCTGGACTGTCAGAAAACCCCTCTGCAGTAGGACTCCTGAAAGTGACTGAACAACAGGTGCCAATTGCCACCATGACAGTGCACCGCCGGCAGTACCGGACAAATCGAGATGCTGTGATCCCCATCCACAAAATGATCCGTGATCTAGAGAGCCAAGGGGTGGTCAGCAAGAGCCACTCACCCTTCAATAGTCCCATCAGGCCTGTGCAGAAATCTGATGGAGAATGGAGACTGACTGTGGACTATCGGGCATTTAATGAAGTGACTCCACCGCTGAGCGCTGCCGTGCCGGACATGCTGGAACTCCAGTACGAGCTGGAGTCCAAGGCAGCAAGGTGGTATGCCACCATTGACATTGCAAATGCATTCTTCTCCATTCCTTTGGCAGCAGAGTGCAGGCCTCAGTTTGCTTTCACCTGGAGGGCCGTGCAGTACACCTGGAACCGACTGCCCCAGGGGTGGAAGCACAGCCCCACCATCTGCCACGGACTGATCCAGGCTGCACTGGAAAAGGGTGAGGCTCCAGAACATTTGCAATACATCGATGACATTATTGTGTGGGGGAACACAGCAATGGAGGTGTTTGAGGAAGGAGAGAAGATCATCCAGATTTTGCTGGGAGCCGGTTTCGCCATTAAAAAGAGCAAAGTCAAAGGACCTGCCTGAGAGATCCAGTTCCTGGGAGTGGAGTGGCAGGATGGACGGCGCCAGATCCCCACTGAGGTCATCAATAAGATCACTGCAATGTCCCCACCAACAAGCAAGAAGGAAACACAAGCTTTTCTAGGTGCTATCAGCTTTTGGAGAATGCACGTCCCTGAGTACAGCCAGATTGTGAACCC
The DNA here is from genome assembly GCF_903797595.1 of Erithacus rubecula. Taxonomy (NCBI): domain Eukaryota; kingdom Metazoa; phylum Chordata; class Aves; order Passeriformes; family Muscicapidae; genus Erithacus; species Erithacus rubecula. The sequence goes on along the minus strand of NW_027635819.1, from coordinate 2,740,187 downwards.
TCTCTACCAGGTCACTCGCAAGAAGAACGATTTCCATTGGGGCCCTGAACAACAGCAAGCCTTTGCCCAGATCAAACAGGAGATCGCTCATGCAGTGGCCCTTGGCCCAGTCAGGACAGGACCAGAGGTAAAGAATGTGCTCTACTCTGCAGCTGGGAACCATGGTCTGTCCTGGAGCCTTTGGCAGAAGGTGCCTGGTGAGACCCGAGGCCGACCCCTGGGATTCTGGAGCAGAAGCTACAAAGGATCTGAAGCCAACTACACTCCCACAGAGAAGGAAATCTTGGCTGCCTATGAGGGAGTTCAAGCTGCCTCAGAGATGATTGGCACAGAAGCACAGCTTCTCCTGGCACCCCGACTGCCAGTGCTGGGGTGGATGTTCAAAGGAAAGGTTCCCTCTACCCACCACGCCACCGATGCCACATGGAGCAAGTGGATTGCCCTCATCACGCAGCGTGCCCGTATTGGTAACCCGAATCGCCCTGGGATTTTGGAAATAATTACAAACTGGCCAGAAGGTGAAGATTTTGGTCTCGCTGATGAAGAGGAGCAGAAGCAAGTGACCCGGGCTGAAGAAGCTCCACCGTACAACCAGCTGCCAGCAGATGAAACACGCTACGCCCTTTTCACCGACGGTTCCTGCCGCATTGTGGGGATGAACCGGAAGTGGAAAGCTGCCATATGGAGCCCCACACGACAGGTTGCACAAGCTACCGAAGGAGAAGGTGGATCGAGTCAACTTGCTGAACTCAAAGCTGTTCAGCTGGCCTTGGACATTGCTGAGAGAGAGAAATGGCCAAAGCTCTACCTTTACACTGATTCATGGATGGTAGCCAATGCTCTGTGGGGTTGGCTGGAAAGGTGGAAAAAGGCTGACTGGCAACGTAGAGGAAAACCAATCTGGGCTGCTGATGAGTGGAAAGACATTGCCACTCGGGTAGAGAAGCTCCCCGTGAAAGTCCGTCATGTGGATGCCCATGTTCCCAAGAGTCGGGCTAATGAAGAACATAGGCACAATGAGCAGGTAGATCAGGCTGCTCAGATAGAGGTCTCAAAGATAGACTTAGATTGGGAACACAAGGGAGAGTTGTTCCTGGCTCGATGGGCCCATGATGCCTCAGGCCATCAGGGCAGAGACGCCACCTATAAGTGGGCACGAGACCGAGGGGTGGATCTAACCATGGACAGCATCTCTCAGGTTATTCATGACTGTGACACGTGCGCTGCCATCAAACAGGCCAAGCGGGTGAAGCCCCTCTGGTATGGGGGGTGATGGTCCAAATATAAGTATGGAGAGGCCTGGCAGATTGACTATATCACACTGCCTCAGACCCGCCAGGGCAAGCGCTACGTGCTGACCATGGTGGAAGCCACCACCGGATGGTTGGAGACCTACGCTGTGCCCTACGCCACTGCCCGGAACACCATCCTGGGCCTGGAAAAGCAAGTCCTGTGGAGGCATGGTACCCCTGAAAGAATTGAGTCAGACAATGGGACTCATTTCAAAAATAGCCTTATAAACACCTGGGCTAAAGAACATGGCATCGAGTGGGTGTACCATATTCCCTACCATGCACCAGCGTCTGGGAAAGTCGAATGGTGCAATGGTCTGCTTAAAACCACCTTAAAGGCACTTGGTGGGGGAACTTTCATGAACTGGGAGATCCATCTACCAAAGGCCACCTGGTTAGTGAATACCCAAGGTTCCACTAACCGAGCAGGCCCTGCCCAGTCAGAGCCCTTGGGAGCACCAGATGGAGATAAAGTTCCAGTGGTACACCTGAGAGGCATGTTAGGGAAAACTGTCTGGGTGAACTCTGCTTCCAGCAAAGACAATCCTGTTCGTGGGGTGGTTTTCGCTCAAGGACCAGATTGCACTGGGTGGGTGATGCAAAAGGATGGAGAGACCCGATGCATACCCCAAGGGGACCTTGTTCTAGGGTGAACTATCTACAATACTGTGCCTGTAACTGCATGTATGTATATGATTTAAAGGTTTTAATTTGCTGTAGCATGTTGGCATGGAAAAAATTCGGGGTGGATAATATTGGGGCTTGAGTGTTTTTCTATTACTGTGTCAATTGAAAGAATTTTCCCATTATCATGCCAAGGGAGCTGGCTGGGTCACACCCAGGGTCTCTGATGACTCCAGACAAAAGGGGTCGGTGGCAGCAGCTCCCAGAGGGGCCTCTCAGACTTCCAGAGGGGACTCGTGTTTCTGGGGAGCTCAGAGGAGGACGCCCCGTCTGCAGCCCCGACTGTGGAGCACAGCAGAGCCAGACCCTCTGTGATCACCTGCCCTGCATCTGCCCCGTTCCAGCCTCCTGCCTCTGCGGACACAGCTGATCACCCGGACACACACGGTGAGCGAGGAGCCGCCGCTCCAGCCCGTTCCCGCCCAGGACCGGCGTGGCCGCTGCTGCCCCTCTCCCTCCTGCCTCCGTTCCTGCCTGCCCCTGGCAGATCCGGACTGGGACTAAGCACAGAGACAGCGTGCTTGCATCTAAAGGGACTGACACCAAGTTATCTATTCTGTTCTGTTAGCAATTTTAACAACTGCTGTTGTTTCTGCTTGAATGGTTAAATATATTAGTAAAAGAGCTGTTATTCCTACCCCCTTATCTCTGCCTCAGAGTCCTTGATTCAAACAATTATAATACTTGGGGGGAGTGGAATTAAAGTCTCTGTTTCAAAGGGAAACTTCTGCCTTTACTGGCAGACACCTGTCCTTCAAACTAGGACAGATATGTAAACAATTTTGAAAATACTCCCCATTATATAGTTTGACACAGTATGCACAAATCTAAAAAAATAAAATTGAAATTAAGTTTAAATGCCTCAAGGGATTTCTTAGAAGTAAAGCCATCTGAAAAGCCATTTACAGTCTGCGGTGACAAACTTCTATATAAACAAAATATTCCCCTTTTCACAATGCAGAATAACCTGCTGAAGGCAACTCCCTACATCAAAGTGATGCCAGCAACACAGATCTGATTGTATGACTCCAGCACTTAAAAGAGCACATTGGTTATGCATGGCTTTTAACCCTGGGCTACAATTATGCTACCAGAACTAAATTCAAGTCTAAATCAGTCATGTAGAGAGGTGTGTGCCATCTGAACGCTGTTTAAAGTCCGTGTTTTCCAGATCTGATGAAGGTGGTGAAGACGCTCTGATGCTCTTGTGCTTACATTCAGGGCGGGATGAACTTTGCAAATACCAGATTCTCCAATTAATGACAGACCACAGATCCCAAAATAGGCATGTAAAGCATCTGAAAAAAGGACAGAAAAGGAAAAACAAAATTATTTCAGGCTGTAACAGCCTAGTGCTCCCATATTCAAACACTTCTGAGTAATTACAGCCAAGGAAAACAAATAATTGGGTGCTGTATTTAAACTTGTGTTTTGATGGAAAGAAAACATTTCTGCCCAAAGCTACCAGCATGAACTAAAGTCCAGATGTCTTTTATAATGACTTGTGCATTACTTTATTTTTGATAAGTGCCACAGCCACAAAGAAAAAGGATGTAAGTATCTGACAATAACCGGTCCAGAAAGAAAATTTTTTTTCTTGCAAGCATTTCTTGGCTGGTTACTTTATGATCACCTAACTACTGAAACAACAAAATTAGTGCCAACAGCTGCCAACCAGAAGACTTAGAGAAACTGAAGAAGCCATTACTGTTCCTATCTTCCTTTTTTCCTGAGAGATTACATAAGGATAGGAATTAATGCAGCTTGATCAAGAGATGACTGCCTGCACAATACTCTAAGGGATACTCTTACTTTCCTGTTCCATGCTGCTCCTGATGTCCACCTTAAACCAGGGTTACAGCTTCTCCTCTGCGTAGCAGCAAGCAGTCAGATTAGATCATCTCCCCATGAAATCACAGGTGAAAGATCGAAAGACAATGGGAATTTCACGTGCCCCATGGAAAATCACAAGACACAGCACTCTGTGGAGGTGTCAGTAATTTAGTATCTCACTAAATTGATCACAGAAGTATTTAGGCTGGGAAAGACCTCTAAGATCAGAGACCAATCTTTAACCTAACATTACCAAGATCACCACTAAACCATGTCCCTAAATATTGTATCATATCATATATCGTATAATCATATCATATCATGTATCATAGCACATCTCCAGGGATGGTCACTGAAACACTGCCTAGAGTAGGCTCTTCCAATGTTTTACAACCCTTCTCTTGAAGAAATTTTTCCTACTATCCAATCTACACCTCCTCTGGTATAACCTGAGGCTGTTTTTTCTTGTCCTATCAGTTCTGTGTTAAATAATGCTAGTGGCCTTCACAACCAACAAGGTTTTGATGTCAGTTAGCATGGGAACACAGCAAGACTATAAAATAGTATTTTCCTGAATAATCAGCTGGAAAGAGTTACTTGTTGATATTGCAAGTCCATATAACACATAGACTATCACAAGCAGTAGACTGTCTTCTGAAATTTCTTCTAGTCTTCCTAAAAACATTATTGCACAGCAACAACTGCTTAAGTCCCCAAATTTAAACAGACGTTTTATAAAGCAGGAGTTATAGAAGTTAAAATCTAATTCTGATTAAGTCTTAGGAATCTTTCTAGTGTAGATAGGATCAAAAGAAAGTTTGTCTTTCAGATGTGAGACTGAGCTTGCAGGAAGCTCAGCTGCGTATCTATAATAATGAAAATACAACTCTTCAGAAGTAGTCTTTGCAATGTTGTATTTACAGTCTTTCTTCATATCAGACCTGCACTAATTTTTTTACTTTTTTCTTCAAAACATGACCACAGACTTATGCCACCAACCACCTAATGAAAAAAAATGCTACAGTAAGCCTAGAAAATACACAAATATGCACACATACAACAAAGAAAAATAATTATTTGTCTTGACTCTTTTAAATCTTATCTCAGTCACAACTGTGCTAAAAGACAGAATCATAGAATAATAAAATACCCTGAGTTGGAAGGACCCCAAAAGAGATCAAAGTATGACTCCTGGCTCTGCATAGGATACCCCAAGAGTCATTCCATGTGTCTGAGAGCATTGCCAAAAACTTCTTGAACTCTCTCAGGCTACTGCTGTGACCACTTCCCTGAGGAGCCTGTTCCAATGACCAAACACTCTCGGTTTTCTGGGTGAAAAACTTTTCCCTAATATCCAACCTAAACCTCCCCTGATGCAACTTCAGGCTGTCTCATGTCCTGTCCCTGTCACCACAGAGCAGAGTTCAAGTGCCCTCAGCCACTCCTCACAGCTTCCCCTGCAAACCCTTCACCCCCTCATGGCTCCTTTGGACACTCTCACAGCTCAATGTCTTTGGTGTGTTGTGGCCCCAGAGCTGCCCCAGCACTGGAGGTGAGGCTGCCCCAGCTCAGAGCAGAGCAGTACAATCCCCTCACTTGCCCGGCTCTGATGCTGTGCCTGATGCTCCCCAGGACAGGGGTGACCCTCCTGCCTGCCAGGACATTGCTGGCTTATATTCAATTTGCCATCAACCAGGACTCCCAGGGCCCTTTCTGCAGCAGTGCTCTCCAGCCTCCTGTTTCCCAGTCTATCCATAAATGCAGCACTTGCCCCTGTTGAACTTCATATGGTTGATGATTGCCCATCACTCTTAATATGCCAAGGTCTCCCTGCAAGACTCCTTTGCCCCCAAGGGAGGCAACAGCTACTCCCAAATTGTTTGTGAACTCACTTAGTCTTCCTTTCAGTCCTGCATCCAAGTCATTAATGAAGATGTTGAAGAGCACAGGACCTGTCCCCTCTAGTGTCCCCCAGTCTGATGTCACCCCATGGTCTATAACCCTTTTTGCCCAATGCATGCACTAGTTGCTGCCCCATCCCACGATGTGTTTACCTAGCCACGTACTGGGTAGTTTGTCCAGAAGCATCCTGGAAGGAACAGTATTCAAAGTCTTAAATTACATCAACTGGCTTCCCTTGGTCTACTGGGGGGGCAACTTTGTCAAAAAGGAAATTAACTTTAAGACAGGTTAAGGCACTTTGCATCTGATGGGTATTTGAAACAGACTTTTTAAATTTCTGACTCACAAGGTAAATGTTTCATTAATGTAAACTAAAATACTCGCTCCAAATTATACTGTTTAATCTATATGATATAGGAGTAAATACATCTAAATTCCTCAGGAATCCTAAACTGTTTTTCAGGGAAGAGGCAGAAGCAAATCTATCACAAGAACTATATTTTCAGTGTGGGTTCACCTTGAAAAATTCTGAACTGTTAGTCAAAATGAAATTATGAAAGGATTAAATATCAGGGCACAGATTCTAAACAGACTGTTCCTTTATTATGACTAAATTTTTATCGTATTCGGCCAGTTTAAAGGACTGTTTATCTTCCCTGTACAAAATGCCATGGGCAAACACTACTGGCACAAGCTTTGTTTTCGCAAGTTCGCAACACCTTAGTTGAATTTTAACAACTTTTAAAATGAAAAGATTTTAGCATCAAATTATCTACCTCCTAAAGCATAGTAACTAGCTTTCAGACATATTCGTTGGACCACAATCTGTAAATCATACTATATAATTGTGCAAACTTTGACTGTTTTTACATACATCAATCCCTACTGAATAAGCTTAAATTATTAATTTCCTAAAGAAACAAATGTTTTGGCGTATTAAACTTAATTTACAGAGATATCTACAACACAATACTCCCTTTAAGCAGATTAGTTAAACACATTAAACAGATAGTGATATTCTTTCAACAGTAATATAAACCACAACAGCTCACTTCCTCTGTGACTAAACAAGGAAAAACTTAATCTCCCTCTTTCTACTTCAAGAATGAAAACCTTATTACATTTTCAGGGTTTATCTTTTCTTTTGTTTTTTTTTTTTTTTAAGGTTACGGTTTCCCTTGCATCTCTCAGATGTCTGACTGTTGGAATGTATTTCTTACTTAGAACACACTCACTGCAATTTTGAGAAGTTATTTTACCTGGATGGCTGTCTGGCCACTTGGCAAATCCACCAACAAGGCGGTCTTGAGTTGACAGGATGTAATTTCGGTTTTTCTCAAAATTTGTATATTGGAATATGTTCAAGAGCTGGAAAGAAATTAGATTGTAACAGTAATAAAAGTCTTAGTATACTTTTAACACTAAGTCTTTAACTAAGTTTTAGTATATTTTTAACAGTAGAATATAGTGCCTATTGAAAGATGGGCAGATAAGAAGTGACATCACAGATACCAATAATGTAGTAAACCTCCATTTCCTGCATATTTTGCAAGATAAAAGACATTTATAGGCATTGATGCTTATTGCAACAAATATAATAATCAAATACCTAACTCTTTCAAGCAAAGAAAATGGTGTTTAAAAAAATCAAAACAAGCCAATAACTACCCCTATAGCTGTTCTGTACACTACCTTCAATGTTGCTCCCACCCAAAAGGAATAGCAAGTGTCCACAGGTTTGTTGGGTCGTCCATGGTAGCCATTCTGCTGCCTCATTATACACCATCTTCTAATTCTGTTCAGTTCCTTTTCTGAAAAAACTTCCTCCAGTTTGCCCATCAAACACAGTGATGCAATACCACAAAATGTAGAGCCACCTGTGAAGGGAGAGTAGGGTTTGCAGTGCTTTGATACACAGATTTTCTGAAGCCTGTATGATCTCAGTCAAAACTTTGAGTAAGTTATTAGCAATTAAATCAATGGACTTCTAAAAGTACAAAGAAATTAATTTTATTAAGTCTAAAATCCAAATAAGTAAGAAAACTCTAGTTCAGCAGGTATGCCAAAGGGGGGAGAAAAAACCCTCAAACCAGCTCTTGCAGAAATAAACTAGCTCATTTTCCTAAAGCTGTTTTTTCTCTCAATGCTGCACAACTTATATTATACAGCAGTCCAGAAATAAGTAAATGGAATTGCAACAGAAATGTTTCTTCATTTGTAACTTAAAAAGGAAATCTATTGGAATTCCAGCAATCAGACTGAAGCAGAGATGCCAAAGCCAGCCTCAGACACAATTCCCCAGAGGATATAAACAGACAGAAGTGTCTGGTGAGCAGAAAAAGAGAAAAATTTCAAACTAAAATTATTTAAAAAAAAAAAAAAAGCAGCTCACTGAAAAAGACTATTGGACTCTAATGGCTGTAATATATATAAATTGTGTTTCTAAGGATTTTTTTGCTGTCAAGGAAACTGGTAAAAAAGATAAACTCATGTTCTATGTGTAGCCCTGACATCCCTTTTTAAAGCCCATCAAAGTTTATTTTGAGTCTAATACCTGATATGATAAAATAAGAGGCTGGGAAAGACCATAAACATGCTGCTGACAGGTGATTCAGGCCCCAAAGTTCTTTACAATATCCTGGTGCTGGAAGACCCCAGGAGCTGTAAGATTATTTTCACTCTGATACTGAAATGCAGTACTGTTCTTCATTATCACTAATATTCCACAGAAAGTTAGTTAACCAATTGTTATTATACCTAGGGGTATAATTTAAATTTTTCAGCTCTATTGATCCAGCAAGAACGAAATAGACAAAATCCTATCAAAACTCAATACTAAGGATAATGATAGCAAACATTTGATAGGATTATAGAATCATTTTGATTGGAAAAGACCTCCAAGATCATCAAGTCCAACTTTTGACTAATCACCACCTTGGCAAACAGACCACAGCACTAGATTTAATACCAGTCAAAAGCTCCTCTATCACTGCTACTTTCACATGGCATAGAACATTTTGCTTAAAAACAGCAATCTCTTGGGGATTCCTATCTTCAGATCTACCAATTCTTGCTTCAAGATTTGAACCCGTAAGAGATGCTGTATTTACTAGAGGAAATGTTTCTAGGTTTTACCAAAGCTGTTGAACTTGGAAATCAGTTACATTGCACAAAATCTCTTGCAGATAAAAATCCTCAGAGTAACAATAACATGTGAGGAAAAAGTTTGCTCTGTCAGCAACAGCTGAGAACCTACAAGCAACACCTTCCAACAAAACACTCATGAGGTAAGATTAATGGAGGTGATTAAGAGCCTGTCTGTTCAGATACTAAGCTAGATTTAAAGGAAGAAGTGGTATTTGAAGGCATGTTTTGGACTTGCTCCTTCCCACACCACTTCCTCAAAATCAGAAAAGAAGGAAAGGTATGGCATACCCTGCACCTCCTAAAGCATTTTCAGTATCACTCTGAAAGGTGTAGAACACTTTGACTCTCTTACCATGAGATTCCAGTCCAGCTCCCTGCGCCAGGCCATTATCATACGACTGAAGGAAAAAAACCCACAAAGCAGTTACTTTATAACCACAGCACTTTGACAGACATTGCAATTTCTTAGTTCACCAGCAAAATTATCATCAGATCATTACCACAATTTAACCTGATTAAATTCTGAACCTTCGAAAGTTCTTGGCACAACAGAGATAACAAATCAGACGTGTTTCAATGCAGACAGTTTTTATGACTTTTATAGAATTAATTTTAGTTGTGACATATGCTAGGAACCTGAAAAAGAGTAAGCATATCTTTGCCACGAAGAAAAAAGCATGTAATGCAGGTATAAAACGAAAAACATAGATATGTAGTCAAAACAAAACAAAATTAAATATTCTCCAGGTGATAACTGTGAATTTCTCATGTTTTCTCTAAAACAGTGGCTAGTAGATACAGGACACTTTGAAAACACTAATGACTCCCATAGTGCTAACCAAGGAATGGCTATAGGACTATAATATTTTTAGAAATTACCTCAGATTATTTTCTACATCTGCTTTTAAAGTTGACATTGAGAAGAAAAACGTAAACAGAAGAAGACACAGAAGCTACATTAAAACTGTATTCCTGGTTTTGAGTTGTTCCTGCAAGCTGAAACAACTAAAAAGACTAATATACATACACTTCAAGCTGCAGCTTGATTTCTCAAGTTTGAAGCAGTAAATTTCAGTAATCTCTATGAACTTCTGAATGTTAAAGCACACAGTGTGAACTCTTACTTTTTCACTGCCTTTTGAGAATGCAATACAAATGTGCTACCACACTCCACAGTCACAATAACTGCTAAGAAAAGGCAAGCTGATTAGCAAAGCTATGCTGGCAAAGCTAATTAACTCTACAAACAGCAATTTAAAGAGGAGGTGGCTTGCTTTATGTATGACAAAGTAATGAGCTCTGGAGAAAAGCTGTTAAGTGTGCATCCCAGACACTACTATGTTGGACTGCATAATAGCTGACCCTTGGCTAACTGATGCCTATTTATTTACAGACAGCAGCTGTTCTTTGGGGACCTGTGTGTCCTAAAGAGATAAGGAAGACTATTATTTCTTTCATCTTTTGAAAAGACTCAAGAAATTGTGTGCAAAAGGAGCTCTTGATTACTGCAACATGACAATTGCATAATTAAATACTATCCTCAGGAAACGTGTAAATCCAGTTGGGTAAAATCTTCACTTTGAAACCTACAAGTTCTACAACCAGCTTTATTATATTAATAAACCAATACAACTGCATTTGAAGAAGACTATACTAGAAGAATCAGATGGTATTTTTAAAGCTTCCTGCAATATCTCTCCTTGAAAAAACAAGCATTGCTCCAAAGAGCAGTGTTTTTGAGTCTCTGGAAGTCATTCAAAATCTCAGCATCCTAATGTCTGCTGTCTTTTGATTAGTGATATATCTGAGTTCTGAATGTGAAAGACAAGAATCAACCTACACTGGTAAAAATTGTGCGTTGGAATCTGACTATTCTATTGACAACAACACTGGTCCAGAATTATTTTTGTGATCAGCATTGTATAAACACTTTTTCAGTTGAATGACAACAAGAAGGCTATCTATTCTGTATACAGATTCAACTCTTTTTAACATTTTAAACATTGTTAATGTTCCAATCTTCTTCAGTTCTTGACAGGCCTAATTACACAAATGCACTTCCTCACTCAGTTGTATTGAATCGTACGTCACAATTCTTACAATGCATCACTAAAGGAAACAAATTCCAAAGAATAAGCTAAAAAACTCACAAGCTTATGACAAAGAGTATTATATTTAATCAGTCATATTACTCTAGATCAGTTGCATTCAAGTCCATGCCACTTTGAAAAACTGAAAAGTTCTGTTAATTGTCATGTGCTTCATCTTGGTGCAAATGTGTGACATACAACACTGAATCAAAACCACACTTTTCTGTCAAAGCAGTTAGTGCTGAGCAATGCAATCTGTTTTGTCCTATAACTAAAAAAAGTGTCAGAAGGAGGTGACGTAGCAGAATGGGAATAAGCACTTACAATAAGTAGCTACATTAATTGTATAGCTACTTATGAAATAATCTCAAACAGAATTTAAATTGTTCCATTTTATAGTTAAGTTTTAGCACCATCTATAAAATCTTAATGAGAGAAATCAAGCTAAAATATTCTTGGATGCCACATTCCACACTCATTGTATTTATCTATGAGACACACTTCTAAGGACTCTTGTGACAGGTAATTGAACAGAAATACATCTCAAGGAAAGTGGTGGAAAGAGATGAATGAATGAAAGGAAGGAACAAGCACTGCTGTGAAACAATCCTCACAATGGGCTAGTCCCTGAATGTCTGAGACTTCTTCAGGCACATATGCAGCTCTAAATGTGACCAAGCAGGTTGCAAAGGTTTTGTGTCTTTTCCTAGAATTGTCAAGACACCTTGCAACTGAGTTAATTCACTGAAATACTGGTGGACCAAGGAGTGCAAACCCAGAAAACACAGAACTAGTGTACACATGCATACCACTCTGCAGTGAATTCACAGAACATCAGTGGTTTAAAGAAGTCCTACTGAACAGTGTATAGCTAATCGACCAATTCACAGTAAACCTGCACAAAAATACGGCATGCCCTGCTGCACATTTCCACACACCAGGATCACTGCTGCCTCCAGAATTACTTATAGGATCTCCTTAATTTACTCTCTGACCTAGCTAGGAAAAGACACAATCTTTGTGATAAGCCACAGTGTCTTCTGAACTTTGACCAGGCCAAGACTCAGTACTATTTTACTGGTGAACTGAACTTTCTAAGATGTCTTGCCATGTTCTTTTTTTTTTTTTTTTAATTATATTGCTTTTTCCAGTAGGAACATGGAATTTGCATGTGCAACAATTAATGCTAAATTCTATAAGCAAAGTATAAATTTGGTTCAAGATCACACTACACTGTAAATCTCTGGTATACTTCAAAGGTCTAAACTTTCAAAAAAATATCCACTTGCCTACTCTATTAATGGCCTCATCTGATGCTGTCTGTTGTGTCTTAGAAAGAAAATGTTGCTTCTCACTCCCTTTATTTTTTCAGTGCTACCTGTTACTTCATATATCTCTTTCACACTCTACTTAACAATCTCGTTTCCAGAATAAAGACTCCTAGTATAATAAATACTCCTTTTACACAAGCTGATTCATACTTTTCACAGTTCAACCAAACTTTCTTTGTCCCCTCCCTAGTTCCACCATTTCCCTTGGGACCAAAACTGCACTCAAACTTTCACAAGGTTAACTAACAGACAATGTGATGTACAGAACTACAAGGACTTTGCTCTTGTGCTTTGTTTTCTACTCTTTTTAAACATTTGATTCTCCTATTGTATCTCTGCTAATCTATTTGACTAAAGACTGATCTCAGTAAACATTAAGGCCTAGAAAGGATCAGAGGAAAACAATGCTTCCAACCTAATCAGTAAGAGCAAGCACTCTGCCTAAGCTCCTCCCTCAGACTGTGCAAGATGGATAAACCACTGTCCTTGGGTGAAACCCACTGAGAGGATTCAGCAGGGATATTCTCATGCTGAGAACCCATGCTAACTAAGGTGAGCCACCAACTGAGGGAGAAGGGCTCTTACAGGGGAGGAAGATTCCAGGACTGTAGAGAAACCTCCTTATCATGGACGGTTTTCTGGAGAATGCAGGGCAGGGGTGAGCATAACATGGCTAGGGAAAGAGCCAATGGTAAGAAACAGAAATACCAAATCAGACTGGGGAAGAACAAGTATGGGCAAACAAAGGGGAAAATGGGATAAAAGGTGCTACTAGGGTGTGACCAGACTGCAGGTCTATATCCTTGTATGACTGAGCCCTGACCTGGATCATCTCAGTCTGTCCAGGACTATGGCAGTGTGCCAGAAAGCTTCCTGAGGTGTACAGCAAGAAATATTAAGACATCCAACTACCTTCTTTAAAAATAACAACTAAAAACAGTTTGGTCTGAAGGAGATTTTGAAGTCTTTTTAAAAATTTGTTTATCTCACATAAATTTTACAATCTTGCTGCTGGCAGCAAGTACTGAAAATGCTCACTTACAACAGAAGTTGTGTGTCATCATAAATTTGAGTCTTCTTTGTGGACCACAAGAGTTTAATCTGTGTTTACTCAGGGAACTGCAATTTTCAATCTTGCTCAGCTTCCTTAAAAAATTGTGTTTCAATCTTTGAAAATGTAACTCAATTAAACTAATAAAACAACATGAAAAAAAATGAGAAGCTCCTTTACTCAGATCAAATATGAAGGCAACTTGCACAGACACAGTATCTAATAAATAAATTATGAAGTGCATGGCTGGAAACACTTCAGCATGAACTGATATCAATTAGTTTATTTGAATCTGTGTATCATTTAAAAAGTGGTGCTACAGCTCAATGAAATATGAGGATCTTACTGGCACACTTTTCAAAAGTGCTTTATGCACTTTTCTTAATTTATGCAAATATCATACCTCAGTTTTTAAAAACTTGCTTTCAATTGCTTAACTATTTTAAATAAAGAGGGCTTTTAATTTAATTTGCAATGAACAAACAGACCAAATAAAATTATCTTGCTAGCAGACACATTTTAATGAAAATACAAATGCAAAAAACCAATGTACTTTGTAATTCTCAACTCGATAGAGCAGGAAGAGAAAAAGAAATTACTGTAATACATTTTGTACAAAGATTTTTTTAGCCACAGTTTTAGTTAAGAGAAAAAGCTATAGCCTTAAAGCACAGTAAGAAGTAACATTTTGTGAACACTCACCATACTTCTTCTAATGTAGTCTATTGCTTTCTTCATATCCATGCCTGACCAGTTATCAAGCATGTAGCAGATACAGGAAGCACAGTACACAAACCTCATATCATTCTCACTTCCTTCCAGCACTGCACAGAAACTGAAAGAAACATTTCTGTCTTTAGACACTATTTCGCCTGTTACACAAGAAAATATAAAATGCAGTTCAAGGAATTGCACAGATCAGTTTACAGTAGTCTCATAAATATAACCCAAAGCTATAGTAGATTTTCTTTTTAGAAGATGCAATTCTAAGCCAAGGAAAATGCATGGAACTATAAAAATTTAGGAGCCTGAGTAACTATTTCCAGCAATATAATGACACTGGTGTTTATTTATTTCAAGATGTTTATGTTTAAGAGTCTTTCACCTATAACTCTATATACAGATACATGACTTATCATATTTCCTCTTTTGGGTAGAATGATTTGACTTCTTAATAGCTCACATGGCTTTCTTTCCTTACTGCAACTTGAGGACTAGTTTCCCTGGTATATAAAAAGGTAAATGCTAATACTAGAAGTTCTAATACAAATGGTGAATCAGTTTTTCATTAATTATTGCAACAATCTCACTAAACTCTATGAACATTTTAAAAATTTTGCATCTGGGTGATTTTGGCACATTCTCAGAGATTCCCAGGATGATGATGGATGCCCTGACTTGGATGTTTGTATCAGAAAGTGGCCAGCAGAACCAGGACAGTAACCATTCCCCTGCACTGGACAGTGGTGAAGCCACACCTCAAGCTTTGTGTTCCATTTTGGGCCCCTCACAACAAGGAAAACCACTGAGGTGCTGGAGCTTGTCCAGGGAAGGGCAGTGGAGCTGCAGAAGGGTTTGGAGCACAAATCTGATGAGGAGCACCTGAGGGAGCTTGTAGTGTTCAGCCTGGAGAAAAGAACACTGAGAGGAGTCAACTACCTGAAAAATGGCAAGGTGGGGTTGGTCTCCTCTCCCAGGTAGGACAGAGGAAATGGCCTCAAGTTGCACCAGGAGATGTGCAGATTGGTATTAGAAAAAAATTCTTCATCAGAAGGGTTGTCTAGCACTGGAACAGGCTGTCCAGGGAAATGGTGGAGTCACCATCCCTGCAGGTACTTTAAAGACATGATGTGGCACTTAAGGACATGGTTTAGTGCTGGGTTAAGAGTTGGATTTCATGATCTCAAGAGTCATTTTCAACCTAAATGCTTCTGCGATATACAAAAATAGGTAAACGGTTGAATTACCTGAGGCAACAAACAAACCTTTAATTGTTTCTTCTAGGATTTGCTGCTTGGCAAGCCTTCATTTGGTTTGAAGAGCTAGTTAGTATCCTCTGATGACTAAACTACTTGCAAGAAGCCAGCATATGTTCTATGACTTACATGACTACCAATCAAACTATTTTCTAACAGAACAAAGATAGCTACTTCTATAAAAAACATTTCTTATGTTTCATTTCACCTGTGGGTTGTGGGAGTTGCAGCATATAAAGTATGTTTTACCTTCCATCCTCCAGCTGGAGAGCTCTCAGTCCTGCCAGTATGGCATCCCTATTGACCCGACTTAAATCATCTCCAAGAATAACCAGACATGATAGTCCTGTGTAAGTCATTGCTATGTGCCCACTATCATAGGGATGAGATACACCTGGACCCTAAAAAAGAGGAAAAAAAATAGAAATATTGACACGTTACAAGATCTTACACCACAGCAATATTTTGTTGCTGTTGTTTTTTATTAACGTAAGAGGTAAAAAATTATTTTTCCCTTCACTCACACAAGTTTAACCTACAGTTAAACTGATGGTATCCTGCACAGCTTTCCTCATCAAACTCTGCTCAGCTCCTCTCATCAAACTAAGCTACTGCATAACCCTGCTGCTCTTCTAAACACTTGGTCAGTAGGAAGCTTTGGAAAAAAGCTTTGCAAAGAGCTTCATTTGCAAAATAGTTAAGGAAAAACATGGGATGTCCTCAACTGTACTGAAGTTTGTCCTGACACACCACTGGGCATTAGTTTCCTGGCAGCTAGATAAGCACTCTTAAACCCAAACCTCTGGAGGATCCCTCAGCAGAGATTTTACAACATAATGATCTACAAGTAGAAAGCAGTGTGAGAGATTACTAACAATGTCAATTGAAGAAATACAAAATTAGCCACTTATCTGTTTTCACCTCTATTTTAAAATAATAATCATGAGTTCAAATGAAATATTCATATACCAAATTATCATAAAAACATAGCATATCCTGAATTGAAAGGGACTCGCATCATAAAATGTCAACTGAGAAGCACCTTTTCTCCCTTATTTCCAGTCCTGTACCCTCTTCAGGAGGCAGCACAGATCTCAAATAGCTCCCACTCCCATCACTGTACTACCAGTGCCTCCATCACTGTCTCCTACCCTGCACATTAAACAGACATATAGGGCACATCAAATTGCTTTTGTAAAGTGGTCTCTACTGACCTGAGCTAATGCACTGGTGCACACATACTCAGAGAAGACAACAAAGGGGGTATGGCCATGGCCTCTCCTCTATTGACTTTGCCTTTTGTGAGAATTAGTCTGTAGGTCCCACAGGGAACAGATTTACTTGGATCTGACAGAAGGAGTAAACAGTTCTGTTCCACTGACATTACCATTGTGTTTTCCACAATCTCAGCCTTCTTTAAAAAAATTAACACTTAAAAGATGTAAGTTGAGGCAAGCTTTCAAACGTTTAAACTTGGCTCAGTGATGTGACAGTGTTGCCTACTACATCAATTAGAACAGCTATTAAAACATAAATCATGGTCACCAAGAATTCCCACTGACCACTGCAGAGCTAAGAAACTGCTGCAGAAGCATTGGCAAGAGCTCTTCAAACACTAATAAAGACTACTACCAAACATGCACTTGCACTGGTGCAGTCCCACTTTCAAAAAACTGTTTTCTCACACCTGTCACTGTTGTACCAAGAGAGGGTTCCTCCACCCAGGGTGTCAAACACAGAGCCAAAACCACAGGGCTGTGTTTTTGATACCTTTGCACAGAGCTGTGTTCTGGGTGCTAAGTCCACCAAGCCAACACACCTGGTTACTGCCAAGAAGCATAATTATGCTTTCCAAATACCTAAGAATGCAGTTATCTAATTCCTAATTATATGTCTACCTAATAGCTATTGCACAATCTATCTTTTACCTGCTTTGATGTATTTCAGAATACATTTTGCAGGTGTTCAGTTGTGTGGGGTCTTCACTTGAAAGAGGGTAGACTCAGCAGTAGAGGTGTGTTTTTCAGAATTTAATGACTTAACTTCATCGAAAGCACATGATTTTAGCTGATTTAGCTAATTTGAGTAGAATTCACAGTAATTGCCAGTAATTGCAGTATCTAGCCACCAATTCAAAGTGCCTCTGCTTCTCTAATCTCCTTACTCATTTCAAAACTATTCTGCAAGACCTTGCCATTCCATGGAACCACAAAATGGCTGGGGGTGGAAGGGACCTTAAGGTCATCTAGTTGCAACCCTCCTGCCACAGGCAGAGACACTTTTCAGTAGAATATGTTGCACAGGACTCCTAAAAATATAAGACTGACATGTTTGCTTAAAATAAAAAGATATGCAGTACAGAGATATTTTGGCCCAGGCTTACCTGGGTCTTTATAGTATGTATTTTTATCTTACATTTACTTTTATATTCTCTTTATCTTTTTTGTGATTCAGTCAGCAAAATATTTTTAATTATTCATTTTTCATCAGTATTAGTGTTGTAGCCTTGAGGAAATAAAATGTTGTGTCAGGAACACAAAATACATCTTTTTCCCCCTCCAAATGAAAGCATATGCCAATTAACAAAATCTTAGCTAAAAGTTGCAAATATTTGCTTTGAATCGAGCCCTAAAACTGATTCACAACACTTTAAACATACTGAAAAGACCTAGGCCTATTTGAAACACGGAGGAGACTGTTCACCCCTAAATTAAAAAGCTAGTTCATTCTTCAATAACACCAAATCAGAGAGACTAAAAAATCTGGAGCCGTTTCAGTACATAATTATCTTCTAATTTTCAAAGTAATCCTGCTTTAAATGTGAGGACAGAGGAGCCACTCAGCCTTCCTTCATAGTTGAGACTGCTACAGCTCATGAAGGCTGTGCTGTGAGTTGGTGGATACGCTTTTGTTTCAGTTTTGCTTTTAAGCCAAAAAGCTGCAAAGACACTACTGTCAAACACCTCAAAGGCAACAGCCCAAACACCACAATTCCCAAACCAAACCCAAATGGCCTCTCCTTGAGAGATTTAGTAAAGCTGGATATCTAACAAAATCCTTGCTTTTTCCCATTATTTCAAAGGGTCCCTAGTGACTGAATAGATTTGGCTACCTCTGGTTTGGCACTTTCTTAGAATTCAAGAATGAAATCACTGCTGTGGCATGTAATAGATAGCAAATGTCAATGCAGACCCAAAATGCTTCCAAGGCTTTTTCAAAAAATATTTTTCAAGGCAGATTTAACAGAACACTTTTAAATAATAAAAAAAGAAAAATGATGTGTCCACAAATACACCCCAGAGTCACAGCAGTAAATTTCCAAGTCTTTTTTTTTGAGTTATTTCAGAACATTTCAGGCAACGGTGCTGGAAATGCTTTAAACCCTTCTTTGCCAATAAATCAAACAGATGCAACCTCTCAAAGCAGACACAATGAAAAAAGAACTGCAATGCTGAATAAACACATCCATGTGGAAACAATTTTCTGAAGATAGTGACCTTGTAGTTAATTTCTACAGGTAACATTATTCCATCCCCTTTATCTCATATGTGTATTAGCCAACACATTCTAAGATACCAATGGACTACAATATATTTCCAGTAAATATATTTCAGTATGAGCATCTACTATTGGAACTAGACGATTTAATTAAAACATCAGAAAGTGCTGGAAGCAGAAAACAATGCTTTGCCAATCTTACAGAATTTTTGTCTTCATGGCCCTTTACAAGATCCCAGAACTATACCCAGAATAAACTCTTCTAGCTTTATACACTGGGGAGGACTTTAAAAAAGGTTTCCAAAAGTATGCACTGATCCAAAGCACTGTACTGTAGAGCTGGGAAAGATGTGATACAGCTGGAAAAGGAAAGGAGATGCCAGTGCACAGGAAGGACTGTGAAAGAAATACAGTAATTTTGTGTGTTTGAGAGTGAAGAATCAAATCATACTGAGAAGTGAATGAAAAATCTGTGAGGGCATAACCTCATTTCTTTCTTTTATTAAAGTCATTTTATTTTCATGTGAAAGTTTGACTCTCTTGAACCTCAGTTCACTGGGCTTCAAAGCATACTTTCTTATGGTCATGACAAACAGGGATGAACAGAGCCTAGCCTAAGTCTAGGTGGGTATCAGCTGCAATCAAATATGCATGATTCAACACAGGAAGAGTTGCAGCTGCAGACACTGACTTTGGAAGAAACAGTCAGGCCCAGTCTGTTAATACATGCCTCCTTGGCTGGTGTCACTGCCAAGATTTTGGGTGGATTTTTGACAATGGGATGGACTACATGGCACCAGACACTCTGGCATCAGATGGGAATCACCATTCTCAAAGGACCTGGACAAGCTGCAGAAGTGGGTCATGAGAACCTCATGAGATTTAATAAGACCAAGTGCAAAGTATTACACTCAGGTCAGGACAAGCCCAGACTGGGAGAAGAAGAGAAGTCATTGACAAGCAAAGGGTTTGGGGGCCCTGGTGGGTGAGAGGCTGGACATGACTCAGCCATGAGCACTCACAGCCCAGAAAGCCAAGCGTGTCCTGGGCTGCATACAAACAGCATGGGCAGCAGGGGAAGGGAGGGGATTCTGCCCCTCTGGTCAGACCCCATGTGGAATACTGTGTCCAGCCCTGGAGTCCTCAGCACAGGAAGGACGGGAGCCTCTTGGAACACATCCAGAGGAGCCACTAAGTACATTAGAGGGTTGGAGCACCTCTACTATAAGAAAAATCTATGAGAGCTGGGATTTGTCATCCTGGAAAAGAGAAAGCTTTGTCTTGACCTAATTTTGGCCTTCCAGTTCCTGAAGGGACCCTACAAGAAAGATGGAGAGCATTTTTAACAGAGCATGCAGTGGCAGGACAAGTGGAATGGCTTCGAACTGAAAGAGGACAGCTTTAGATAATGCATTAGGGAGAAATTCGTTACTGTGAGGGTGGCGAGGCATTGGAACAGATTGTCCAGAGCTGTGGAATCCCCATTCCTGGAAGCATCCAAGGCCAGGCAGAATGAGGTCCTGAGCAATCTGGTCTAGTGGAAGACATCCCTGCCTGTGGCAAGGGGATAGGAGCTAGATGATCTTAAGGCCCTTTGCAGCCTGAACCTTTCTATCATACCAAAGAACAGCATGTTCTGCACCACTTAATTAGAGCTATTCTGACCTTCTTTACCTCATGACAATTCTTCAGCTGAAGAACTTTTCCTCTGCTAGTAAAGACCAGAGAAGGAGGAGACTACACTGAGACAAGCTACAATTTGTATGTCGGTTTCTTCACTGTTGTGAGAATTTAAGCTCTAGGTATCATTATAATATGTTTCTTTTGCACGTTTCTTAAAAGTTCTGCAAACATTTCAGTATCAACTGCAAAAAAATTCCCTGCCTTCTAGGCATTCTGTAATTATGTAGTTAGTATTATAAAAAAGACACAAGATCATTTACTGTCTAATTGAAAACATTTCACATAGACATTCTTAACTGACCTTGGAGGGATTGAATGGCATCCCTAAATATGAAGAACCTCTGAATCCACAGCGATTCATGTTTGATCCTGGAAAAGATTAAAACAATACTCACTAATTTGTTTTGTTGAAACATTAATTATAAACCATAATTCTCTAATGAGATCAAGACCCATTAGTTCAACACTATTCACAGCCTTAATAAAGTGTAAGGTCTCTCAATTCCCAACCTTAGTTTGTTATCTCTCTGATTAACAAAAAAATAAGAAAAACCACTAGCAAACTTAATTTACTTACTGCTGTAGTGACAAAACACAAATCATCTTTTTTTTTTTTTTAAATTTGGTGGAAATACAATTTGTATCACCAGACTTGTCTTCCACGCTCACAAGAATAAAAAGTGAAAAGGACTGCTCCCCTGGGAAAATGGCCAGAGTTAACATATTTTTTTTATTCCTCTCTGGAATACCATCTGTTCCCGCACAGAACTGTTTCAAGATACTTCCCAACATGTAGAAGAACAAACAATTCTCAGTTTTAAGTACACTGTAGCTATCTAACATTTCTCTCAGCGATACAGTGTAATTTGTTCCAAACGTCACAACACCCGAGCATTTAGCACGTAGAAGAGTGAACCAAACACTGCCAAGCTTCAAAGGCTCAAGCTTGCTTTTGCATGGCAAAACCTCAGCTGTTCACTCAGTGTCTCAAACTAAAAGCCTAACGAATGCCACAAACAGCACCTGGGTATTCCTAAATTCTCTCCACCTCTTTTAAGTTATTCGGCCTTTAAGCTAAAAATCCTCATGGATATTAGGGAAAACTGCACCTGAATAAATAAGAATGAATAGTTATAAAACTGAAAGCTCTAAGTAACATCACTATGCAATGTGGTCAAATGTAATTTAGCAGCATATTACCTTCTAATTTTAATATACCCTGTACATACACAAAATCTAAACTAGAAAGGTTTTATTAGCTTAAGAATTTCAAGTTGGCCTGAAGTATGCAAGTTTCTCTGCAACATAAATCTTTGGATCTAACTGACATGGAGCACAACACCTGCAATTCTTCACTTCCTCCACAGCTCAGTCAAAAGCACTTTTTGATGATTCTATACACAAAACAAATGTAACTTCAGCCTGCTTTAAAGCTGCTGTGCCCTAATCAGATCCACACAGAGGAAACAGAAAGAAAAAATTAATAATAGTTTTATTTTATCATAATGTAAAAATTCTCAGCTGAGAACATTTGTCTGTTCACTTGCAGAGTCAAAACTTGCACTTCATGTTGTCTCAGCCTCCAGAAAGGAAAATAATTAAATGAGTCCTTAAGACTAATCTAAAGTCCTGAAGGACATTCCCAAATAAAGCATCACAATTTCAAAAATGACACAATGTGAACAAATCAGTAACAGAAGATCTATAATTCATGCCCAGTAAATCCCAGATTTCCTAGGCGACATTGGGGAAAAAAAGAAAAAAATCACCTTCACATTCATTCTCAGTAAAAATGAATCTGTGTCCTAAGTGTTTAAGCAAATTAGAATACTCACTTTGAAATTATACTGGGATGGAAACCTTTCATCCAGAAAAAGAGTTATTATGCTACTAACACAGCTATTCTGGCCTGCTGCAAAGGAAATATGCTACAATTAAGAGGTCTGCAACTGAACAGAACTCAGCTGACAGTTGCTAAGTGGAAGGATTCACCCCAGAAATACTGATCCCCACCACTGCCTTTTGGAGTGTAGTTTATAATTCATTATCAAGGTAGAAATGGCAGCATGAAACCCAAGTTTGTGAGTTTTGACAGGGTCACTTTGATCGCCTTCCAAATTCACAGATGCTGTACACAAATAGATTAAAAATAAAGTTTATTAATGAAATCATGATCTATTACTTCCTTCAGATGTTTAATTTTCATGTACTATTTCAAAACCTTTCTTGTACTACTAAACTTCTACCAGCTAGAAAACAGTATTTGCAATTTTAAAACTTTAATTTTAGATTTAAAGTTAGACTTTTAACTATATTGCTATGAATTTAAAATTTATTTTGACACTTTTTGTCAGTACTTCTCACTCTCGCTCCCCAGCCACACACTGGCTCCTAGGAAAAAACAGAAGACCAGCATGCTCTTTAGGGAAACCTTTAGGGCAAACTTTACAGGGAATTTTATCCTGTCCTCAAATGCATTAATGTGCCTGCAATAGATACTTCCTAGACTTTTGGTATTAGAAGTGAGTTGCTAAATCTCCAGTCACAGTACATGAAGTGAAAAATAGAATTCTGAGTTGATAAAGGAAGCATTAAAACAGGAAGTGAAAAAAGCTTGTTTTTAACCACATGACTCTGGAACACTGAGGCAGTGTCTCAAAATGGGTTTTATAGCATCCTGTGAACATGCAAGTTGAAAACCAGGTAAGAACCAAAAGTGAGTTACAGGAAATGACTGCCTTTCAGTTTATGAAAAAAACTTTACAATGTGAAATTTCATCTTCTGTAAAGCTGCCTTCACTCTTTTATTGCAATGTAACTGTACTTCTTTTTTCATGTCATAGCTAATCAAACTCTTCACTTCCCTGAACTAAAAATGGGCGGTCAGAATCAGAAATAGAATTAAAAATGCAATAGACCCAAATTAAAAGGATGAGATCACAGCATATATCCCTTGGGAAAAAAACTGCTGGTGTGGCCAGCTGGGCTCCAGCAGCTTGCTGTGCATGTGAAATGGTACCACCTGCTGTTCACTTCCACCATCGCCCCTACTCAGACACTTGCTGCAGCAGCTCAAGACACAGCAAAAAGTAACAAATGTTTCATAAACAGCTGCGCAACTATTTGTGGTGGTTTGAGAGCTGAAAAGGCACGCCTGACACATTTGAAAAGAAAACTGAAAACTTTTCCAAAACCAAAAGACTTCACGTTTAAATCAAAAGCTGAAACTTTTCTGTGAAGAAAAAGATGTTACTTATGTGTCCTTAAGCCAGAAAGTCCTTAATATATGTAAAAGAGCATAAAATGATGATAGCTCATACTAAGACAGCTCATTCTAAGAGCTCTTTTGTTACAGACAGGGGATTTTGGTTTTTTATATTTTATGATTTCTCTTGCACTGAAGGACTGATAAACCTTTACCACTACTTCACATTCAGATTATCCATGTGTTGCTCTGGCTGCCAGGCTTGTCTCCTTTTGCTAACTACAGGAGTTTACACACATAACTAAAATATTATAATATATTAAAAAATCACAGCTTTAATATGGGCGGATTCAGTCAGTATATTCAGATAAAAACAAGGTTAAGCTCTTCTCACTGAACTAGAGCTTGTAATTATTCTTGTAAATCAAAGCACTAGAGGATGTCACTAAATGCAAAGTTGCATTATCTAAAATGGAAGTCCATTACACATTCAGATAAATACTTCAAATGTAGCCATAAAAGGAAGTTATGCTGTGGTAAAATTTGTATTTTTGCTCAAGAAACTCATGATCAGAAAGCACACATGTATCAATGATTTCAAAAAAGTCAATGTCATTTTATACTTTATTTTCAATACTGCCACATCAGAAGAAAGAATCATTAAGACAGATCTAAATTTAGACTTTGATAGAACTAAGTTCTAGGTCTGTCATGTAGCATACTGGTTTTCAGTCCGGTATCCATGGGTCTTGGGGACCAAAAAATAAAGTATATCCCAGTGTTCCTTTTGGTTCCATTTATTGGTATAGTAAAGCTAGTGAAGCATCCAGCTGTCAAAAATGACAATTTTCTTCCCTCAGTGGACTGGCACTGGCACTCTCAATCAACACAATTCACCAATGCAACACAAAGCTAACCTTCTATTAGATAAATAAATGCATGTGTTTCTGCCACTTCAGCAAGCTCTCAAGCAGGGTCAAACAAATACCACTGTTCCCGTGGGTGGGGGAGGATGGTGGATGAATATGGCCAAGCAGTATGCTTCCACTGTGCAATTACACTACTTGGGTACAAAGCTCTGGATTCACTCGATTGTAAAAGTGCTGAACTGGCTCTGAATGTGACTTCCAAGAAACTGGAATACATATTTCTTAAATTGCTACGAGTTGCACTTTAGGTAGCTTAAATAAACTTAGAATTCTGTCAAGGAGCTGCACCATGAGAACAAAACCAGTAAAACACTGACATGATAATGATCTTAAGAACAAGCAACTAGTTAAAAGAGGGTGCTTATCAACCCTTTCTCAATTTCACTAACACTTAAAAAAATAATGTGTTAGTCTTAAAATGCTATCATTTCTGGTTGAGGCTTGTAAAGCAACATTACCCTCCTCAAAATGAAAAAAAAACTCCACTTCTTAAGATTTCAACTTCTTTCTAAAAGGAAACAGTTAGCTCTACTAGCTGTGAACACAGAAAACACAAAGTAGCCTAAGCTAAGCATTCACTAGAAGGGAAGGTAACAATGTCCACAGTCAATTCAAGATAAAGCCAAACTTTTTAGCATTAGTTAGAGAAGACAGGAGTCCTTTGAACAAGCAGAAAGCAGCAGTAAGTGGAAGCATTCACCTAAAAATGTATTTCTGTGTGACAGTCAGTTTGCACACATGACATGCCATTCCCTCCAAACTAGAACAAGTCTCTGGAAGATCTGAGTTAAAATTACGGTACCTAAAGGACATTATCACAGGTACAATAAACACACAGAAGAATACAGTCTATCCTGACAGAACCTAATCTTCAGCTTCCTTACGTGCATTTTGATTAAGCTGACAGAGCATGTTTGCTTTCTTACTCAGCAGATCTCAAATCTCACCAGTTAAGCATTAATGAGCTATAGTTTCACATAAAATTTCAAAGGCTACAAACCTCTGAAGTGAAGCTATCATTGGTCATCAATATATTACATACCAGTAAATACAAACATATCACTTAAAACTGACACAGGGTATAGGGAGAATTTATTTAAGAAGTGGTCTAAACCCTCAAATTCTGAATTTTCTAGCAGGTTCTGTAACACTCTGCTGCAGTGGGCTGACTCCAACCAGCAGCTGAGGCAAGGAAACAGAGAGATGAAGAGTCAGAGAGTGAGA
Organism: Erithacus rubecula; assembly: GCF_903797595.1. Taxonomy (NCBI): domain Eukaryota; kingdom Metazoa; phylum Chordata; class Aves; order Passeriformes; family Muscicapidae; genus Erithacus; species Erithacus rubecula. The sequence continues at coordinate 2,714,342 of NW_027635819.1, read as the reverse complement.
CAGAGACAGATTGATAGGTGAAGCAGAAGTTGTGGGCACACAGCAAAGCAAAGTAGGAATTAATTTACTACTTCCCATCAGCCAGGCAGGTATATACCACTTCCCTGACAGCAGGGCCTCAGCAAGTGTAAGGGTAACTCAGGAACACAAATGCCAGAACCACAAATATTTCCCCCTTTCTCCTTCTTTTCCAAAGTTTTATTGCTGGAAATTATCACAGATGGTGTGGAGTGTGCCTGTGGTCAGTCCTGAGGTCAGCCTTGGTCAGCTGTCCTGGCTGGGTCCCCTGTTGTATCTATCATGGGAAAGGGAGTGCAGAGGAGGCAAGAAGACCCAGCCTTGACTGGCACTGCTCTGCAATAGCTACAAGACTAAAACACTCTTCTAGTACCAGCTCAAAACACAGAAGACTAGAGGTTACCAGGAAAAAAATTAATTCTAGCCCAGCCAGTACACCTACAGTTAACAGTTATTGATAAAAATAAACAGATATGAAGTTTGCAGAGCACCAACTGCTGTTTCCCATTCATTGAAAAAAAGGTAGCAGTAGTTCTCAAAACAATTTGAATTTGCCACCTTAAAAATCGCTTTAAATAAAATTCAAGTTAAGTGCTGTGCATAAAGGAACCTCTGGAGGGACAAAAGTGAAAAGCAGAGAAATCTATTTTTCTAATAAGAATTACAGGAATTCTCTTTTTGACTGATACCAAATTTGAGAAATTCAACCATTGATGCAATCACAAACAAACCCCAAGATTCTGTAAAAACACATTTCCATTAAAATGAAGCTTTTAAATTGGTTTTCAGTCCCAGAGCCAAACTTGGTGAAGACTTCTATTGAAGACAATGCAGTTACTTTAGATTGGTGGAATTCCTCATTATAAATTCTCAAATTCTTAAAAAAGTAAATGGAAATAGAAATTTATCAGAATGCACGAAAAAAACCATTCTGCAATAGCATGTTTCTTCAAAAGTAAAATGTTGTGTTTCCTAGTTTTGGTTTTGTGTTTTGTATTTTTTTCAACCAGGGCAGATTCCAATTCATCAAACTTGCAATCTTGTCTTTAACTAGAGATGCACAAGCACTTTGAAACCAAAAATTTCAGTGTTGTAGCCTACCACAATTTAGTTACTTCTTCAAAGAGGCCGAAAGAGGGAGTAGGAGCTCTGCTGCTGGGAGGCTGCCAAGAAACAAGCACTGCACCCACCCAGGATTAAAAAGCAGAGAGCCAATACACTTTACTGAAAGCAGACATTACCAGAGTGTAGGTGTTCCCTTCTTCACATTTAGTCATTCAATATCCAACCTGTTGCAACCAGCATCATTTACATTTTGCACTTTCTATTGTCCAATAGAAAAAGCAAAGACGAAACACAAATAACACTGAAGTTTTAGTGGTCAAGCAAACAGATAAGAGGAGTGTTATCACCAAAAGCACAAGAAGAACAAGAGTTATTACAGTATGATACAAAAATAAAGGACTGAAGGGATGCTTGTTCTTCTAGTGAAAAGCAGAGATTTATTACTTGAAAAGCACAGACTGCCAAAGGTGCCCTCCCCAAAACTCCTCTAGAAAGAGGAGCACATCTCCACATCTGCATGCTGAGATTTTTACTGCCCTCCCCAGGAGGCTCTACACAATGGCCATATTTTAAACACTGGCCAGGTAGAACCCCCAGAGAATTACAGTATACTGTCAAAGACAAACAAGCAAACAGAAATGCCTGTTCTAATCACTCTTCTTGCAAACTTCCCTGCTCTTCTGGAATTAAGTCCTAAAGACTGGGATAAAAGTCACAAAGTGAGCAACTCCTAGAAACAAAGCATGTACACTGTGAAAAGATTTCTTAACAGTAAGGCACAGGAACCTTTTAATCATTGAAAAGCTATGTGGGAATATTTATGTAACCTGAACTCCTAATTTTCAAGAATCAATCCTGGAGTACAATACAAGAAAAAAAAAAATCTATCAGAACTAGTTCCTGCGGTGGATCTGATGTAATCCAAGTCCAGAGTAAGAAAAAGGATTTTTTTTTTTATTCCTGTAAAAGTAAACAGACTTCCATGTGCTTATTTCATAAAACTGATTTTAGAAATCTAATTTGTTGTATATATTTAGAATAGATAATAGAAGGAAACATACAATTTTCTTTCTACATCCATCCAAAAATACACGTTCATGACTTTACAGACAGGCAACTGGAGCTGCCTTTTCCAGCAGCCTGGAGCTATGCCCACATTTAACGTGCCAGCACCTTCTGTCACAGAGCAGCAGTGCCTCACCCACATATCCCTCCCTCCTCCCCATCCCCTCTAGTGCTACCAGCCATTCACCTGGGCTGCCACACAACAAACTGCCAGCACCAACTAGCCCACAGGAACAGCACCTCCCTAACTTCTGTCAAATCAACCAGGAAAGGGACATTTCCTGCCAGTTCCCTCACCAGCTTTTCTCCTATGCACCTTTCAATCTGAGGACAGCTAGGATTCAGCAGCAGCATTACTCCTTCTCAAAACTTTGGGAAAATTCAACCTTCACAGATCTAAAGAACGTCAGCCAGGGACGGTGTTTATCCTTTTTGCTTCTTACCCTTACTCCTCAAATTCTCCAAAAGCTGTTGTAAATAATCACACCTATGATCACAGCTTCTCACATTGGAGTGGCAATAAAATCACTATTAGACTTGTAATAATTTCACAACATATGCATTTCTTTTAGAACCAGGTGAAACATTCCTCTGAAACACCTAGAGGTGCAACTTTATTATACTATTTTATACTGACTTATCTTCAAATTAATTTCTGCTCTTCCTAGCTTTATCACTTATGAGGGATCTATATCCAGCATTTGCTCAACATCACTACCTGAAATTATCAGGACTGCACTTCAGGAAGGTCAACCTTATATTTTATAAAAACAAGAGTCATCCACTATTCCCCAAGTAAAAAGCAAAAGCAAAAATGTTAATATCAATAAAAAAAACTAAAAACTCACTCACTGTCTTCTGTGGGAAGGACCTGCAGGGAATAAATCCATTCTATTATATCATCTTTGTTCACCACATCTAAGGAATCCAACATATCCAGACCAGAGAGTGCGAAAAATGCAATTGTCAACCTAAAAGAAAAAGATAAGACTTACACTTCCCACCATAAATATCATGGGGAAATTAACAAACGGTTGCAGCAACAGATACATCTATGAATTCTCAGCCTTTGATAGTGGTGCAGCATAGAGCCTGGCTTAGAATACATGAAAGTCATCTTCTGGACAAAATAATGTTCTTTGTACTGAAAACATTCCTCTGCCTCAACGTTTTTCATATAAACTGCCCTTCCTTTTATATAATAATGACATGTTAATTAAAAATTTACGTAGGGACCTGTTTACTCAAAAGAAAAGCCCAACAGAACAACCCCACTACAAAGTAAACCAGGCTATAGAATTAATATATGGAGTACCACTTCTATGAAGAATTCTTACATGAACAATCCCCTAAACATGCATTAAGTGGATATGCAGGGTAACACTTAAAAATAATAAGCTGCCTCTCACTGTGTCCCAAACCCAATTTCAGATGCTTAGATGTCAATATCAAACAGCAAAGCATACTTTGTAAGCAAACAATGCATAAATAGTCATACAGGATGAATTAACATCTAGAGGTACTTATTTCTGGTCCTTGGGTGTAAAGAAGCCTAGATGACTATCTTACTTAAACATCTAAAATTAAGCATGTCACATCCAAGTATCCAACAGAGCAGTGGAGTAGCTAGCATGCTGAATGTCCTTCTCTCCTACAACTTCTTTCCTTCCATGAATGCTTCCATACCTGCTTACTGACACCTTCTTTGCTGGGTTTGTTTTAGCACAAACCATTGCAGGCACATAGGGCATGGCCCTTCAACAGTGCATTACTCACTCTGACAGAGCAGCAAAGCAACAGCACTGGGTTAGGAACCTGGGAGAACTTGCTATGAGAGAAAATGCTCATTTAATGGTACCTTGGACTTTCTGACTCAGAATAAAATTAGCTGGATGTGTATTTTGCCACCCACGCTTGTCTGCTGATCCTTCTAGAAATTCTTGTTCTCCTTACACCAGATAAGATGATGGATTCTGAAACAACTGTTACACATGCAGAAACTATAATTCAGCATGCCTAGGAAAATCAACAGTTGATACCAACTTTCCTTATGAGATTTAAGTTTTAATTTGTATTTACCTCACAAACTGGTGAGCCACCTTGGCCACCAGTAGTTGGTACCCCTGAAGAGGCAGATGTGGACAGGGATCTCCACAGCCACTCAATTTGTGCATGAGGTTCTGCATCAGAACCACAAACAGTAAGACCACAGAAAAAATGGTGGTGAGTCACCCAAAGAACACATCCAAAAGAATTATTATGATTAAAACACAGCAGCCAAATGACAACGCAGCAGATGCTAATCTCAACAAAATGGCCCAACCTCCCAGGGTGACATTCCTACCAGTGGGCTGGTAAAATATGTACCTTTACTGTTATTATTTCAAATAATTATTTTGAGTAGAAAATGCCAAAAAAAGTATGTTGCACAGAAAAGTATTTCTATGAAGAACAAGAGTATGTTTTAACCCTTCAGATGAATAAGAAATTGCCTTCAAAGACAGTTGTGCAAAATTAACACTTCAAGGTTTGCATCAACTTTTATCACTCATTAGATCTCTGCTTAACCCAAAATCTTACCCTGGATAATAAAAAAAAAAAAATTAAAAAATCACTACTTTTATTTAAAAAAACCAAGGAAGTTACTGTTCAGTTACCATAAATTATTTCTCTGCCTGTACATTCTGATTTTCATAAACACTGACAATCTTTTACTAGAACTACTAAAAATATATTTTCACTCTGTTTTACCCAATTGAGTTACTGCCAGTGAAGCACAAAAAACCATGTCAACAAGAGCACTAGAAACTGCTGCAAAGTAGGCCCAAACCATAAGGCTATACCTACAACACAGAGAGCAAATCTCATCTGCAGTTAAAAATGCATATGCCAGACATATGAATTTTAAAAGTAGTTTTACATATAATTAGGGCTCAGTTCACTTATTCAGAGTTGACTGTCTGTCTCCAGCATTACTAAAGAACAGCCTGTAATGTGACAGAATTTATTTATGGTGGGCAAGAGTGTCTGGCACTGGTCATATACAGGTTGCAATACAACTGTTCAGGAACTGCATCTTTACTCCATATGCTCACAGAAAATGATCACACATATGTCGTAGCAAAAACAACTCTTAGCAGCACTTCAGGTGACAGACACATGCCAAGAAGTGTAAAAACTTTATTTACAGCCATTTCCACAGAGGATGGCCAATAGGACACTTTGGATGGCACATTCAGACCCTGTTGTCTTCAAGCATGGAAAAATACTACAATTTCACAGAAGAATTCAGAAAGCATTTGAAGTCACAAATTTGAGAAAATTATTAAGTGTGCTGCAAAGAGCACCATGAAATATCAGAACCTTAAAAACTTCAGAGACCAGGAAAGTTGCATTCTACATCAAACTCTCACAGTACTGACAATCAGTGAGTATGAAACACTACCAATCAAAATGTTTAAAAACTACTCTTGCTGCAACTACTGTTGCACACCAATAACTACAGGCAAGAACAATTACAAAGGCTTTGAGGCAAGAAGTTGAGCAGAGAACATGAAATTAATTTTCTTTATTCTCTGTTACTGTTTAACAATCTACAGCTTAAGCTGGAATGCACCAGCACATTGAAGAAAATGTCACTCTCTACCACCCTTGTTTGGTGACAACAAACACAGTTTTCTATTGCAGCGCAGTTTAAAAAAAATCTGATAAATAACTTTATTTATTTATTTAACAAATCTCTTTAATTTAACTGAGTTTCCCCATCTAACTTAAAATGGAACCACTCCGATTCAGAAACAGGGGAAATATGAATAAAAGAGTAATAGCATTTCTTTCTTCAGCTGTGTCTGCTCCAGAGATTTGCTAAAGGCTTGCTGAACTCAGTGACCTTGAACCTGGCCAAAGGGTAAACTTTATACCCTTAAAGTCAAACTGGAGATGATGCATTTGTGGTTCAATCCCCTGCTTAGAATTTGTCAGGGGTGCACCCCTGCAGAACATGTCTATGTTGTCAAGGGCCCCTGGAGATCACTGGTCCCACCTTCTGAAGAACAAGGGGCCTCAGAGGAGATGCCCCAGGACTCTGAGAAGCCACATCCTCAAAGGTGACTCCATCACTTCAGTGGGCAAGCTTTGCATGGTGAACTCTCCTAACAGTCAAGACATTTCTCCTACAGCCACACAATTCTCCCCTCATTCCCACAGCCTCCAACCCCATCACCATGGTACCTTGCAAACAGTACACATCCAGCTTTCTTTGTAAGTAGTTTCCCACCAATGGAAGACTGTGATTAGATCCCTCCTTCTCTAGGCCAAAGACATCCCATTTCTTGAGCTATTTTCAAATGTCAGTAGGGCTAAGGCTGGCCCTCTGTGTTATTGCTCCAGTACATCTGCATGTTCTGGTAATTTTAAAGCCTATACCCGCTGAGCATAGGAGGCCTAGATTTCCCCTTGCTGTCACCTAAAATAAATGAGAAGGTAGACTGAAACACCAGCTGATTTTTAATGAATAAATTATTTACAGCTCTGCAATCAAAATTTCAGAAAGTTACAGAATAGCTGGGGTTGAAAAGGACCTCTGGAAATAATCTAGTACAACCCCTTTCTCCTAATGCAGGTTTACCCAGAGCAGTTTCTACAGGATTGTGGCCAGGCAGGTTTTGAATATCTCCAGGGAAGAAAACCCCATAACCTCTCCGGGCAGTCTGGTTCAGTGATCAGTCACTCCCAATACGAGGAGGTTTTTTGTTACTGAGATGAACCTTCCCAAGTTTCTGTCTGCTGCCCTTTGCCCTGTCCCAGGGACCACTTAAAGAGTCTGGGCCCATCCTCTCTCTACCTGCCCTTTAACATATTTGAATGCATTGGTAAGACCCTCTCCAGTCATTTCTTCTTGAGGCTGAAGAGGCTCATCCTCATAGTACAGATGCTCCAGTCCCTTAACCACCTCTGAAGCCCTCTGCTGGCCCCTCTCCAGCAGCTCCATTTCTAACTTCTCAATATAAAGTTGTGCTATTTCACACACAGCCCAACACTATATGTTCTAGTCCTTACATGCTTATGCTCTAGTTCTAGGTGCTTGTGCTCTCAACTGAAAAAACACAGGATGATCTGATCAAAGCCATGGCTCATTCCTCATAGAATGACATTATAAAGTGGAAAGAATCTTCCTACTTTACTGGCCAAATAAGATTACCAAACCATCTACGTGTCTCCAACATTTTATCAAGTGCAGCTTGGCAATCACACTCCTAGTATTTTCACACCTCCTATGCAACTATCTTACATGAAGACTTGAGGAATATCAAGTAAGTACATTCTGAAGCCATTAGAGGAACAAATGTCCCTCCAATTCAAAGAAAGGAACATACTTCACTACTATTTTCTCTTTTACACTAGGTAATGAAGACTTAAAAAATATTTTTTACATGAACAAGTATGTTACATGAACAAGCATGCTGAAGCGAAGCTTAAGTGATTTATTTTAAAATGGCTTCCAGGGAGGATTATCAGAGTGAAGCACTGGATTTAAAAGCGATTAGAAGGATCAACAAGTCTTCCCTCGTGGACGTCAAGCAGTTTACGCGAGCAGTGACTACACCCCTACATCGACACACGTTTTTGGGAGCCGTCTGCTGGCGGGCAGGTTTACAGGGATTTTTCCTCCCGGCCGCGGGGCGCTGCTCGCTGTCCCCGGCCGCGGGAGGCGGCCGCGCTGCGGCGGGGCCTCCCCGCCACCGCCCGCCGGAGGGGAGCGCGGCCGGGCCCGGCCCGCTGCTACCTGCTGGTCTCCAGGGACGAGTAGCGCTCGGGCAGGATCTGGAGGCACCGCTGGAAGAAGCGCACGTGCCGCTCCCGCAGGAAGTCCAGCCGCTCCGGCTCTCCCGGGCACGGCGCCGCCGCCGCCGCCATCTCCATCTCGCCGCTGCTGCCCGCGCCCGGCGCGCCCGGATCGCGTCACGGCCGGGGCGGGGAAACGGAAGGGACGGGACGGGGGACGGAGCGGGGCGAGGGACGGACGGGGGACGGAGCTAAGGAAAGGGAACGGGCGCCTCGGTTCATGCGGCGGGGGCTACAGTGGCGACCCCACGCTTAAGGGCCGCCACACGCAGCTGCGGCGCTTTTAAGGCCAAGGGACATCACAGCCGGCCGGTCTGGCAGCCGGCGTGCCAAACCCGATAAATGCAGAGGCAATACACGCCATGGGTCGAGCCAGCTCTGTGCCGGCTCCTGGAAATGCCGGCTGCTGCTTCGTCCTGCCACAGGGACAGGCTGGCGCGCAGCTACGACCCTCCTCTCCAGGCTGGCACGGCTCTGATAACAAAGCAGAAAGGCATAAAGTACACAAGTGCAGTGGTGTCGTGCCGCTCGTCCCTCGGTCCCTCCTCACCTCCGGGAAACGCGCATCGCTGGCTCTGCAGCGGCCGGTGCCGCTTCCTGCCCGCGTTCCTCCGAGCAAGGTCCGTTCAGCCTGGATCGGTCCCTGGCGACCCGAACCTCGGCCTCAGAGAGAAACAAACAACCCAAAATGATCAGTCTTTTTCGCTCGCCACAGAATGAGTTCCATGACGGTCACTGGGTCTTCACCATGGAAGACGGTGACGCTGCTTGCTGTCATTAGATTTTTAATAATTTAGTAATAATTTAATAATTTAGTAATTAAAAGGTTAAGATCCCGTAAAACCCAGTGCACGCAAAATGCTTCTGGGAGACAGCCTACTTATTTAACCAATGGTAGAAAACTATTTGAAAAAAATAAAAGCCCCCACCCATCTAGTAGCACACTTTTATGACCTGTAGGCCTTACCCAGTAAAATGCTGCCATGAGACACATAAAACTAGAGATTTTCCCCCCGATTTTAAACTCAGGAGCAACTATGCCTGCTGCAACTCTGTCTCCTGATAACAGGCATGGGTTTTTCCTTTATCAGCCATTTAGATAATTAAAAACAATTGCTTTTTAGATTAACAAAAAACGGTTTCAACCATCAAACCACACACATCTCTGGTTAAAACAAAAAGTTACCTTCTCTCTTAACTTTGCCAATCTTTTTTCTTTTTCTTGTTTCTCTATCTCTTTAGCATGTTTCTGTAAAACCCTTAGCTCCAGTTTATGTAGAGCCTGAAAACAAGAGTGGAAAAGCAAACTTTTCTTTGGAAGTACAACAAATTCTAAAAAAATATACATACAGCCTTTTCACAGCTTGTTTATGTTGGGTTTTTCTGGGGAGTTGTTTTTTCTTTGGGTTTTTTTTTTGTTTGTTTTTGTTTTGAAATTACTGTAATAGTAAAGAATAAGATTTCACTAGGTAGCTACATGCTATAGCTTGTCCTACACAAACAAATTATAGTTACATGGCTTGGGAAAAGTAAGTTTCAACTCTGATTATAAAACTTTAGTGTGAATGCTGACAGTAATATCAATTCTCCTGTAATTGAATTTACATTGATATGGGATCTGACTTTGTCTAACAGGTACCCACAGGATATTCAAACAACTCTTTCTACCTCCCATCTGAACACAACACTCAGGTCCTCTGATGTCTCCTTAGGCTGCATAGCCCAAGTAGTTTTTCCCAAATAAATTATTTACTGAAGAAATCAAATCACTTCAATGTGGATAAAGAAATATAAGCTTGAGTAATCCTGTAGAACTATTGAAAAAAAGGAGCATCTTTGTCTAAAATCAGGTTTCGTACTGTTTGACTGCAATAGAGGGTGTTATTTGTAATGAATAAATAGTGGGTTTAGACAAATGAAACTTGGATTTTAAAACCTGTTTAACTGATTATACTGCAGGAGGACATACGAAATTTAAAACAATGGCATGCAAAAATGGAGATGAAGTTACGCACATGCTCTTGAAACTTTGAAATTTCTTCTGCAGCAATTTTCTTCCTTCCCTCCTTTTCAGTTTCCTCTCTCTTCTCATTTTCAAGCTTTTCAAGTTCCTCCTTTACTTTTTTTTGCAAGGTATTCCTTTCCAACAGTAACTTCACATGGCTTTGGCACTCTTTTTGTTGCATTTTCTCTTCTAGTTTTAGTTGTGATACTTGATCTATGGCAAATGCTACTACTTTCTGCTTCTTCCAGACTTCAACTTTGGCTTGTTTTCTTTTTCTTTCTTCTTCTGCTCTTTGCTTCTGAGCTTCTTCACGCTGTACACATCTCTCCTTGAGCATTTTTTCTGATTTCTCTTTTTCCTTCAAGTTTCTTTCTTTCTCTTGCTGCTGCTTTTCTTTCCACTTTTTAATTGACTGCAAGAGACCATAGGAAAAAAATCCAAGGTTTTCATGAAAATTTTACATATTCACATTGATTCAGACTGATGAAGACATTTATTCCAAGGACACAAAATGCACATAGGAATTAAAAGTCTACCGAAGGCAAAACTTAAAACCAAGAAGTACCTATATGTCTTTTTTCTATTCTTTTTTAAAATATTTTATGGATCACACAAGCAGGTTTAACAGGTGTCTGCTAAAACTGTTTCAGTTACAGCAATCATAATAACTTTGGGCACTTATGAATGTTGATGTAATATGTTTTTTTAATGCAAACTTATTTCAGTTCTTACTTTTTTTCCCAATTAACCCACTCTTGTATTGTAGTTCTTATGTCAGTAGATCTTTTATTACTTGGACAGTTCTTGAGGGAATTGTAACTGCATGTCAGTCTGTCTTAGGTGTATTGCTTATACAGTGGAACAGTTTCTTAGAGGCAAATGTAACAGGAAGACAGGATCACTAACTGCTCTGGGCTTGGCATATAACTTCCTAGATTACTGACTTCAAAAGCATTTGTAATATTCTTTGGCAATGCATAGCCCACTTCTCTGTGCTATGTCTTTGCTTATTTGCAATTACTTATTACAGACAAATACTTTGGGAGGTTTGAGATGCTAAAGACCTCATTATATACCATCAAGTGTAAGAGAAATCTGCCCAGCACTACTACTGGAGAGGGAGATACAAAAACAAGAGAGTATGCATTTCAAAAATAAGTATGCTTTCTGAAATGTTCAAAAGCCTTAGGTTACTTTACCTCTTTCTTTCTTTGATGTAAAATTACATATTCTTGATACCATTTGTCATGCTGTTCTATATCTTCTTTTGTTCTTCCACTGAGATACTCAAGGGCTTCATCCAGGTAAGAGAGCCTCCCTCTATATTTTGTCCTTATTTTCAGAAAATTTTGATGATCATAATCATCCCAGCCTCCTTGCCGCCCTCCTGTTCGCTGAAGAAATCTTTCAAACTCTATTACTTCTTTGGGTAGATGATTTTCCAGTGTTTTATCAACTGTGACCCTGGCTGATGGTAATTTCCAAACTTTTTCTGCTGTTGAGCTCCCTAATGCCCACAGTTCCACTTTTCTCTCAAAGAGACTGAGCTCATTAATGACGGATTTTTCCTCTTTCAAAAGCTGCTGATATCTGAAAAGAGACAAACACTGAAATGTGAGAAGAAAAAAACTCATTGTCCATTCAAAAGTTCATTGTCCATTCACCAAAAATGAATTTTGGAATTGTTCAATGCCACACAAGAGCTACTTGTCAAAGATTAAGAATTGAAGTGGTAACAGCACAGTTGTAATAATCTCATAATAAAGCTCTACACAATGAGAATTAAGTTATTCTTTTTCTGAAAAAATACATCTGTGGCACACATACAATTAACTCAATCCCCTCCTGACACCAGCAGAGAGAAAAAGAAACCCCCCAAACCCACTTAAACAATGAAAGAGCAGCAACAAAACCCCTATAATTTCATCTCTTCTACAGCCTCTCATAAAAAGCCTGTTCAGAGGCAAATCATTGTTACATTGGAGTGCTGCAATAGCTGTATAAACACCCTCTCCAAAAAGCAGTTTATCAAGATTCTAACACTGATAGCTTGTGCTCTGATTCACATACCACAGGAATCACTACCAAAAGAGTAAATCATAAGAACAGTTTTGCTAGATTAATGCAAAGTTTTCACTGTGTCTCATGAAAGCCTTTTTTCTAGTAGCTGAAGAATGTATAAGCATACATTTGCCTCTGTTCCTCTTTAAAAGCATTGATTGCATTTTCAATTTCTTCCATCATTTCCTTGATCTTTTCAACAACTAAAAAAGGAAAAGAAGAAAAAAAGCATATAACTTAGGAAGTCTACAGTATTTATCAGCACTATCCAGAAATGCAGGACTTGTGGAGACTTTCAGAACCCATATTTCAGTGTACAAAGAAGCATGCATTTCCATTTCAAACAGCCTTAAAAGACAGACTCTTATTTATTCAAAAGGTGTTTATGAAGGGACTTATCTAACTGGATACAAAACCCAGTGTTAATCTTTATTTCCCCAGAAGAAGTCCCATCTTGACTAACCTTCAATTGATTCCCAAAATAAGAGAAGACTTATTCTAGACTTCCACTTCTGTTTTTTACAGCAATGCAGTTAGTGACTTAAGCACACTCAACTCTGGTTTATGCTGGACTTCAGCAATCCTATTTAACCTGCAGGCCACTACCTTTACAAAGCTGACAAAGAAACACCAGAGTAAGGCTTTGTCCTGTACTGTCAGCATCCTGTAGTCCTGACTTGAGACAGTAATGCAGCTGTCCAGAAAGATATATTTTGTAGTGGAAGAAAATCCATCCATTAGATTATACTTTTTAATAGATGAAACACTTAATAAATGAAATTGGATGCATTTTATCTAGCATCAGAAAGGCCCCAGCTAATAGGAGGCTCTCTGCCTGAGCTCCACAAAAGGTAGTAGGTACCATACAAGGGTGGTTCATTCAGGGCATATTTCCCAAAACTTTTAAAACATCCAAACTGAACAAACTGCTGCAGCATTTTTTGTAGAATATTCCAATTTACATTTCAAACCATGTGGTGGCTGGAATTGAGTTCCCTGTTGAACCTACTCTGTGACCTCTTACCAGATCAAAGCAAATTACATGGTAGTAGAATACCAAGTTTATTTTCTATTAGGCAAATGTTACTGATAGGAATCTGGCTTTCAACAGCCTCAAGAAACAAACACATACCACTTGTAAGACCAAGTAAGTTTCTGTTTCCACATCAAATTGCACAATCTTTCATCATTTCTTAGGCTTCTGCCATTTTTAGTTTAGTCCTCCCTTTCCAGATCCTGAAAATCATAAAGACTGAAGAGTGTCCCAAGTCCCAAGAGAAAGACATCTATACAAGAAACCTGTTTGAAGAGGAAAATGTCTTAAAATCTGTCATCATGACTTACACTCTGGTGTAGGCTTCACGTCTTTTAATTGCTGCTGAAGTCTCTTCACGTTGTTTTGTATTTTTGATAGCTGCTGCAGGATTTTAGCTTCTGTTAAACAAAATATGGTGCTGATAGTTCTAGCAGTTTCTTTGTGTGTTACATACAATAAAAGAACAACAGCAATGAAGTGTCCAAAATAAACCAGAGGTTTGATCTAAGCAGGGACACAAATTCTGTTTGATGATAAGAAACTGTCATAATACTAAGCATTTTAACTGGCAATTGTATGTAGCTGTCCATGTGGTCCATGTTAGCTCCTTGCACAGCATAAGCAGATTTTAAAATTAGCAGTTCCCATTTCTAAAGGGGAGCTTTGAGAATATTGCCTATGCAGCTGACAGCTTCTAGAGTTTTGAGGCAGATTTTCACCTAGGCTTCAAAACACCCATTTATGAAGAGAAAACAAACTTTAAAAATGTATATGAATGCACTACTTCAGTAAGATTAATTTATTTGTTGTGTTAAATAGTGAAGAATCAATGTTTCCATGTGCTCCAAGCATGTGTGCACTTATTTGTTACCACTTGGCTACTCATGACTCCATCTACTGAAGAGGATGAAGTTCTGGCTACATCTTACATACTAAGGAGCTGTATCCTCTATCCTAAAAGATTTGAGTTAAGGAAAGTGCAGGTTCCTGCTGAGACCACAGAAAATCTTAAACCACAAAGATCATGCTGCAAGACCTCAACATAGTAGATGGGGATTTTGGTGGGGGGTGTACATTTTTGTATCTTTTAGGATATACTCCTTCACATCTGACATGTAGTGCTCTCATCACTGTCCTCTTTATTATCCCCTAGCATCCTTTCCATCCATATTCCATGCTCCCTGCTTACTCATGGAAAAAATTCTAAACTTATAAGCTTAGTCATTCCTCAAAAATTTACATTTCTTAAGGACTACAACATGTAAAGGATATTCTAAAATTCCTTAAATAAAAGACACACAACAGAACATATGCAGATTTATAAGAAAGTATACTCTTAATAGTTTCTGTGTTTCTTTCCTTTCTTAAACTTACTTTGATCTGTGTCAGATGGCATACCATGTTTTATGTGATTATTGTTGAAAGAATTCAAGTACTGTGAGCAAAGGAAGTAACTTTATTTCTTGAACTATGTAAGTGGAAGAGATACTGTAAGACATACTGTGTACCATTTCACAGCACTATTTGAACTAGGAATATTCATACCCAAAAACTCAAAAAATGCAAACACAGAACCATTTAAAAGGGTATTTAAAGGCAACAGAGAGTGAATGTTGAGGTAAGAATATTTTTACTATGCCTTAGCTGCAAAAGCCTTACATTAGGTTTTGCAATATAAAAACAAAATTAATTCAAAGTTTCTTCAACAGTACCTTTCACCACCAGTGGTTTAATGTTGAAGATTAAAAGAAAACAGTTAATAACATATGAGGTCCAAAATGCTTATGATTCTGAACTTTAAAATGAACTGTGTGTTTATAAGCACATGGTGAAATACTACACTGATCAGTATCTATCTTCCACCTAAATTCATCTCTCTGTACTACTGATTTTTAAACCACTTACAGAAAGATATATATTAAAGTATACTAAAGAAAATAAGAAGCAAACAAGCCCAAATAAAACCTCACTTACTTTCCGTTTTCCTGCTGACAGTCATGCTGTGTTCCAGTTCCTCTAGTAATCTGTATTCTACCCTGAAATCACTCTTCCTGTTATATAGGTGTCCAGTTTTGTCTTTTTCTATATTTGCAAGCCTAGGAAGAAAGGGTGCCACACTGAGTAAGGCACGAACACTCACAAAGGCCCAGGATTTTCCAAGGTTAGTGTGCAGGCTGTGTTAACCAGGACTGTCTTAGGTTTTATACAAATCCCTGGTTTGTTCTACAACTGTTCTCAAGGAAAATATTTGTGCAGCTGTAAGACTACACACCACAGTAACTCAAGAACTTTAACAAGAAAATAATCTCAGCACACAGGTGTTTGCAGACTGAATTTTTATGTGCTTGTTTTCTCTCTGGGAGCCTTGTGGAAGTTTTCTCTGGGAAGTGCAGACAGGCAGGCTGTATTAATGCAGTGGCATACCTAGATGGAGCCCCAGCACAGACAACATCACCCAGGGACGCTGAGCCACAGTTAAATGGCATGCCTCATTTCAAGCAGCTTGGGAACATTTAGAGTGCCCAGCAGTCAAATTTTGAGCCACAACCCAAAATCCAGGGCAATCAAGGTGAACTAGATTCAGTCACACAGTGTAAAACTCTGGTCTGATAGTTAAGTGCCCTGTTCAAACAGGATTCACACCTGCAAACCTCTCCTTCAGTCAAAACCCCATAAAGCTCATGTTCGAGAGGAAAACTCCCTATTCTTTCGCTGCCAGTGTAGTTGTAATCAGCACTTGGTCAAGATGTGGAGAAGCAGATTTAAATCACCTCTGTGCCTGAGCTGCCTTGAACCCTTGTTTTTCAAAACAGCAGCCTAGATATTCTAGATGAAGTCTTTCAATCTTCTGTTGCTGCAGTTCCCCTTTTGTCGGTATGTCTTAAGGGCTTTAGAGGGTAAGCACAGCTAAGAAGACAGACTGAGAACTCAATTGTGCCACACACACTTCCTTTTCTGTGCACTTCAGAGCAGCGATTCTTACTACATGACTGGCCTAAGTCCAAATGGTAACTCAAACAAAGGGGCATTTTGGAGCTCATAAGCCTATCCTGAGCTACTGTAACAACCACAATAATTTGAGCTCCTCAAAAAGAAACCTTTAGCCTAAAGATTTCATTACCATGTATTCTTACTTCGAACCTCGAATTCATAATGTTACCTCCAGAACAGAATGAAAACATACTTATGATAAAGTGTTTAACTTACTGAGCTTTTAGCTTTTCTGCAGTTCTTATGAATTCAACTTTCTTAGCTCGGTCAGCTTTGATCTTCCGGCTCTGAAATTGTCGGCCAGCACCTGCAGTACTGGAACAGCTTTCATTCTGTAGATAACAAAATCAACTGTTATTAACAACCTATTTATTGATTGATTTATTTTAAACGCTCAACGGTTACTTTCAAGCAGACAACACCACAGCGCAGAGTTCGGCTTTCTCGTGGAGCGATTCAAGCAATTTTAAGCGGCGCGGGCACGGAACGGGGTGAGGAGCGACCCGCCCGCCCACACGAGGGTGCGTTCCCGGGGGGGAGCCAGGGGCCGGGTCCCGCGGCCAGCCCACACACCGCCGGGGGCCGGGGCTCCCCCGCGGGCCGGGGCTCCTCCGGAGACCGGGGCTCCCCCGGGAGCTGCGGGCCCGCCGTGCCGGGCTGCCGGCCGCCTTTACCTGGAGCCGCCCGGCCGCCGCCGCCAGCGCCGGGGCCAGCGCGGCCATGTTGCCGCCGGCCCGCCCAGGGGAGGGGCGGCCGCGCCCTCAAGGCTCCCTTTAACTCTCTATTTCTCGGCTCCCATCCCGGCCCTGGCTTCACGCGTCTTCGAGGGATTGTGTGGATCGCTTTCCTCAGGAAAGCCGGGATGTACCCTCGTTATCCTGTCAGCATGTGAAGAGTTCCACATGATTCAGTGATTTCTTGGGGGTGGGCTCTGAGGTCTTGTTTCTCACTCGTGTATGCAAATCGAACTTCCAAATGGATTGCTATTTGACGTTTCTGTGGAACAGAAATGATTATTTATCCAGTGGCTTTCCTGTTACGGAGATTTCAGGAGCCGGTGTTCTCCCGGCTGCATTACACAAAGGGATTCACAGATCTGCCCGAAGGGCTATGCTGAACACATTTTATTGCCTAATTGATGCTTTTAACAGCACTTTCCAGATACAATTTTCCTCTTTGTATTTTATGACTATACTTGCTCTCTATGTGTTTAAGAACTAAAAATGTAAGGGAGAACATTTCAAAACCTGGAAATAGCCTTCAATATAAAATAAAGAATTTTGTTCTCACAGAAAGGCTTGTAAAAGTATTCTCTTCTCAGCAGTGTTCCCAAAGCTTCTTTGCCTTGGCCTTCGCAACTGGGTGTAAGAGAAAAAAAGTAAGTTATCTCTCTTTTGGTAATTGTCAGCCCTTCCAAGTTTTGTGTTACTGTGAGCAGCAAATTGGCTGGGGACTGCTCTACAGAAATCATCTGCTTTCAGAAAGAGCTTTAACAAGGTGTGTTCACTCATAGTGTAACTCAGGTACTGTTCAGTACCTCACCTGTTTCTGGCTGGTCAATCTTTATGATTGTTTAAATTTACTAGTGAGTTACTCAGAATCCTGAGGATTTCATAGAGTTGTTCTGGAGACCATATGCAGGGTTATTTCAGGTATCAGAGCAGAATTAGGTTTGGTTACTTCTGGCTTTAGGCAGCAGTGCCTTGGACATCGAGTTGTGATGCTGGTATAAAGATGAACGCCAGCTTTCAGCTGTGCCAGGACATTACTTCATTCTCTCTGAAATGCAAAACTCATTTCAGCCAGGGTATGCCTGTGGTGGGTTCACCTTGCCTGGGCACCAGGACTCTGCAAAGGTGCTCCATCTCTTGCTGTGCTCAGCAGGACAGGGGGAGAAAATGAGATTAAAAACTCATTGGTTGAAATCAAGGCAAAGGCCACATTGTGTACCAAAAGATTTATTCACTAATTGCTCTTAGCAGGTGATGTCCAGCTACTTCCTGGGAATATGGCCCCAGTATACATAGCAGTTGCTTTAGAAGGTAAAAACCTTAATAAAAAATATTCACCACCCTTTCACTTTTATTTTTACAACATCATATGGTATGGAATGTCCCTTTGGTCAGTTTGGGCCAGCTGTCCCACCTGTGTCTCCTTTTCCAGCCTCTTGCACACTCCAAGCCTGCTGGTCTTTGTGGGAGGTGTTGGAGATACCACCTGAGCACTGTTCACCAGGATCCCAGTCCTGGAATGATCTCACAGAATTCACAGGATGACAAGGTTGGAAGAGACCTTCAAGATCACCGAGTCCAACCCAGCCCAACACCTCAATTAGACCATGGCACCAAGTGCCACATGCAGTCTTTTTATAGACACATCCAGGGATGGTGACTCCACCACCTCCCTGGGCAGACCATTCCAGTACTTTATCACTCTTTCCGTGAAAAACTTTTTCCTAATATCCAGTCTGTATGTCCCCTGGTGCTGCTTTAGACTGTGTCCTCTAGTTCTGTTGATGGCTGCCTGGTGATAGAGACCAACCCCTACCTGAGCACAATCACCTCTCAGGAACTTGTAGAGAGGGATAAGGTCACCCCGAGTCTCCTTTTCACCAGGCTGAACAACCCCAGCTCCCTCAGCATTCCTCACAGGGTTTGTGCTCCAAGCCCCTCACCAGCCTTCCTGCTTTGGACACACTCAAGTGTCTCAATGTCCTCCCTGAACTGAGGGGCCAGAACTGGACACAGCACTCAAGGTGTGGCCATTTTCTGAAATCCTTTGAGTCAAACAGAGAAACAGGACTGCACCAGAACATAATGTTTCTCTTCAGAGTGCCTATTTTCTGCCTTCATATTTCTAACTTATTTCTGAGACCTCAACAGGGATGCAGTAGGGTAGCTGTAAAGCATCAAGCAGAAAAGACAGACTCTGTAACAGAAGCAAACTGGAATTAGTTCAAAAGAGGAAGAGTAAATTAATAATCAGAAGAAAATAAAGTCTTTAGCCCTCTGAGCCCAACTATCCACTTGGAAGGCATTCATAAAATTGTCTAGTTATCTCACTCCATAAAATCACCCTGTTAGTGCCACCATGGGCTTTCCCAGTATTTTCATTTTTGGAAATGGGGTGCCTACCTGAGCCTAGCCTCAGACTTTCAAGTCAGAATTAAACAAACTCAGGACATGAGTCAGAATAATAATTAAGAATAAATGAAATTAATATGAGCACTGAAAAAAAAGCTATTGTGGTACATGGGTGATACATGTTTATTCTGGGCAACTGTAATAATGGACTGGGGATGTGTGGTGGACAAGCAGAGAGTGGAGGGCAGCTGATAGGTCCACCTGCAGTAAGTGAGCAAGGATCAAGGCTCTGTCCTGTGAAGGCAGAATGCTTTCATCTCTTTAGCTTTTGTCCACCAGATGTCGTCTGAGAAGCACAGAATAGCTACTAAAGGCTTAGCTTTCAGAGTTTTTTTGTTTGTTTGTTTTTTGTTTTGTTTTGTTTTGTTTTGCTTTGTTTTGTTTTGTTGTTTTGGGGGTTTTTTGGTTTTGGTTTTGGTTTTTGGTTTGGTTTGGTTTAGTTTTTAGTGTCTCCATTCAGCCTTTTGGCTGTCTCTATCCCTCTTTATAGGATGATCTGACCCTATATTGATACCATCAGCTTCCCTTTATTTGATGAGGACTGAGGGACCATTGCATTTTCCTATGAGTGTCTTCCCTCCCCTGCCTTCCCCTCTCTTCTCTGAACCCTCACTGAAATCTAAATTTCGCAGTAAAATTAAAAGGGAAACCAAAAGGGAAAAGAGAAAACCCTGGAAAAGTCCAAGGGTCTCAAGTGAACACCATTTTAGTGTTCTTCGCTTTATCTGATTTATAACTATATAAGAGATAAATGAGTAGTTATTAATCCTATTAATTCCTTTTCCACTCCAGTTATTTCCTTCTTTTTTTTCCTCTATTCTCTAATTATGTTAATCTATTTTCACATAGTTTCCCATTCTTGCCTCTTTTGTTACTATCTCCTTGTTTATCTTCCTTTTCTCTTCTAAAAGCAGAAAGAAAATATTTCCCACAATCATACTTGAAAGAAACAAAAAGAGATAGCATGCCAGCAAACAAACAATTCTGAATGAAAGTCCTAAGTCTCAAAGGTTTTCTTGAAAATCATTCTGGATGTGATGAAGGTGTCAGCTCTAAGTTCACGTCCCAGTGTTCCAAAATACCACTCTTCTTAAATCTTGGCAAGCAGAAGACAGAAATGTGCTCTGGCAAAATTACAGAAGATTTTAGTCTTGGCCAAACCTCAACACGGCTAAATGTTGGATGCTGTCCCTGGTACACATTTGTACATTCAATCAACAATCTTAGCAGCTGCTTGTGTTGGGAACTGGCAGACTGTATAGGTCACACTACTATCAGTCATGATGGGGCTTTAAGACCTTACTCAGCAGCTGTCTCTGCCACTTTTTCATCACGAGTTTTTAATTTATCAGCTCCTATACTGCTTTTCTGTAACTGGCTATTAGTGCAGTCAAGTGTGGTTGACTTTCTCTTGGCCTTTTGTTGCCCCTTTTGCAGCTTCTACAGAAAACACTGGGTGCCTACTTTGAGCTGTTAGGAGCTTTTTTTCCTCCTGCCACCTAAAGGCAAAGATTTGACTAACTCAAGCCACACTCAGCAGCTCTCTGAAGACCTCAAACACATCACAAGGAAATAAATGAGGATGCATTTTAATGTAATGAAGGTTCTCTAGGTGAGTGTGTGCTGCAGAAAAGAGAAGGGGTTCCTGGGTGCATGAAGAAAGCAGCTGGCTGGCAAAGATCACCCATGCTGGATGCAAGTGCAAGGATATTGGTGCACAAAAGCAAATCTGACAAAAGCAAATCTGACATAAACAAATAAAGAAAACCACCTAGTTGTCACAAGTGTATGGCCTAGCATTGCTGCAGCTGGAAGCATTCAAGAGTTTTGGCACTGTATTCCTAATGGGCACATAAAAACCAATAACTTTTATGATTATTTTTGTTTTTTCTCAATTCTGAGCCCTACCAGCTTACTATGAGAGTAGCATGGTAGCTATGACAGTTAAGTGATTACATTAGTGATCAGAATTAGAAGGTGCAATTTAGAATGCAGTACTTCTATGTTTTTTTTCTTTGTAGTTACTCTAAGTCCTTATGCTTCAGCAGGTGAAAATGCATGTATGTGACTTGGGACTGTAACTGCACAACCAGCTCAGCAACACACATATGTCAATCACTGCCACAATTTTCACCTCCATTCTGGATATCTGGCTGAAAGGTGCAAGACACATTCTCTGCTGTTTAACGTGTCTTCGTAATTTAGAAAGGGAACACAAAAACATAAAGTTCATTTACAGCAAAAACCCCCTAATACTTTTCAAATTCAGATTAAAAAATAAACTTGAAATAGGGACAATATTTACTACTTTTATGGCCACCTTAAGGCTATGCCAGTTTCACTGATTGTTCTGGATCTCTGTAGCACAGAGTTAAACCTTGTGTCTTTCACAGATTTACTCTTGCAATGAAAATAAGCAGTTTGCTAAACAGGTTTTATTCACTGAATTTTATTATGACCAACACTCATTTATCAAAGAGAAGCACCTTCAAGACTGTATTAAACACCACCTCTAATTTTACACCTGGCCTCAGAACAATTTGCTGGAAAATGTGACAGTACACGTGCAAGAATATACCAGTCTGTGCCAATATTAAGTCAAGTGTTTGAGCAAAAGACATGGTAGAATTTTGTGGGTGTTAGATAGGATCTTGGTACTATTTTAGAGGAAGGGATTTAGTGAAGACCCTCAACATATTGTCTGTTCCCTTGATCTTTCATGGTCTCTCCCTTGTGGAGTATACATTCTCAAAGTCATGTGAAGCTGGGATAAGTTCTCCTGATTCTGTGAAGTCGTTAGGAATGTTATTGTATGAAAAAGTTGACATGAACAGTGCTTGATGCTTTTGATAAGGTTTTGGATAGGTTTTTCAACTCCAAATACTGCAGGAACAGCAATGGCAAGCAGCGAGGTGGGAAACAGAGCTCAGGAGGCTTTAAAGGTCTTCATTTAAGCTCTTGTCTTAGTTCGTAATTTTCCTTTATTTTAAAATAGTACTTAGTAATGGCAAAATAGTAGAGCAAGAAGACGTTGTGTATAAAAACTTAAAGCCAGAAAGAGATATGCAACAGGACAAGGAAAGAGACCTATTACATATGGCTGATCTGGTAGTCTGCTGCCATTCCCACAAAACCATGCCTGTAGGAAAACCTTTTAGCATGACACCAGTCCTGTGGCTCCTAGCATAGCCCCAGAAAGCTGGCACTGTAATAAGAAACTCTGTGTTGATGAACTTGCAGATGTGTTTGAAGACAATGATTTCTTCTTCCATATTTAGCCAACAAGAAGCATGAAGTGACATAGACTTTTTTTCTTTATATTGCTACTCTTGTATAGCTACCTTAGAAGGATCTGCATAGCCATTATTGATTCCTATCTGCAATAGACAGAAATTAGAAAATGCTTGAAATCACCAGAAAAAGTGAAAATAGATCCAAGGAACATTGGTTTTAATCATCTGTTGAAAACCTTCAGTGTCAGATAAGGGTTGTGGTAACCCTTATTGAAAACAATAATTAGTAAGTAACTCACAGCCAAATGGAGGTCAGTAACTAAGTTTTGAATTTTTTATTCTTTCCTAGTTGTGTTTTTTGCTTCTCTTGAGATACCGGAGTTTTGTCCCTTTTAAAGCAGAAAATGAAAGTGGAACACTTTTGATTAATTCCTGACTGTTGGCAGAACTGCAAAATATCAAGCTGTTTCCAATGAAAATGAATGGGTTATCAGAATATATAAAACACAGTCACTTGAACCTAAGCGAAGAAAATCTTACATGCATAATGTGATATCAAATATGCAAGGTGCTGGAAATGGCTGGAGTGAAAGAGCTCACAATGGAGCCACAGTGATACAGTGAGTTTGGAACACATGATTTAGGGAAAAAACCCATGCAAGCTTGTGTAGAGTGTTTGTATAGTATGCTGCCCTTCTAACATGGACTGCAAGCCTGCACACCACAGTGGCTTTTAGTTAGATAATCCTTTCAGGACCAGAAACATATTTGGTTGGAAAAATCAGCCTTGTGGGGCACTGTAGAGAAAGTGAAGAACATGTGCTTGCTTTCTCCTCAGATAAGTTCTTGTACCAGGCTGAGGTATGCTTTAGGCATTGATAAGGAAATGCTCTAAGCCATACAATGAGATTTTTTCCCTTAATGAAGTCTTTAAGAAGGAATAATTCTGATGATTACATTTCTGAAAGAAAATAGCCTGCATGAGAAAGGTGAGAGGCTTGATTATATGTCATAGACCTTTCTGGCAGATTGGGAAAAGAATACATAATGCAGTATGTTTCATAGTTACAGACTGTTAATAAAAGAATTTGCAAGGATAATTCATCAGCCTGTGATAGTTAGATGATTTTAGCTGTGTATGGCCCAAAATCTAAAGGTCAGGGTGAGAACCTAAGTGCTTTCAATGTTGATAAGAGTAGTGTATTCACAAAGTCACCTGCCAAACTGGTGTTTTTTGGTGTAGGCTGTTCTGTAGAATTACTAAAAATTACATCCACAGGTTTTCGCTTCTTCCTGTGTTCAATGGGCATAAATCACAGGCATGATCTACTTTCCACATAAATCTTCACATACTTCTGAGCTCCACACAGATGTGTTACACCCAAAGCAAAGGCAGCACAAAAGATTGTTTAAATCCACTGTTGCCTCTGCCACTCCCCTCCTTGCCTTCTGGCTGAGTGGTCACTTCAGTATCCACAGGATGGGGAACCAAAAATGAACAACTGGATTCCAGAACTTTTCTCTTGTCAGAAGGCACAATTCTGTAAATCAATGAACACACACTGTCAATGCCACATAAATAAAAAAAATAGTAGCTATTACACAAGACAAAGAAAATGCAGATGTACATTCTTTGCAGATATTTAGCTGAAGCTGTGTTAAGGGAGGTATTAAACCCCTGAGCATACAATAGTCCATTTGAAAGCATATTCTGGATTGATACATGATGACACAGGAAAACACTGCTCAAGTTCATCATTCCCCTTGGAAACTATATCACTGAGCAAGTCCACCATTCAGTAAAATGTTATATGTTCTGGCAGAACGTCTTAGGCAATTTTCTCCATTTCCAAGTAAACTCATTTTTCTTTCCCTCCACCCCATGTAATTTTATTTTTTTGAGAACTCCACTAGGACTGATACACCGTCTCTCCCTCTGACATCTGTCAAGAGCTATTTCCATTATACTTTCTTCTAGGGAGAGCAAATTTGGATCCTGACCATTCCTGCTAGTCAGATTACAAAATCAGAGAATGCCACTCTGCTGAGAAATTCTAGTATCTCAATTGTATCCTGCAACACTGAGGATAATAAAAGTTTATGACAAGATACTGTGAGAGTTATCTAACCCTGGTGTGTGTAAGAGGAATTGTCTGGGTTTTCTTTTTCTGCCTCTATTGATGTTTTCAGGTTTTTGTTTGCAGACTGCTGGGGTTTTGTCACAGCAATGCACAGAGCACTCAAATGAGTACCATTTGCTAGGACTCAGGGACATGAGCCAAGGCACGTTCCTGCTCTGACAATGCTGGTGTGATGTGATTTGAAGAGTTCCCCCACTTGGAGAACTACACAGTGAAATACACAGCTTTAACATGATCTTTGTGTCAGAAGCCTCTATTAACACATCAGCACATACACACTAGCATTTCACTACCTCTTCAAAAAATCTGTCCTTCTGACACTCTGCTTTTATGCTGCTGGCACTAGATGCTGCTATGCATTAAAAGTCGCTTTGTGGCATTCCCAAAGCCAGATGGATGGGCCAGAAGGATTTTCCCAATACACCCATGTCTCAGGTGGCAAAGAGCTGATGTGTTGTGTATTGCATTCCCACAGCTGGGGGTCAAAGCTTGTTCTGAAATAAGAGGCCACATACCTGGAAATGACTGACTCTGATGGGGATCTGGGAAAATAGGTTCCCACCATGGGGAGCATGGTTTACCTGCAGATCAACACCTATGGATCTACCTTCCATCCTGTTCTCAGTCTCCTTCTGGGTGCAGTCAGTGTGATGATCACTGTCTGACTGCCAGATTATGTTTCACTTCACAACTGCTCTGATTGTGTTTGCACCTATGCAGGTTCTTGCAAGGGTGGAGGGACAGGCACAGTCAAAGCATAAGAAAATCGGCCATGAAGTCAAAATGAAATGCCTTTCAAATCTGACTATTATGTGTCTTATTTCAATTTACTGCCTGGAGCATGGAAATGAGAAGTGACCGAAATGTGTTGTAACCCTTTCATTTCACACAGCTTTTGCATAGCTTGGCTTTTATCTGATGAGATGAGACTTGGGTGGATGAGAAGGTGGGTGCTGCCAGAGCCCCGTCTAGCACTGCTGCTGGACCATTTGCAGGAAATGAGAGTGGTTTCTTGGCTGTGGAGACACCCATTCAGACTGAGCTTGTGCCTGACAGCTCTGTCCTGTCACTTCAGTGTCTGTTGGTGTCAAATCCTAACCCAAGTGCCTGGGAACCAGGTATATGCACAGATAACTTGTCATGGTTGAGTAGGTCTCCCACAAAGCAAATATTTGTGATCTCAGATTCCAAGGTACTGAGGAATAGCTAGTGCAATCCCATGCCAATACTGATTGGTAGCCTCAGGACACATTCCTGTGGAAACCTGCTTATATGTATATGTGGCCTGGTTTTAAGCACTTCCAAAAATGATCTTAACTATCATCCCCTGTCTAACAACTCTATCTTATCTGTTTTAAAAATATATCTTAAAAATGTTTTCTTATTTTGGTATGTCTAGTTTGCCAGAAAGGTTGAAATGCTCTTCATAAAGGTTACAGAAGAGCAGGGAAATTAAAAGATAGTTCACTGCTAAGACCACAATCAGCAATTAGAGGAAAAAACAAAGGCAAGGCAATTTACATGTGCTTGTGCAACCCCAGTGCAACTCCTGAGACTTAATGCACGGGAATTAATATTAATCCAAAACATAAAAATCAAAATTTTCCACATGCTTTTCATTTATAATAGAAAAGCTTTGAACATTTCAACCATAGTGTGCTTTTTAGTGAGTCAGGCCTAGTCTCTTCATATGCTCTTTTCCTGAGTTAGGCCCCAACTGACCAAAAAGTGCTGCATGTATCCAGAAGAATATGCAATACAGAATTGTACAGAATGTCTAAAACCCAGAACTATGCCTGAGATGTCTAAGCATTTCTTCTGATGTGTGGAAAGCTTCCTGTGGGATGCGCCTGAGATGGCAGCTGCTGTCTGAGCTCACCAAAAAGCGCAAACAGCAAATGCCATTTTCTCTCAGGCTCCAGTGCTAAGGACACTTCCATTGCATGTTTGCTGTCTGCAGGGTGTGGAAGGGAGGCATGGAAAGTGCCTGTGCAGCTCTCTTTTGCTGTCCTGACCTGGGGCAGCCCTGCATACAGCTGCTGGGTGCCCAGAGAGGATGCCCTGAGTGTTCAGATGCATTTCCTGTACTAGATTGTTAAACAAAGCAAAGCAAAGCAAAATAAAACAAAACAAAACAAAACAAAACACAAACTGTATGACTCTGTCCTTGTCACTTATATATCTGGAGTTTCAGAATGCACCTTTCCCCACAGTATCTGTGCATGTACCTAGATAGTGGCAGTAACCTCTGTCTTTAAAAGCCTCTATGTGCATTATACGATCTGCATTTCAGTGTGTTACATTATTTTACAAAACTGGCCTGCTACCTAAAGTAAGACATAAATAAATTGAAATACCTTTCAATAAAGGTCTGTTGGAAAGTTTTCACTTTACTTGAAATACAATTGTTGACTATTTCCTTGTGAAACGGAGACAGTGCACACTGAGTCTCAGACATGCTGTGATATGCTAATAATGTATGAGGAGCAGTTGTGGTTTATTTTTTAACAATGAATACCTTATCCCTACAGAAATGCCATTTCTAAATCAGTTTGAACACATTGTCATGCACAAGTCCTTCGAAAATCTTGCTTATCTGGTGTTAAAACATAGCTGTCATTTCTACAGAAACTAGTACCATGGAGGAGGGACCCACCATAGGCTTTTTTATTCTAAAGTCAAATGGACTAAATCAGCTGCTCCCCTGATTATAAAAACTAGAAATAGTAGATTGATACATTTCATGCATTTGCATTACTAATCCCAGTAGATGTAATTAAAAAGCTGGTTTAAAGCAGTTATCATTTTCATCTGAAATTGCTGAGCAAAAGCCAGTTGTCTAAAAGCCAGAGGTGGATCAGTATTACAAATTTAAGGCATTTCTTGCTGAACTGCTCCAGAAAGCTGCCTAATCTGAAAGTATTAATGACATAGCCAGAAACAAGGCAGAAAACACTGTTGGTGCTTTTTGAATTAAGGCACTGAACTGTTGTTATCTTCATAATTGCCTGAATTATCTTCATAATTGCAGATAAGAGGTTAATGGTGTTTATATTTTGGATAAGATACAATACAATGCAATACAATACAAGGATTAATACTAAAATTTTTAACTGAAAAAAAATCTTAACTGTCTTTTGGGGAACAAAAATAAGTTGATGCAGAAAAAATATGTTTTTAATATGCATTTTTATACACAAATGAATCAGATAATATGTTTAATTGGTCCTACAGAACGAATGCTCACCTTTTGAAAGCTTTTTGCACAATTCAGAAATGTATAGGCCTCTGACCCTTGATGAAAATAGTAAAAGTTTGATTTCTAAAAACATCATAAAATTCTGTCTGTGCACAAGTAAGAATGTAACATCTGGACTACTACAATGTGAATCCAAAACAGAAACATTAAACCTGCTGTCCTAGCTGTCTGTTTCTTTAGTCCTAAGGGCATTTTCATTTTTCTGGCCTTTCATCAGTACATTAAAGATATTCAAGAAATTTATTGTTCAGAAGAATGCTAACACCCTTTCACAATGCCTAGACAAAATCAATATGTTGCTATAATGTCTGTTCTAAACTGCATCAAACATCACAATGGTTGAGCAAATGATCTATATAAATATACAGACCTCTCTTTTCCAGCTTTTCTTTTTACTCTTGCAGTTTGAAGGTACACTAACAGAAATTTAAACATACACTGAAATGCTGACTGCATTAAATGAGTCAACACCAGATGTTATTGTACCAATGAACATGAAATTAGGGTCACAGGAGGCACTTCATGGTAGAAGACAAGACCTGCCTTCTGCTCTTGTGTGTGGCAAATTCCTCAGTGGTAGTGGATGACCCTCTGAAGGGCAGAAAAACAGGAAAGGGAGGAAAACAGGAAAGGCAAAGGTGGCTGGTAAACCACAGCCACAGCTCACAGGGGAATAACTCCCTGCAGCAGGGTGCCCACCATCTCCTGGAAGCTCACACTGCGACAAATCCAGAGGCTGCTGAAGGGCTGAAATATTTCAGTTCTGGTGGAAATCTAGTCTGGAGATGGTGACCACCTGGAGACACATGGCTGTCCCAAAATAGCTCCCAAAGCTGATGGACAGACTGCACCCTCCCAAGTGCACGTGTTTGCCAGGGTCCCCTGTCACTCATCTGACAGATATTTGCAGAAAACAACTCCATTGTTGTTCTCTGCATCAGATAGCTCTTGATATGAATGATACCTTCTAAATTTAGCTTTTTGATATTTCTTTAACAGCAAAATATTTAGCTTTTATCTTACCTGTTTGGGGTTTTTTTTCTATTTTGTTTTGCCAGCAGAGGCCAAGCCTGTTAGATGTTAGAGGAAAGACCTGATGTTCCT
This sequence comes from Erithacus rubecula, assembly GCF_903797595.1. Classification (NCBI taxonomy): domain Eukaryota; kingdom Metazoa; phylum Chordata; class Aves; order Passeriformes; family Muscicapidae; genus Erithacus; species Erithacus rubecula. The sequence goes on along the minus strand of NW_027635819.1, from coordinate 2,685,377 downwards.
AAGCAAAATATAAATTTCTTATGACAAATTAAAAGGGTCATTAGTTTAACACAGATAATTTTTATTTCTTTTGATTGAGTGCAGTTAGCAACAGACATAAAATTATTTACTTCAGATCAATCTTTCTGCTGGCTTAGGAAGCTGCAAATGTGCCAAGTATCTTCCTCTATCCTGACCAAGAAATATCAGGATTTTAAATTTTGGATATTTATTCAACTTCTCTTGTCTAACAGCTTTTTCTGCATGTAGTGGGCTAACTCCGATTTAATCACCACCTCTTCTGGCTGTTGTTCTTCTGTTGACTTTTAAACAGTTGATCTAGTAGATCCAGATAGAAGCTGTGCCAAAAAGGGCCCCTCTACCTACAGCAACACCTCTGCAGCAGTATGTGCTACAGACAAGCACAGATCTGCCAGGAATCCTGTTTAAAGGCCCAGCTGCTGAAGCCTGAATTGTTACACTGGTTTTATTCCTTCTGGTTAATTAGAGCTAATTTAATGTTTTGGGGAATGAATAGACAGCTGCCACAAAGAGAGTTGTTGATTACAAGAGGCAGATGCCATGTCAGTGAGAGAGAATGAGCTATTTAAATGGTGCTTCAAATGTTGAGATATGGGAGAATAAACAGGAAGGTCTGACCCAGCACCCTCTGTACTCAGGGATGGTCCTTCCATGGCTTTACTGAAACAGAGCCCTGGCTGCAAGAAATAGCTGGAAGTGTTCAAAAACGTTGCTTTGACAAATGACAGTAGTACTATAATCCCTTCTTTCTCATAGGAGGCTTTCCTTTGTAGAGTTGTGACTTCACTGCTCACTAAATGTACCTATGTGATTTTGCATATTCTGTGCAAATAAATTCATGGGGCCTTGCTGCAAATATGTGTATGAACTTTAGACCTGCCCACACAAAAACTAAGCCTGAGCAAAAGCTAGTGTTTGTAAAGCCACTTGAAATGAAAGATATTTGCAAATGCAAATGAATGTTATTATGGTAATTTATTTCCTGATCATGTATAATACTTTTTATCTTAGAGAATTTCACTTCTTCATAAAAACTGTTTAGATATCCCATTTACTGGAACAGGAGAAGACAACATAAATATAAATGAAATTTACCTTCAGGTACCTGGACCTAAATGCAAAGCAGCATGAAGTTCTATCCCGTTTTTACTGGGAGGACACTTTAAAATGAACCTGAAACCACCTGCCAATAACTCTGCAATTGCTAGGAGTATAACCACATTAGAACTTTACTCTGGCAACTTTTCTGAATGTTGACACTTCTTTAGAAGGGCACTTTCATGACATAGCTTTGAAATGACACACAGACAAGCCAAGAGTGCTACAGACACAGTCTCACCTGTTAGAGCTGCCTGTGGGGCTCCAGACAGTGCTGGAATGTCTCTTTGACAATAAAGGATCACCATCTTACTACTTAAAATAGAATACATACACATTGTGTTTCCAGTACACCTTATTACCATGTAAGTGCCATTAAACTGCCTGCCATGGAAAAAAAGTCACAGAGGTAGAAAGAAGTCATCAGTTCTGAAATTTCCTGGGCCATCAATTTCTGGCGTTCTGGAAATGGTAGTGAAGCTGCAAGTGCAGGCTGGCTCTTGGCTGTGCCCAGAGGTTGTGACTGTGTGGGTGGCAGAGGCTGGCAGTGCACAATTTGCCTCTGAGAGCCCACAGGTCATGCCCATGAGAGCAAGTTAGCAGGTACTGCCCTGAAATTTTGCTTATACCTGTCCTGAACAGGCTTACAGAACTATTGAGAACATTTCACAAGCCTACCCAGGGTGGCTATATATTTACTCATTGCTTGATATGTTTATTTTGCACATGGAAAGCAAAGAACTAAAAACCAATTTTCCAAGAAAGGAAACATCCTTGGCCAATGGGGAAACCATGGACATTTGCCACAAGAGAAAATCCAAAGCACATATTTAGTTTTTGTGTGTTTTCTCACACCTCCGTCCAGAAGAGGACTTTTACTAAAAACGTGTAGGAGTTGCTGAGTGTGGCTTGGGCCAGGTTGAAAGGGTGATTTCTCATCTGGCTAAAGTAGGGATCTCATGGAAAGGGTCTTGCAGTAACTTGTGCACCACAGAGCTGTAGACTTTGACAATAAAATACATAGCAGGCCTAGAAGGTTAATTATCAGTAGGAGTGTTATCAGTGATGTTAGGATTAAAAATAATTTGTGCCTTCCCTTGTTTAGTGGGATCATTACTGTTTAGTAATGAAGTGGAAGAATTGTAGTTGGAGGATGGAAATGTGCTTGGCAGTTCTCTGACTGTCATCGTTGTCGTGGGAAGTAGTAGAGCAGGAAATAATATTGAAAGAAGGATTAGGGGGATTCCTAAGAATGACGGGCTGGTGAATTGGTTAAAGTTCATGGTCAAGTTCAAGAGGTTTCTTTGTTGTTGTGAGGGCTTTGTTACAGGGGGAAATGTTAGGGGTGAATGATGGGAGTTTGGTTTAAATGACAAATGGAAAGGTCAGTCACAGTGCTATTAGAACAAACAGGCCAGCTTAGAAAGCCCACATGGAGCGAATATGTGTGTACAAATATGTATTAAACATCAGTCAGTGCCAGTCCCACTTTCATGGGAATCCAGTTTTGTATTGATTTTTTCCAGGATCTCTTAATTTTGTGGCATTACTATAATTATGTGGTATTACTGTTATCAACATGGTAGTGTTTTTATGACTAAGGTATTATTGTTACAGAGTAATATTCCAGCACCTGATATTTTGTAAACCATAGGTGCAATTATGGTCTGGGACAGGAATACCTGCAGCTAATCAATATGCTCCCTGCAGATCTGCTACTCTAAGCTTCCTACTCTGAAGTCAGAATGGGGAGGAACATGTGGTCCACATAAAGGTGCTCTTGACTTGATTTCTGATTTTGTTTACATCACATATGCACTCCTTTTTCATGCATATAAAAGGCAAGACACAAAAGAAAGTCCTGCAATTCATCAGGTGAGGGAAGGAAATGCCATTAGGCTACAAAGCCCGGACTGGCGGAAAATGAGCTTTGTGTCAGTTCCAAAACATCAGTTTTAACATCAGTTAGAACATTCACCCACAAGCATCATTGCTCAATTTACCTTGCTTGGATCACATCAGGTCATTTACCAAACTTATCTAGTGACTGAAACGAGTAGTTGACATAAACTGTTGCCCAAACAGAAAATTAACTTCAGTCAATTATCAGGGAACGTGAGTAAGTTACTGGGTATCAGCTTAAAGCAAAAAAATTATCTACATTTTATTTCTTGTGTGGTGACCTTACAGAGTCCATATCAAATTCAAATTAAGATATATGGTATTTTTTAAACTCACAAATCATTGCAAACATGGACATAAAGGAAAACTCCAGAAACACAGTGACTAAGCACTCTAGCTTATGCATTTTCTATACTTCAAAATGTAACAAAAAGGTGGTTGTTGGAAAGAAAGTCAGCAGTGTGGATGGAGTAGGTCTATATGGGGCTCTTTGAGCAGTCAAAAGTTACAGGTCAGTTTCATCTTGAACCTGCAATAGTGCTATTTTATGAATTTGGTGACATTTGATTTAGCTGGCTCTGATTTACTCTTTGTGTGTTTTCTTCAGCTGTTTTATGAATTGATATTCACAGATATCAATATGTGGCTGCGTGACCCAGTGCAATGTGTAACTTTTCTTTTTTTTTTTTTTTTTTAGTTTACCTCACTCGTGAGTGTTTGTTTGCTGTGTTTTATCCTGAGGGATTTATAAGTCATCAGAAGAGATGACTTGTGATCAGAAGTGATCAGAAGTGAAAAATGATGAGTGATCAGAAGGGAAAAGCACCTGGGTTTCTGTGGGTCTGGAGTCATGTCTAGCCAGTCCCTTGCATGGCTTAGACAAGAATCCCATCTCCTTTCATGCCACTGCTGTTGGACTTAAGACAGCCACCATCCTGACTTCTCAAAGGTCATGAGGCTCCTGGGTTTTCTGTGCTCTCCCAAAACTGTCTAAAGGTTTCCTACCCAAGATACACATTGCAAAACCCAGGCATCAAAATTATGCTGGGCCACTCTTGCTGCCTGCTCATTTTGGGGTGGTCACACCCCACCCACAGTGTAGATCAGACTGGCAGTCTCTGTCCATGATGGATGGCAGCAGGGCCATCTGGGGACTATTTCAGAGCTTGAAGGTTTCTGGGAAGATGCATCTGCAGGGAGCAAGAATGATGAGCTGCAAAGGCAGTGATGAGCTCTCTGTTGTGGGGGTGTCACATTGCTGCTATGGGTGACATTGCTGAGTGCAGAGTGGTGCCCTATATGTATTTACATTTTTCATGCCAGATTTATAACTGGGAATGAATCACTTTTCAGTGGCTTGGCCTACTGAAAGAAAGCAAAGGTCCTCATTTTTACCCAGGGCAGGATGCCTCTTAACATTAGTGCTGCTGTTGCAGATTCCTCTTTGGTTTATATGACAAGCTGCTCTCTTAGATGTACCAAGGACAGAAAATTTAGAAATTCAAGAAGTCCCTAGCAAAACAATCCTCCTTCCTTGTTCCTCAGTATATTCTCAAGAAATAAATGGGACACATAAAAAGTTTAGGGATGAGAACCAGTGCTACAACCATCTGCCTTCTTTGGTGAAAAAAGCTGCTCCATTCTCAGCAGTGCAAGCTAGTGCAGTTTGCCCCCCACAGACCCTCTCTGAAGCAATCAATTTCACTCCAGCATCAGTCCTGTGAATGTGAACAAATTACCATAGTAGCATAGAATGCTTTGGGTTAGAAGAAACCTTAATTTCCTTCAATGCAAACGTGATGGGTAGGGACACTTGCCACTAGAACAGGCTGCTCCAAGTCCATCCAACCTGTCCTTGAACAGGTTGAATTCCAAGCATGAGGTACCCACAGCTTTTCTGGGCACCCTGTCCCAGTGCCTCACCTCTCTACAATATTCATCTCATACAGGCAACATGTAAACCATATTCTCCACCTGTGCAATTCATAGATCTGACAGCTACAGTTATCCTAATAGATATGATTTCAGATAAAACAAGGCAGGCAATTTCACCTTTAACCTCATATATTCATCTTAATTCTTTTAATTAAACCAGTTGCAATGTGTAGTTGTAAGAAATAGTTCGTAACAAAGAGCTTTGGTAGTAAGTAATCCACTTTCCCTTCTGTGTTTTTTAGTGGACTGGCGGGAGGCATTTTCCATCTGAAGCTGACCATTGTTTAATTTAATCTGATAGGTTTTGTATCTTTTCTGGTTTAATCGTTATTTGCTTCTCTATCATTTCATTTAAGATCGGGTTTGTGCAAATGGAAACTGGTGAGTCAGAAGGATTGTTCTGGGGCTTTCTCTTTAGACTCTGCAGAAAACATCACAATGGTTTTTCCAGAGAGTTCCCTGGAAAAAACACAGTGTACTAGCTCTGTGTCCCGCTTGCTGTGGCCAGGCTTTATCGCTTTGTGTGCCTCTGTATCTTTCTGCCTGCCTCTGAACCACGCTTATTTATGTAAAGGCTACTTGTGCAAATGAAAATGCTGTTGTTCCAAAGAACACAGGCGGGCAGTCAAGCAGTGTATTGAGTTTCTAGCTGGCACAAACCCAAGGCCTCGGTGCTTTGTACAAAGAGTCCCCAGCTCGTGAGTGCGCAATATGATGGAAAGCAGAGACAGTCTGCTTTCATCAAAAAGACTTTGCATAATTCAGAGTCTCAGCTACAAGAAATGCCCAATAAGGTGTGCTTATATCTATCTCTGTATTATGAATTTCTGCTGTCTGTACTCTAAATTGAGCACTAAGGTCTGAAGGACTGACAGAGCAATAATAAACAGAGACAGGCAGTGCCCTGCAGTGTCGCGAGGTAACAGAGTGGGAAACATGTGCAATAAAGTATCTAAAATGCTCAAAAACACCATATGCTGCTTTGCCAAGAACTCTAGCTGTGCCACTTAACTGTGCTGAGTATTAGTCATGAAGCAAGCCACTCTCCTGGGAGAGAATTGGAGTTAATGATCCTGCCTTTAAAGAGGCTTCACAATGCAGGAACCCTCTCCAAACACAGGTCTGCAGTCTTCCTTTGCAGCAGGGGCCATCCTCCTTGTTAAGGTTTTTACTCTGGTATATCCAATAAAAATAAATTATGCAAGACCAGTTAAAAAGTGATTTCAATGCAATTCTAGAATATTACTACTCCACAAGCCTTGGGGTATTAATATCTCTTCCTGCCTGTTGGAAACAGCAGATCTGCCCTAGTGGGGTGGTGGGTCCCTCCCAGCTCACCTTCCTACATCCCAGGACACGCCTGGGAATCCAGGTAGGAAGTTTTGCCAGTGCCTGCTACTACACTGGCTTGATTCTTTTTCTCCATTAGACAGGTGTTAGCCTTGAAAACTGGCTCCAAATCTGCCAGATTGCAGTGCAAAAATATTGATTCCCAGCACCATTCAGAAAAAGGAATGAAGAGACATGTTGTTAATTAAATGATAAAGGACTAAACAGTGAATGCCATTATGCCTCTGTATGTTTAGCTATGATATATCTGCTCCTTGGACACTGTATTTTGTCTGAAATATCTCAGAAAGTCAAAGAATTGAGAAGTCCCAGCAAATTATATTTGTGAAGATAGACAACAGCTTTCCTATGATAAAAATTTGAACAATTTAAGACTCCAGACTGAAAAGAGGGCAGAACTCAATGATACTCACTATTTAAAAAAAAAAAAAAAAAAAAAAGGAAAAAACTTAGAAAAACCCCAACTTTATTTACTGTAGTATACTGAGTGATTTAAAGGAGATGGCTATTTTTCATGGGCTCTTCCAACACAATACCTCAACAACACTGACTGAAATAAACATAGGAGGTTCCAGACAAGCATGAGGTGGGTCTTCACAAAAAACAGTTGACTTGAATCACTCACTGCTCCAAGACATTGTAAATTATATGGGGCTTTTTTATGTAAATTATAAAAGTTTGGATTTTTAAAATAACTCAATATATTGATGGAAAAGTCCATCTAGATTTACTAAACAAACAAAGAAAAATCCAACACCACCTAAAATTAGAATAACTTACCAGGTTTTTTCAGGTCTTCCCTTTCCTTTTATCCAGACTAAAGAAATCTCATTAAAAGTTGTCTAGTCATATTTTTTAAGACTATTTAAACCAGCTTTTCTGTCAATAATATCAATACCCTTGGAGCTAGACAGTAATCTGTCCTTTTCTGTGACAATATCTATAATTTGCAAAATACTTGAAAATACTAGGCCAACATTCATGAGTGAATGGAAAGAATTTTAATTTCTCTGTGAAATGATTAGTAAGATTAGTAAATCAATCTGCACACCTAAGTTTAGATTTAAGGTTGGAGGTTCTGATCAGTGTCACACACTTATGATTGTATAAATGCTTATGAAAATTTGTTTTGAAATGCACAGGGTTGATTTTCAGCCCAAACTATGCACATAGTCTAATTAATTAACATTTGAGGTTAATCAGATTAATGCCAAAAGCAAAAGCAACTTCAATCTCAGTGGGAGGAGAATATTCCCATGCAATTCCTGACTTCTTAAAAAAGCAAGAGCAGCATCAATAAGCCTATGCAGATGATGAGCTTTCTGCTTTCCCTGTCCACAGCTTGCTAGTTTATGCCTGCCTGTAATAAGAAGGATATAGTAATGAGGTGATTAAGCAAAAACTCAGATGTACTGGAGGGAAAATACTAAAATACTATCCAGTAATCTCAAAAGAATCACAAAAAGCAAATGTCCCCTCATATATTCACTAGAGTTTATCTACTGCTGCCAGAAATGACAACTGCTGGAGGGCTAGGAAAAAATGATTCTGTCTGGAGTTTTCCATTGTAGGAGAGCACCCACAATATGAGTGAAAGGAGAAGAAATTCTGGTCAAGCTCTGCTCTTAAAAACAATTAATACCCAGGGAATGGTGTGACTGAGAAATTCCTGTTGATGTTTGCTCTGTTGCAGAGAAGAGGTTGTTAATTTCTGAGAAGAGTATCAGATTCAACCTGATGTGGCCAGCAAGAGTTCATTTTAGAACAGATCATTCTGGCACTCGTCTCCAGATGAGCGATTTCACTGGGGACAGCTTCTGTGCCCCTGAACACTTTTCATAGATATGGTAAGAGGCCTCACCTCCATTGAGGATTATTTCCCCCGTTTTCAGAGTGTTTCCAACTATTTATTGACTTCATTCAGCTGTTTCTTTAATTTCTGTAGCCATGAGTAAGGACAAATGAATCAGGAGTGGTCTCAGCTATGTTGCCATTTATTTGTTCACCACGTCTGACGTTTCAGCTGTGAGACCCTGGTGTGAAGGACAGCCCATCAGCCCACAGAGCACTTGTCTGTCAGCTCTTGAACACAGGAACCAAGAAGAAAACCAGTCAGAAATGCCTCTGGGGGTGCTGGCAGAAACCTTTGCAGTGTGCAAAGACACAGAATCAATAATGCTTCATGGCAGCAGGAGAGAAGAGGCCAGGGAGTCAAGATTCCTTCTACATCACCTTCTCAACACATCTCTCCTCATCTGTTGCCCCAAGAGGTTTGAGCTGAGACAGAAGCCCCATGTGAATTCCTTGCCTTCCTTTCCACCCTGGACATGAGTGTCTTCATGGGAGCTCATAGGGGGTGAATGGCATTGTAGTGTTGTGACTGATGCTGATTCCAGAGGTTCATAAATTACAGGACTTAGAAGAATAATAAAATTAGCTAAAAAAATTACCAAGAGATTAAAATAAAGCTTGGGCTCTTCTTATTTGCTGTTTAATTGGGTTTTTTTTCAACAATTACAGCAGCATTTATTATGTATTTTCTGACAAGTAGAAATATACACTTATTTTCTCCTTTAAAAAAAAAAAAAAGAAAGAAAACTACTCTGTCATTGTTTAGTCCCCTGCTTCATTATGAATAAGATGAGATTCAGGGTCAAATTCTGAGAGGGAAATGAAGTGCCATTCTCACTTGACATGCCTATTACCCTTGCAGCAGAGCATGGTCACCTGTGCTCTCTCAGTCCTCCTACTGTTCCTCACATTTTCAAGTAAAAAGCCAGGCACTGTGGTCTCATGAACTGAGATGATGGGCAATCCATATAATAGAAAAGAAACATTTATCATCTTGTATGTTATGATCACAGCATCACAGAATCAACTAGGTTGGAAAAAACCTCTGAGATCATCAACTTCAACCTCTGACCTAACACTCTAGTATCATCTAAACCATGGCACTGAGAGCCGTGTCCAGTCTATTTTTAAACACCTTCAGGGAGAGGACTCCAGCACCTCCCTGGGCAGACTATTCCAATGCCTAATACACTCTTTGTATATAGAATATTTTTTTTATGTCCAGCCTAAACCTCCTCTGGTACAGCTTAAGAGACTCTGTCCTCTCACCCTGTCAGTTGTTGCCTGGGAGAAGAGACCAACCCCACCTGCCTACAATCACCTTTCAGGAAGCTGTAGAGTGATAAGGTCATTCCTGAGTCTCCTTTTCTCCAGGCTGAACAACCCCAGCTCCCTCAGCCATTCCTCACAGGAATTGTGCTCCAAGCCCCTCACCAGCCTCGTTGCCTCCTCTGGATTTGCTCAAGCGTCTCAACGTCCTCCCTGAACTGAGGGGCCAGAACTGGACACAGCACTCCTGGTACAGCCTCACTGGTGCCAATACAGGGGAAGAATGAGCTCCCTGCTGCTGCTGCCACCCTGCTCCTGATACAGGCCAGGATTACATTGGCCTCCTTGGCCACCAGGGCACTCTGCTGCCTCATGTTCAGTTGGCTGTCGACCAGCACCCCCAGGTCCCTTTGTGCCTGGGCACTGTCCAGCCTCACCGTCCTCAGCCTCTAACCTTGTAGGGGATCATTGTGGCCAAAATACAGGACTCGGCACTTGGACTTGTTCAACTTCATCCCACTGGACTCTGCCCATCGATCCAACCATCCCAGGTCTCTCTGCAGAGCCCTCCTCCCTTCCAACAGATGGACACACACTCCCAGCTCAGTGTCATCTGCAAATTTACTAATGAAGGACTCAAAGCCCTCATCCATGTCATCAATGAAAATATTGAAGAGGACTGGCCCCAGCACAGACCTGGGGGACACCACTGGTGTCTGAGCCCCATCTGGATGCAGCACCATTCACCACTCCCTGGGCCTGGCCATCCAGGCAGTTCTTAACCCAGCACAGAGTGCTCCTGTCCAAGCCAGGGGCTGCAGCTTTTCCAGGGAATGCTGTGGGAGACAGTGTCCAAGGCCTTGCTGAAGTCCAGGTGCACCATCCACAGCCTTTCCTGCATCCAGGTGGGTCAGATGGTCACAAAAGGAGATCAGGTTGGTCAGGCAGGATCTGTTCCTTCCAATCCCATGCTGGCTGGGTCTGATCTCCAGGTGTCCTGTAGCTGCCATTGGATCACACTCAAGATGATCTGCACCATAACCTTGCCTTGCTGACGTCAGGCTGTAGATCATAGCATCACAGAATATGCTGGTCTGGAAGGGAACCAGAAGGATTATCAGAGGCCAACTCCTCCTACACAGGACATATGAAGAGTCACATCATTTCCCTGAGAGTATTTTCCTTCCAACACTTCTTGGACTCTGTTAGTCTGGTGCTGTGACCATTTCCCTGAGGAGTCTGTTCTACTGCCCAAACACCCTCTGGGTGAAGAACTATTTTCTAATATTGAACCTAAACCTCCCCTGACACAACTTCAGGCCGTTCCCTCTGTCCTGTCCCTGTCCCCAGAGCAGGGATCAGTGCCTGCCCCTCCTGTCCCCTCACAAGAAGCTGTGGCTGCACTGAGGTCTCCCCTCAGTCTCCTCCAGGCTGAACAGACCAAGTGCCCTCAGCCACTCCTCACAGCTTCCCCTGCAAACCCTTCACCCCCTCATGGCTCCTTTGGACACTCTCACAGCTCAATGTCTTTGGTGTGTTGTGGCCCCAGAGCTGCCCCAGCACTGGAGGTGAGGCTGCCCCAGCTCAGAGCAGAGCAGGACAATCCCCTCCCTTGCCCGGCTCTGATGCTGTGCCTGATGCTCCCGGGACACTCTTGGCTCTCCTGGTGCCAGGGCACTGCTGCCTCATGTTCAAATTGCCATTAACCAGGAACCACAGACCCTTCCTGCAGAGGTTTTTTCTTTCCTCTCTCTCCCCACTCTTCACTGACTATAGTTTCCAGAGTCTTCAGAATCCAAATGAGCTTTCACAGCTGGAAAGATGTGTAGGCTGCAGACAAAAACACCCCACCGTCCAAAGAGACTTTACTGCTTCTTGCATTAGCAATGCATTGATTTTAATTTGAAGGTTTTTTTTCCCAAGAAAATTAATGTCTACAACTATCAGCTCTCTGATAAAATGTGATATGCTCAGCATTACAGGAACCAAGTTTAATTAATTAAGAAGGAGGTTGTTTTTCTTGATTTGAGAACAGCAGGAAGAGAACAGGAGGCAGAGAATTGAAAATGCTTCTGTCTGATGATGAATAGTGCACAGCGTGAGGAAGAGGGAAGTTGAAGCAGTGGGATTATAATGTGTGAATTTTTCGAGCTGTGCACTTATATGCTGACCTTTTCCATCAGGACTTCACTGCCATTACAGGACATCAAAATAGGATGTATAGTGAGGTAAATGTGCTTTTAGACTTAGAGGACTGCTCCTTCCTTATAAGCATCATCCTTATATGCTGCTCAATAAATTTAAAGTGGTTGTGATTAAGGCCACCAAAAATAAAGCTGTCACACATTCCATTTTATGATTTTATCTGTCCTTAAGTTTGGGGACCATGCTGAGACATATCATGCACACCAGAAATTATATGTATAGGGAAGTCCTAAAGGATTTCATTGAAATCCATAATTTTTCAGGTTTTTGAACTACTCTGCAGTATTTAGGGGACCCTCCACCACAGAAGGGAGCACCGGGGTGGGCACTGACACAACATTTTGTGGTGGTCCAGGGAGCAAAATCCTGGATTATTGGCATTGCTGGCACTGTAATCTGGCATTGCTGACAGAAGTTTGTGGAAGAAATGTATGTGTTCTCTTCCTGCTTGACAAGAAATCACACTTAAACTTTTGGAGCAGTGGTGGCTGTGATGGGAAGTGCCACAGGACGGGGCTTACTCGGACACAGAGTTTGGTGCAGATGAGACCTAAATAAGCAAGACAGTGTTCCAAATCTGTGGCAATATGTGGCATCGTGGTACAGGAGTGGCTTTTTACAGCTCACAATTTAGACTTGTTCAGGCAACAGAGAATTTACAGAATGGGAAGCTCTCAGCACTGCTGAGGATCAGGCTGTATCTGCACTGAAGGCAGGAAAAGGATGCTCATTAGTGTGATAGAAAGAAAAAGAACACAGAACAAGCTGTTGCTCCCACATGCCTGTTGTGTCCCAGGCAGGCATTCCAGCTGAGCAGCTCTGGGTCTGGCTCACTGGCAGCCCATGAACAGGACAGAACTTCACAGGGATGCTGGAGAGACCTGGAGCCAATGCCAGAGACCCTCTGCAGGGTGGAGAATGTGCTGTCTTCATCTCCAGCTCCAGGTCCAAGCTCAGGAAAGAGTCCAGCCTGCCTAAGCACCGAAAAGAAGGCAGTGTAGCTTCTTCATTACAGCATGAGTTTGGGTAAGAAACAGAAAAGGCTTCACCTTTTCTTTTCCTCTGGACTTTAGGCTGCTCATGTGAAAGGAGAATGAGGCTGGGCACAAAGCACTCCTGAGTATGTCATCTTTGTGGCACTAGAGAAAGAAAACTGCAGTGGGAAACCAAGTGAAGGCCAATAATTCTTGATTTTGTTACAAGAGGATGCTGCTTGTCATCCAACTCTCCCCTGTTCAATGAAACAGTCTGAAATATCCTAATGAGTGTAAACAATTTTGAGTACACAGTGTCTGCCTCTTTTTCAGCTTGAGTGCCATTGCTCTTAACTTATTTGTTAGCATTTTGTGAGTAGAGCAGAAGAAAAGTACTATGTAAAGCCAAAGCCCATTTCTTTTAGTGCAGCAGATGTGGAAAAATCAGCACTGGCAAGTCATGGGTGGCCCTTAATTTTTTTCAGTATGCTGGGAGAAAACAAGTTCTACTACTTTTTTCAGAACTGTGGAAAAAATTAAGAAGGGTTAATAATTAAATGCCTACTCCTGATTCTGCAACATATCCTTCAAACAACCAGAAGATGCAAAGAGGCTGCAACTCAGGGACAGAGTCCTGATCACCCTCACTGATCTGGGTGGCTTTTGCCCAGGCAAATAAACGTCATTGAAGTCATCATGACTCTTGCAAAAATAAACTTTACCCTTGTACAGGAAGAGACTGGCAGACAGAAGTTAAAGTTTAGATAATCTTTTGCTACCTCCCATTCAATAAAACAATTTTTGTACACTAAAAGGAGAGGAAGATAAGAGGCAGTATTGCTTGCTCATTAAATACACAAAACAGGTTCCTAGTTGGTATACAAAAATGCAGTAACTTTAATTGCACTGCATTTGACATAACTTTTTGATGGAACTTTAAAATCTAAGGGATTAAATTTTTTCTGGCAGCCCCTGCAGTCAGTTATGGCAGAGTCAGCCAATAGCAATGTGTTGTGCATTTGGGGAAGATAACTTTAACCTTTAAGAAGGAAGTGGTAGAAAAAGCTCCTAGTGACTTTTCATTCAGCTACAGCATGTGATAGCTCCTCTGAATAAAACTAGTGGATGCAGTGGGAAAGGAACAGAAATTGATACCTGTGCTCAGCTTATCCCAAGTGCTGAGTGAGTTAAATCATTGATAACTATCATTATGCACCAAGGAAATAATTGTCCCTGTTATCACATAGTTTAGGAAGGGTTTTCATTTTTATACTGTGAAGGATATGATGTGAAAATGGCATTTTAGGCAGAGCTTTGGTGGGGGGTTTGGGGAATCCTGAATCACCCCCCAAAAAACATGAGGACTAGAAGAAGACTAGGGGAGGAGAAAGGGCAGGGTGTTTTCAGACTCACTGCCTCTCTCCAGCAGTGTGCTCTGCTCCATTCCACAGTCACCCACAGCAGTGAAATTCTGTCACCCACCACTTCCCTCAATGTACACAAGCGTTCCAAGTACCTATTGTGGTGGCAGCCATAATAAATTTACTGCCACTTTAAAAATAAAGGCATCAGAAAATCATTGTCAGTGAGCAAAAAAAGGCGAGGGAATTTGAAGCCTGAGAGTTTTTGTTAGGTCTTCTTTCTTTTCTACGCCCCCCACACCTCCTCCAGCACTTTATAGAACTATATGCACATATTTTAAAATATGCACTTTTTTTGGTTTGTTATCAGACATTTCAACAACCCTGCTAGCAACATCAGCCTGACAGGACTCAGTTGGATGAGAGAATTGGTCTCCTGGTAGAAACTGGTGCAGTTCTGTTTAAACCAAGGCACCTGTTTCAGTTCACATCTGCTGAGCCTTTTTCTTCTCTAGAAATCACCCTTTCATTTCATACATCCCACAGTAAGTGAAACCAGGGGATTTTCAGGTTTGCTCTGGAAGACCCTACAAACAGAGGCACAAAAAAGGAGAGCTCCCACTGATAAAGATTAACCCTCAAGCCCATTGCTTTTGGTGTCACTGCCTGTCTGTACAGTGCCCTTGTGCACGGGGCTCTGAGGCTGGTGCTCCTGAGGGGCTCATGTACATTAATGACTTTGTACTTGAATTTTGAGATCCGTAGCAAACCTTTAGCCAGGATGGTTCAGTACCCTAGGCACTGCACAGACCTTCTCTGTCATACCCACCACTCTTCAAAAATTATTTAGTGCTCACTGACAAACAGTCCTCTTAGCTGTCAAACTCTGCCTCACATGTTCAGCACTCAAAATTAAAAATCTTAAATAAAATGGATATTTTAGAAAGACAAATATATTCTAGAGATGAGAAAAGCTATTTTTACGTATCTAATTAGTCACACTTGGGAGTAATAATAGCACTGCTTGGGCTATGCAAAGTTATTAATATTATGCAAAATACAAGATATCGATTGTGTCATTTTTTTTTTTTTATCACTAGACATAATTCCATCAAACAATAATTTGTCATGTAAACTTTTTTTTTTCTTTTCAATTTTACCTCTCATATGTGAAGGTGCAAGTGTACTCAAGATAGAGGGGCAGGAAGGAGCAGGAATCCTGTCAGGAATTGAGATGCCAGGTAGGAACCCCACACTGCCTGGAGAGTACCAGCACAGGAGATGGTGTTTTCTCAAAGATGCTAGTTTGCAAGTAGGATTGTCTGGTGCTGACCCCCCAAAAAGGGCAGTGCTGGCACTAGCTGCTGCCTTATTTGAGGAATCAAGCAGTTTGTCTGAAGAGGGTGGTGATGTTGGGCTGGGGAGGAGGGTGCCAGCTGACACACCTGCCCCTCAGTGCACTGCCTTGCCCACACTGCTGCCCTGAGATGACAGGACAGACACCAGGGACGCCCTGGGTGGCCTGCTCCTGATGTTTTTGGCAGGTGGGAAGCACCCAGTGCAGGATACATGCAATGGAGAAAGACAAATGACAGACTCTGGTTTGGCACCTGCTGGTCAGGCAGTGAGATGTCTTGATGGGGAGAAGGTCACTGACCAGGACCTGGATGCATAGATCCCAGCTTTACAACACTAGATCAGATCAGTCCTCCCATGTCACACCATGGAATATATACTCTGGTGTGTCTTGGGAGCTTCCACCAGATTTAGTAACAGTGAACTTTGTTTTTCTTGGTGTTTAGTTTAGCATGCAGCCCTCTGTACTGCAAAAAATATTCCTCTTCATTCTCAGAAATAATGTGTGCTAGTTTAAATAGTTATTTATGTCTTTGAATAAAGATTTTAATTGAACTTTGATATATGCATATATATGCATATATACATATATATTCTCCTTACTGAGGCAACTATCTTCCTTGTAAAGATCTATTTGTTCCATTTAGTGGGCTGGATTGTGTCTTTCCCAATAAGATGCTGACTTTCAAACAGGATCCCATGGTCCAAAAACTCTACCCTGCTGCTCGAACACTTGTTGACAGGCAGTACCAGTGCATTCCCCCTTCTTACACTTTCAGCCCCCTCTGACAGGATTTAGAACATCACCTGGGTCCTCCAGAGCTCTGCAGTCACTTTGGATACTCTCCAGGTTTCCCAGCACTGGCACTGGTGTTTATATTTAAGAACACCACGGAGCAGTAGTCAGGGGGTCAGGCCAGCTTTGGCAGTCCCCCCAACACCCAGATCCAGGTCCCAGCAGGCAGCACACTCCTGGAGCTGGCAGGGCAGGCTGGCAGGGGTGCTGCTGTCCCCTGCAGCAGGGACAGAGGCACTGCTGCTGCCACTGCTGCCTTGGTGGCCTTGCACAGGCCAGGGCCAGCTTTTCACCTGAAAGCACGGCCAGTTCCCTCAGCCTTGAGAGCAGGGAACAAATTCCTCTGAGAAATTGTGGATGCCCCATCCTTGAAAGTGTCCAAAACCAGGTTGGATAGGGCTCAGAAAAAACTGGTCTACTGGAAAGTGTACCTGCCCATGGCAGGGGAGTTTGAACTAGAGGGTCTTCAAGGTCTCTTCTCAGCCTATATAATTCCATGATGCTATAGTTCTACGATTTCATAAACTTATTGCAGAGTTACAGGCCTTAGGATAGAGCAGAAGTCACCAGCTTTCATCTCTTATTTTTCTCAGAGGCTGCCCTTGTTGTTCCACTGGGAACAGACCCTGCCTGCACCTGCATTGCAGCTGGGGACTGGGGTTCTTAAGCTGTTGCATGTCTGAGATGATTCTGTCTATTTCTCTTAGTTCCACTACATACTCCTTTTTTTTTATTTTTTTTTTTTTTTTAATATGTGGGAGATATTCTTGTTTTCTGTCATGATTTCTTTGTTACAAAGAGAATGATGAGGAAATTACCTTGGGTTTCTGCATGGTAGGAGATTTTGCATAAGCAGAAATCCCTTATTCAGCACAATCTCCTATGAATCTGCATTGGAAGGCACTGGAAGCACGTTAGAATAAAGTTGTCTTTGTCTAGCTAGCATGTGATTTTAGGGAAAATTTATTTGCATACAGGAAAAACAAAAAGTCAGCATACTACTCAAAGTTGGTTGAAACCATGTGTCAGCTGAAAATAATGCTGCTATTTTCTCTGCAGTCTCAGTACTGACACACAACTCTGCCTTGGGATGTCTTTCTTGTTGTACACCAGGCTTTGGGCAGTAATTTTAGTTGGGGCTGCAATATTTTGAGGACAGAACTGTAGAGCTGCACATTAAAGGAATATTTGCTAAGATACTGTAAGCCCAAAGCAATCACAAGAGCTATCAGCAGAAAGACATTGTGTTCTCCATAGCCCACTCCCAAAATCCACTGCAGACTACACAGCTCCTTTCTTTTCCTCTCAGGCCAGGGCAGAGAGCTCACAGAGGTATAAAATGCTATGGAGTAAGATTGGTCAGGTGAAGCTTTACTAGGAGGAAGGATAGAAAACAAATATTTCAGGACTTTACCCACGTAAGCTGCCAAGTGAGCCTGACAGTATTAATGAGGCCAACACAACTTCTCCCTCTCTTTGGCAAGGATTTTAGAAGATCCTTAGCACCAATTCTGTCCATCCAAAATTAGTATAGCCCCAAAATTATATATACTCATGAAGACACCATGCTGTCCATAAGGATGATGAGGTCTGTTTATGGAAGAAACCTCTCTAAGATCTGTTCTACAGCCTCCCAGGACTCAGTCACAACTGAGAATGAAAAAATTGCATAATCTCAAAATCCTATCACCTTTGAGGCTGCTATTACCTTCTGTTACCTCATTTTGGTCTTCCATCACCCACTTTCAGAGATGCTTACTCTTGTTACCAGAGCAGTTCAGGCAGTGCCTGCTTGGCAAAACTGCCACAAAATGTTCAATTTCTACCAGGGACTCCAACACATAACTTTGCCATTTTGCCTGATGTATGCAAACAAGCACCTGCTGCCATCCCACTGACTAGTGTGATCTGAACTTACTGTTTTCCTGGGCTTTCAACATGCTGGTTGTTTTGTGTGCACAGTATTATAATTAACACACCTGTCCTCACACATAGGCTGTACTTTGTATCTTGCACCCCACAGCTGTCAAGAATTATTTTCATGGTAGCTTGGCTTCTTATGAGGTTGTGTTGGCTCAGGTAGGAAATTAAATAGAGACTGCCTGGAATGGTGCTGGTTTTGAGGTAGTCTCTTCCCAATTATTACATCTTCAGACACAATTTGTAATCCACAAGCACAGTGTTTGCTTTCCTTATTATGCTGTGAGTACCGTGGTGGACAGAGAACAGAAGAGACTTCAAGGAGGAGGCTCTAAGGATGTTGACCTTAAGTGCAGCTTGCTGTTGTCCTGATATAGTCAAGAAGTTACTGATAGAATCTCCCTTTTTAATGTTTCATTTACCATTCAAAGAGCAGTGGTTTCATGCAACTACTTTTTACACCACAGGACCAAGTAGATTAAACTAACCTTACGTCAATGCATTTCCTTTCCTGTTTGGATCATTAAAAGCCTGCAGAAGCTCTTTTCTGCCAGAAGAGATAACATACATCCTTACTATGAAGAGGATTTTATTCTGTGAGGGAACGGATCTTCTCTTATTCAAAGGATATTCATCAATAATCAGCTTTTATTTTTTTCTGTGAATATACTTAATGATGCTGGTTGAAAGCCAGTCTCTTCTGAGACAACTTCAAGTCTGTTCCTTCACATGCAAAAGTAACACTCTACTGTATGACTAATTAGTTTCCTAATTAGCAGCTGGTGAACTATTATTATTTTTAATTAACTCATCCACCAAGGCTCATTCTGAAACAAGCAACTCTTTGTCATTAATACAAAAATTAGATCCTGACATTTATATGTTGGCCCAGCTGACATGAAAGGTCCCAGGCTGCATGAAGCCTGTGCACCCCAGGCCATCCACCTGTGTTTGTATGCAATGTGCATTTGTGTGCAAATGCCCTCACACTGACACAGCCTGATCTGCACACAACACACACACACACACTGGTTTGTGCATGCATTTTTCAGCATGGTTTCCAGCTCATTCAGCATTTTCTGATTGTTTCTTCCATGTGGTGCAGTACCTGTGTAGCTATAAATCAACCTGTGTCTGTAGTTATGCCCAGGAACGTCAGTATGTTACTCTTACATGTTTATTAAATGTGAAACTCTTGTAGGTTAAGGTTTGCTTTATGGCACATGGTAATCTGTGTCAACAGGTGCAGCCTGGTTTGAAAGCAGAGTGAGGATCTTGATTGAATTCAATCTGTTGCTCCCAACACACTCTGTTTTTGCAGCTGTGGGTTGTACAGATTGCTGCGTCATGTAAGTACCATATAAATATAACTTACTGAGAACTACAAGGGACCTGATGTCCTCAGGCAACTGAAGAGATATTAATAGTAGAGTGGTCTACAGCAGCCAAGCTATATTAGACTAAGTTCAAGTCCACCTGAAACCTGGCAAGTGAAAGTGTTCTGGGGGATTTATTCCTGTGGAGCAAAGAGCAGTTAGAGGAGCAGCAGCTCGGGATCTTTCATTGGAAGGAAAATGAATTATAGAGAAACAGGCATAGAGCAAAAACTAGACCCACACAGCAGCCCTGCCTGCAATTCACCTTCGTTTTCTTTGGCCTTTTGCAGTGCAGATGACTCCTGAGGCTGAGGGAAATGGGTCTGTACCAACATGGGAGGGAGGCACTTGTCACCCACAGAGTGCTCAGTGGGGCTGGCAGGCTGGGGCCAGCCTTACACAGACCCAGCTGCAAGCTGAGCTATGTTCAGATTGCCTGTCCTGAGCCTGTGGATGCTTTCCATCTGCACCAGGCATGCAGCATACTGGACAGTGCCCTGGCACTGCCATCCAGGATGGAAAATTCAGGCTCTAAGCAAGGTCAGGCTGAGCTTTCTGCGGGGAGAGCTTCATTTCAGGAAATTGTTAACCTTGTTGGTGCTGGTGGCCTTCCCAGCACACAGTGGTGAAGCTCTAAGGCCTTGCTTGGAGAAGTGGGGGCAGACAAGGCTGAGTCCCTGTGCCAGCCTGGTCACCATTCCCACATGGAGAAAGGTTTTCTTGCCCCTCCCATCCCCCTGGGTAATGTTGCATAAGGGATTTACATATCCTCAAAGCTCTTTGTGAGATACCAGCAGCTCATTATTTTTAACACCTCTGACATCATTATCAGTCATGGATTTACCAAAAGGATGATGGGCTGTTGCTTGTCACTGCCTCTGGCATTAGCCCCACGGTGGGCACACCCAGTCTCATAACATAAGCACTCAAACAGCCTCCATCTTTATCTTAGGGCTACAGACCACATTTTTTAAATTATCCTCCCCCCTCCTAGTGTCTCTAACTTGTACTGGAAACATCACCTACACCCTAGGCACCTCCTTCCTGATGGAAGTGTTGAAAATACCCGACTCTTTTGGGATTGAGTAAAGAGGAGAATTTTCTTCTTTGTCTTAAATGCCAGAAGACGTTGAAATTTTCAGTTGACCAGAAGATGCAAGAATATTGTTTCTGGGAGTTTTAAAAATTATTTTTAAACTAATGGCTCCTAAACTTCCAGCTTTAACCAATTTTCAATGTATTTAATTTTTTTAAATGAATAAAATGAACTATTTCCAAGCCTATTTACTGCAATCAAAATCAGAATACACACTGGCATTCGGGTGGTACTTTTAATCTATTTTTCTCCTTATGTAATGACACACATCCCTCTTCAATTAGGTGACTCATCATACACTTTAGCAGGAGTGCTCTGAAAAACAGAGCATAATGCATTCCTAACAGTTACATACTTTAAAAAAAAATAAGTTATAGTCAACCAAGACTGATAGAAACAAATAAGGTTCAGTCCCACTTATATCATTTAAGATGATAGTGTGTTCTATTTCACCACAGCACTCATTTTAAAAGTGGTAGCACCGTTTATGATTCATAGCCATACCCCCTTGTCACATAATTACACATTTAATTCCATTTAGCCACCTACATACATCAGCATGCTTTTCACCTTTATTATTCGTTCTGTCCTACTTCACCCAGGCTAATGTGGTCCCAGAGCTCTTCTAAAGTAGTAACAAAAATATGTGTGCACATTTATTTATTTATTTATTTCCTTATGCTTGATTGATTGATTCATTGATTGATGTACTGTTCTTCTAGGCTGCTGCTAGTTTTTTTCTGAAATTTATTTCACAGTTAGCCAAAAAGAGTCTCACTCTGCTAAACATACAGCAGAGAGGTCTAGAAGGAGGGATGCATTTGGCAGTAGCTGGATGGGAATCAGTGCATTTGAGAGATTTGGATCCACTTGCTTTCCAGTCTGGCCCAGCACGAGGCCACAGCCAGGTTGCATCATGTGGCAAACCCCAAGATGTCAATGCCATCTCACAGTCATCAGACTGCTCAGTTAGTTTGGCTCTCCTAAGCAAACAGGAATCAGAAACTGTTTTATGGGAGTATTTTTTCATTAAAAAACAAGGTGTGCCTGCTGACCAAGAACTAGAAGAAAGTTGTTATACAAACCCAGGAGACTGGGTATCACCATGGTCAATATCAGCTCCCTCAACATCTCCACACAAACCTCACAGGCCTTGGGAATCTATTTGGACTTTAGCTTTAAACAGCCACGTTTAAATTCCCATGTTGCTCCCAGGGCTGAAATCAGGGTGTGCTGCACACACAGCACACCATCCAGGGGGCTCATTTCCAGGTGCAAGGCATTGCAAGCCTGTGGGGCACTAAGTGAGGACCTCTGTGGCATAGCAGTGCATGTAGAGGAAAGGGAGACAGCTTTTACTTTGCTGTAACATGAAAAGCAGTCCTTCCACAGCTTTGAGATTTATATGTCCATCGTGTGTATAAGGAATTGAGAGGGACAATGTGTGATGACAGTTTGAGATTTGACATAAGAAATCAGTGATAAAAGTCAGATACACAAATCTTTGATCTACAAGAGGAAAAACATTTCAAAGCAGTGACAAGTTCTAAGACATTTACTTAAAAATAATAGCTCATCCTTATTTTTAAGCAGTTGATGAAACAGTGGTACAATAAAGAGTTCGGATGACAAATAATCTTAGGGTTAACCATGTGTGGAGGAAGTTGCCAAAATATTGACAAATATAAAGATTACAAATATCAGATCAGTTCAGGATCTGCACAGTGGATTTCAGCAACCCTGTCTGCACTTCTCAGCCACAGGAATAATACTGGAATTTTTCCCCCACTAATAGATAGCTCCCCTTTGAATTACTTACTTGTTGATATCCTGTGTAATGAATTGACATGTTCTTCAGATTCAGGATGCAGGGATTAGTTCTACTCTTCCCCTGGTGCATTAATTAAAGCTGATTTATCTGTGTGCTGCTCCTGGGCAGTGTCTGTGGCTATCCCTTTGGCTGTCCCTTTCCCATGGCACTGCTTCCCCAGGGCCAGCTCCACATCCACACAGCAGGGAAACAAGGAATGGCAGCAAGCCAACAGCACTGCCTGATCATCATATTGTAAATGAACAACTGCACAATTTCCATACTTCTTCTGATGCACAAATATTGGCATTTGGAAAAAAAAATTGTCAAAAAGCAGATAAGAGAAGTTCAGTTTAATAAAGCTGACAAACTGATCACACCAATTCACAAAGCATTAGTGACTTATTGTGCTGTCATATGCTAGAAATTTGTGCAGCCACTTGCACTATTAATAAGGATTTTTGGAGTCAGAGCTGAAACTGTAGTTATCATTCATACCCATATTCTCAGAGTAGAAACATCATAGCACAAAAGTACCAGTTAATCTCAGGACTTTATTTACATTAGTCAAATGTTTACTTCACTGCAATTTACCCTCTTTCCTCTATACCACACAAAATAGATTAAGCTTAGATACAGGCTAAGTATGTCTTTTCTTGTGAACTACAGAAAGTTAGATCAAGACATTTAGTTGTAACATTCCTGTAATTTAAATTTTCCACCACATGAGAAGAAATAACATGAACTTCAGCAAACACATCTCGAACTTACCAAGCTTCTTGGGAAGCAATTTCTAGATTTTAAAAACAGAGTAGCTAACAAATTTCCTGCAAACTGGTTGCAGTGAGGTTTATTCCTATTAAAATTAATCAGGTGAAACTGATCAAATCAGGTTGTTTGCTACATTACTGACTTAAGGAAATATTTTCTGGTTTTACCAAAGTAATTCTTCAAATCTCTTCAAATTATGCATTGGTGGAGATGGTAGGAAAGCTAAAGGTCAGTGTTTAAATTCAGCAGTCCACAGTTCATTTGGAAATAAGCCTACCTTGCAAACAAAATCCACCACTAGACTAAAGGAAGCAAAACTGCACAAAACAGACCATCTTCACTGAGTAACCACCTGAGGAGAGCCCAGCATGAGCATTACAGCAAGGCTGGATCAGAGCTGGACAGCTGGAGAGCCAGTCTTTCCAGGGGAAGGAATCTTCACAACTTCACCTTTATTTCAATTCTTGAAATCATCATTGTGCATAGAACAATCTTTGAAATGGTCAGCTTTCAGATTTTAATGGCTGTTAGTGCTGCTGGGATGAAACTCTGCACACTGGTGCAAACTGTGCAATGCTGACAAGATAAATAATTTTATATATGTGTGTGTAGATATATATATGTGTGTGTATATATATGTGCGTGTGTGTGTATATATATATATGTATATATATATGTATATATATATAATTTTGCCCAAGATACAAAGGCACATTTACAGGAGATGTTTACTCAGTGGAGTTTCATTACAGAGCTAGACTAGGGGAATATCACTGAAAGTTAGAGCATTCCAACACAGTTATCATCAGATGCAATTTTGAGCATGAGAGTACCTGAAGGGACAGGAAGTGTTACTCCAGCTTCCTGCAGAGTGAGCCTTTAATGATGTATAAAGTATGTGAAGTATATAAAGTATGTATGATGTATAAAGTAGTGAAATTGGTGATCAGAAAAAGGGGGAAGAATGCTGAAATCAGGAAAGATACAGTAAGCAGAACTATTATTCTAATGATTAATTTCTAAAAAAAAATTTTTAAAAAGCTGTTTCAAAAGAATATAATTAAAAGATTTCCCCTGTATGAGCTTTAGGACATGCTTTGACACACCAGTGATAGAAGAACAATTTATTAAGTACAGTGCAAAGGATAAAGAAAACAACAGATCTCTAAAACTCCAAGAGCTAGTGTCACAACTGAGAAGAATGTGAGAGATGGAAGAGCTTTCACAGCTGCAATGTCATGCTTGGCAATATTAACAGTCTAACAAACAAACAAATAAACAGATTGAACAAGAATAGAGCTGAAGTGCTAAAACAGTGAAAAGGTGCAAGAGCTTCTGAGGGAAGAAACCCTATAAGGAATGCTGTGTGGAGGACTTTGGCACAGAGGAGTGACATCACAACACCAGAAAAACAAGCAAACCCTCCCCCTACAACAAACACAAACCCCAAACAAAACAACGAACCCAAACCCTCAATAATTAGAGTAAATTAATAGATCCAGATAAAGATAATCTACACAAAGTACAGGTCACAGAAGCTGGTAATAGCTGAGAGGAAAAAAGAAAAGATTGAGCACTGCACTTCTAACCATGTGATGCAGTTAAGAAAGGTCAAATATTCCAGAGAGAAGTAGAAATACACCATCCAGGAATATTTGTTATGGTTTGACTCCAGTCAGCAACTAAACCCCACACAGCTGCTTGATCACTCCCCACCAGTGGGGTTGGAGAGAGAATTGGAAGGTTAAAAGCTATAAAACCTGTGGACTGAGATAAAAACCATTTAATAGAAAAAGCAAAAGCTGCCCACAAATCAAAGCAAAACGAGGAATTAATTCCCTGCTTCCCATACAGGCAGGTGTTCATCCATCTCCAGGAGAGCAGGGCCCCATCCTGTGTAATGGTGCCTTGGGAAGACAAAAACCATCACTCCAAACATGAGTGATCCATCCTCCTGCTTCCCCCCACTTTAGCTACTGAGCATGGTTTGGAACATGATGGTTTGGAATGTCCCTTGGGTCAGCTGGGGTCAGCTGTCCAGCTGTGTCCTCTCCCAGCTCCTTGTGCACCTCCAGCCTGGTGGCTGATGTGGCTGCTGGAGAAGCAGAAAAGGCCGTGGCTCTGTGCAAGCCCTGCTCAGCAGTAACAAAAACATCTCTGTGCTGTCAATCCTGTGCTCAGCACAAAGCCAAAACACAGCCCTACTGGGAAGGAATGTAACTCCATCCCGTGCAAAGCCAGCACAGTGTGGAAATGCCTACTTCTGTTTAGAGCTCCTCCTCTCTGTTCAGCAGGGTCACATTTGGGACATGAATATTTCAGTGCTTTCCATGTCTAGAGGCACATCATGATGTATCAGATCTGCATATCTCATGTCAGCTCATTTGTTTTCCATTGGTTTTGGTGAATTACCTCCTGAATTTAGATTTAGGCAAGCTCTGATTGGAGTTCCTGATCATACCATGATGCTCAGCAAAACCTGAGGTTTCTGCTCATTTATTATTTTCTTCTGATGTTCTTCTCAATACTGGCTGCAGTACTAGTACCAGATGAGTTTTGTGAAGTGTTGCATGTCATCAGGAAAAGGCTTAATTGATAAAAAACTCCACCTGTCAGATAAGCTGCTGCAGCATGGCAAACACATCAGAAAATTTCACAGTCTAAACACTGTGTGGGGCATGCAGTTTATTTGGGGAAAAAAAAAAAAAAAAAAAAAAAAAAAAAAAGGAAGAGCACAGAGCACCACACCTTTCTAAAACACCCAGTAGGTAAACCATCAAGAAACTAGAAATCATCCCCAGCTATGTGAGCACGATATAATGGAAGTGCCTGAGGCTTTTTACTCCTGGGCTAGCCACGATCTTGGAGCCCTGTTTACCTTGAACAAATATCTACTGACATCAGCCATGAACTGATCTGTGCATGTAACTAGGGTTCACAGCAGCATGGTACAGAGCAGGCAGAATAACAGAACCGTTTGTTTGCCTTCAGGAACTGCCTGGCCTGGACTTTTCTTCTCTGTGAATGAAGTGAGACTGTGCCATCATCAAAGAAACCCTCAGGAAACTTCCAAGAGACATCTGTTCTGATTTAACCTCATTATTACAGTATGATCCACGGCTACCAGGGAAATGTCCAATCGATCTAATTTTAGGGTACCACCTTATTATTTTGCAGATTCCTGTAAGCAACACAATATTACTGCACCAACCAAGCAGAACACAGAAAAAGGGGAAGGCAGAAGAAGACAGAATGTTCTGTCTGACCTAAAAGTCTGGCTTTCATGCTGTGATTATTTCTCAGTTCCCTCCATGGATGGAAGACTGAGTATAACAATTACAGACCTTCTCTGAGCATTTTTACCTCCTAGAATGAAGAAAATGAAGCAGAGCATTCACTTCTTTATCTGTACAAAGAGAAGCAACTAAAAATAGATTCAGGCAAACCCCTTCCTGTTTCCCCCTCTACAGTTACTTCTGGGAACTTTCTCTCATACACTGTATTTCTCTGGGGTTTTATGTCATCATTGCTAAGTACATGGTGACACAACACTTACCTCAGTAAAGCTCTGATAGCTTTGCAACTTTTACAGCTTTCCTGTAGGAGTGTTATAGACCAAAGCAGGTTGTTCCACCTCTAGTGTAGTTTTGTTACATCAGAGCCCACTGCATTCCTCTCTTGTGCTTGCAGCCACCACTGCAGATAACAAGATGTGCTCTGTAATAAAATAGCCTGAAGAGAAACATTGTGCTTTTGCAAAGACAGGGGCTCCATGCCCGATTTTGTGTAGGATAACTTCCCAATTAACACCTTTAGAAGAACACCACAAGAGTTACCTGTTCTTCTAAATCCCTTCTGAAAAGAAAGTTTCTACATGCCTATGTAACATTTCTCAAAATTAGCTGAGGACTCTTTGCTCACTCACCTTGTGTGGCAGGTACATGTGTCTGTCCAACTGCAACGTTTGTGGGACACACAGCCCCTGTGAAGCCCCCAAATTTAGCACACCTACTTAGATATACTCTAGATACGGTCTAACCAGGTATATTCCACACAGACAATTGTGAACTAAGTGCAAAGCTGGCTGGGTGTAATTCCTCAACCTGAGATACCTAGAGGTTCTGAGGGATGTTCTCAAGGATGTGTGTGCTGGGCAGTAGACATGGATGTTGTTTTCACAGTAGGATGCTTAAATGTGTTAGCTAGCAAGCTGCTAGTGGTGATTAGCAGATTAGGAACCCTATCTATGCCACCAAAGAAAATTTCATGCCTTTTGTGGCCCACAGAGGAAAAAAAAAAAATATCACTGTTTTTTAACTAGTGTGTAGGGATAGAAAGCACTTTTAGTACATGTGGAACCACAATTTTCAAAAAAATTAAATATTTTAGTTTTCCTTGTGGCCTTTCAGTATATAAAGGGGGCTTATTAAAAAAAAGGGAGACCGACTTTTTGCAAGGGCAGGTGATGATAGGATAAGGAGGGACACTTTTAAACTAGAAGAGGAGAGATTTAGAGTGGGCACTAAGAAGAAATTCTTTACTGAGAGAGTGGTGAGGTACTGGCACAGTCTGTCCAGAGAAACTGTGGTTGCTCCACTCCTAAAAATGTTCAAGGCCAGGACTCTGAGCAGCTTGGTCTGTTGGGGTTTGGAGCTAGATGGCCTTTAAGATTACTTCCAATCCAACCATTGTAGTGTTCAGTGATTTGCTAAATGTGTTCCTATGACAGCCAAAAAGGGCATGTTTTACAGCCATTTCAGGCTAGCTCCATGAAGTTACAGCAGAGGCAGTCCTAACACTTCACAAAAGCTTGTAAGGAAGCTGGGATCTTGGCACCAGGTTAAACTGGCCATAAAGGACCTGGATTTACCCATACCCTTTACCTTGACTATCTAAGTAAATTGTAAATCAGACTCCACACACAGATTGGAGTGTCTAGAAAAGAACAAAAGCTTGTACCCATCACCCTTCTACCACAGCATAGCCAGAGCCTCTGCCTTGGGGAAAAAAAAGTACTTAAAGAATGTGGTTACACATAGAGATATAAAATGCAATTATATGGCTGGTTTGGAACTCAGTTGGACAAGGATTCAATAACAAGATCATGTTAATTCTGATGGTTCCTGTGCCAGAAAGGTGGGAGTAAGGCTTGAAATCAAAGCTTTCCTGGTAAAGACATTTTCTGGGGACAAAGGCTTCGTGCCAGCATTCAGATGCTGGTGTAAAACCGTGCAGCATTGCTCAGATTTGCAAAGCACCTGTCCTGCAGGAAGGGACTGCCACTACAGCCAGGGGTTCAGCCAGCAGCCCTGCACCTCCTCAGCCAAACCAGACACAGCTGTGTGTGGAAAGTCTAGCATGCAAAGGGCTTTTCATGCAGAAGGTTTTAAGTTGTCATTAATTACAGGGACATTTTTTTCTGTCTCCATTACATCCAGAGCACATATTGCAAGAGATAATTGCTTCTGGAATGCAATTAGGCTGTAAAATTGCTATATTAAAAGAAATGCATTAATAAAATGTTTATTTTGGTCTTTTATACAGCATCATCTTTTTGAAAAAAGTAATTGCTCTGTGTTGAGTGCTGATATACATATATATTATTGTTTTGGGTTTTTTTAGAAAAGGATTTAGTGACTGGTTCCCAAGAAATTGTGATGCAAAATTGTCTGTTTTCTGCTGTGACCTTTCTATTGTTCCACCAACTAAGTCTTCCCTCAACTGTGTGAGGATATTTGATCCAAGCTGCACTGCAGGAAAAAGATAAATACTTATTCTTGTTAAGAAGAGTGGAAATGCATGATATTTCCTACTGATATTGAAGACTTGCTTTATTATTTTTTACCAGGAAAAAAACATCTGCTTAAAAACATGACTCATATTGCAGGCAAGGAGTAGTTTATGGCTGGCAGCTCCCCTTCATTTAGTATTATCCTCTGTGCCACTGTGGAACAAAAGAATTACGTGAAATTCTCAGTTCCAGTTTCTCAGAAGAGCCAAATGTGGCATGAGCCCTCTGTAGTACTTGGGCCTCAAATCCAGCAATGCATTAAAGTCACTTAACCTGGGAAAGTAGGAGGAGGAGAGGGAGGAGGAGGAGGAGGAGAAGAAGAAAGAGGAACTATTTGTGTAGCCACTGAGGAATGTTACTGTGATACAATTATCAGATATATGTCTCTGGTCTTAGAATGAAGAGTATTTTAAAAGGAACTAAAAGGCACTGTAGAAGTTATGAGAAGTAGAAAACATTCTGCATATTTGATAAGAACAGGGAATGATGTATTTAGCCTAAAAAACCAACCAATCTTTCATTTTCCCAGAAAAAAAAAAAAGCAGGCACTATTATTTTAAGAAATTTTTTAAATTCTTGTTACTAATAACTAAATATGTATTTCTATAGAGTGTGAAATCACTATAAAGCTGTCATCTCCTATGAGGAATTACTTCAATGTGCAAGCACAGCCTCATGCACCTCTCCCTCCCGCGCTGTTTAGCTCTAAGCCCAGCCTCTGACACACACCATGTGCTGCTCTCACATTCTTTCTTATGCCAAAACACAACATCTCCTTGAGACCCCAGCCCACACTGGGCCAGGAGGAGGACTTTTCTGCACAGTCTGATGATTAGCCTCAGCTAAACTGAGGTGTGGTGGGCCAGTGCCTCTTGCAGCCCTGTGCAGACCATAGCACACTGTCTCTTCAGTGCAGCCAGTGCCCTGTGGTGCCAGTGCAGTACCTCACTGTTTCCAGCTGTGTTGGATTTCCCACACTGTTTAGCAAGCTGCTATTTATTTGCTAGAGCTGTAATAATTTCAGTCCCAGCTGAGTCAAAAGCTTCACTGAGGCGTCTCTGCTCCAGCTCTGTCCTCAGTGGAAAATATGCACATCAGGTAGAATTTCATAAGCAACCCACACAAAGCTCCCACAGAAACCAAAGGTACTTTCTGAGATACGTTGTAGAGTCTGCCTATTGACAAAACCTGTGCTAAATATAACAACAAATTGCTGCTTAATGAGTAAGCCTTAATTTGGCAGAAAGGAGTCCTCCACTGACTTCACTGGCATAAACACTGGAGGTGTAGGAAGCCTTGCAATGGAGAGGTGAGGAGGGCAGGGTGGCAGGGTGGGATTGGGGTGTGATCTGGAAGTAAACAGTCAAGCATCTGCTTGACTACAGAGTTTTCATAACCTGAACAAGTTCATGCACTTTCATAGAAGGACAGGAAAACGCCCAAACCCAAGATGGTCTTTTCAATGTGACAATGCAGTGGAATAAAATGTATTTACTATATATTATTCCTATAAGAAATAAATGCATTTCTACAGAAATAAAATATTTCCTATGGCAAATCACATAGAGAGCAACCAATTTTGAATGGAGAGATTTTTTAAAGGGGGAAAAAAAGGAAGTTCCCAGGAGATCTTGTGTGAGAAAGACCGAGTAACATTGTTTTTAGAAAACAGATGTTAAAGATGAGATGAAACCACCATTGCTGGCAATCATGGTGCAGCTAGAGAGTGGTTTGGGAAAGTGGTGGGGAATTCTGTGCAGGGAAGGTGAAGCTGCCACACAGTGCCTGGTGTCCTGCAGACATCAGTGCCCTTCCCAGCTCTCAGCAAGTTTGCTCTGCTTGCACTTGGCTAGTACAAATGCAAATTGGCAGCACTCATTCCAGGTCTGCGTGTTGTGGAAGGCTGAAATAATAGCACGTGGGCCTGAAAAACAGGAAACTTAATTATTGGAGCGTTGCAATTAATGTAATAGGTGATTGAGAGTGCAAATGGTAAACAGCTGTGTAATGGGCCAACGAGGAGGCTGTCTGCAGTCCATCAAAGGGCTGTCTGAGGCCTCCACAGGGCACCTGAGGTATTTCATGACAAAGATATCCAAATATAGCACTTGAAGATCTCCAACACAAACTGAACACATGGTGCTGCTAATGGCAGGTGCTGGAGTGCGTGCTTCACCTAAGGATAAAATAATTACCTGGTTAAAAGCACGTGCTAAATGCATGATAGATGGTAACAACAAAAAGGCATGATGCAAGGATTGATTCAACCCAAGTCCTGGGGAGCCAGTGATGTAGATTGCAACCATGGCATTCTCCTCCTTCACCAAAACCCAGGCACTGCAAGGTGTAGCAGGACACCTGTGCCCAAGCAGATGGGTCCTTGAATCTCTGACAGGCATGCAGGAATCATCCAAAAAAACCCCAAAGCCATGCAGCTTTGACTGTCTCCTCCAGAAAGCACCTCAGGTGGAGAGGGAAGGGAAGGGAAGGGAAGGGAAGGGAAGGGAAGGGAAGGGAAGGGAAGGGAAGGGAAGGGAAGGAAGGGAAGGGAAGGGAAGGGAAGGGAAGGGAAGGGAAGGGAAGGGAAGGGAAGGGAAGGGAAGGGAAGGGAAGGGAAGGGAAGGGAAGGGAAGGGAAGGGAAGGGAAGGGAAGGGAAGGGAAGGGAAGGGAAGGGAAGGGAAGGGAAGGGAAAAGGGCTGCAGGGAAGGGGAGGGAGCCGCTGACCTGCCACTGACCTGGTATAATTAGTCACTGCTGGGACTGCTCATTTCTGCCAGTGGGTGTGAGAGGAGGGAGGGGAGGACTGAGTTGGAAAAACACACAAAGACAGAGCTTTGCATAGTCAGACAGGGTTAATCCCAGTGGGGCTTATGCTTCTTCTCCCTCCTGCACCCCTAGAAACTTCAGAAAACTCAGACTGACTACATAAACATACATGCACAACAAAAAATTATTTATGCAGGCACTGCTGAAGAGAATTTTTGCAACAATTCGAGCTCTGGGGTCAGAGTCAGAGCTGCCAGGGCACAGCCACATCACATACAGGGGAGCTTCAACCTGCCCATGGGGATTTTGATAAAATATGGGCTTAGACCATACTAAAGCAATAGGGTGTTTGTTGCTGGGGATGTAGCTTTATCTTTGGGGAAAAAGAAAACAAAACCACCAAATGACGGTACAGCCTGATTAACCCCAAAGCTGCTGGAACAAGGAGGCATGCCCATATCCTAGCAGCCAGGCTGCTGGTTTTGGGGGCTGAAGGTCCACATTCTTTCAGTGACTATTAAGCTATTGCTTGATTTCCTGCTGGAGCCATTCCCTGCTGCCTGGATGGTCCAGGACCTGCCGGGCAGACAGATGGCTCCGGGTGTGCACCTGAGGCACCAGCATGGGGCTCAAAGCTGTGCCCCAATTAACAGGTGCCAGCTGAAACTGCCCTGCTCCAGATCCCTCATTCTGCAGCTGGGGCAGAGAAGGACTCTGCTCTGTCATCTGCTCACCCCTCCCTCCCTTTCCCCTGTCAGACTCTAAGGTTTGGCAGCTCATCCTCCTGTGGTGCAGGAAGACAACTGGAAAGCTGGAAGAAATAGGCATAATGTGAACAGCATGCATTTTAGTGGATTTACATTCCACTAAGGAAAACTTGGTATGAAACTATCAGTGCATTGCATTGCATAAAAGGATGTGACCTTAAAAGGCTTTCAGTAAAATAAAGTAAGAAGGAATTTGAAGCACAGTGATAAATTTTAAAACACAGTATATTATACTGTGTTATATAGTTAACAGTCTGTTACCCTGCTCTTTCTCCCTAAAGGGTTAAAACCACTTTCTTTGAGAAGAAGGTTAATGTAATTTATGCTAGAAATTGTGATTACTATGGCAGAGAAATCAGGGCAAGTATTTTTGTTCATGCCCGCATTTTAGCAATGACAAATTTACTTTTCTAATGCCAGTGGGACCCCTCTGAAGAGCTGTAAATTATATCAGGCACACCTCAGCACATCAGTGCCACACACACACACAAGTGGCAGCAGAAGAAAGAGAGCCCAAGCAGGATAGCAGGAGGAACACCTTTACATCCCACAGCCTTGTGTGCTGCTTTTCCACCTGCAGGTCATTTGTCAGGGGGGTTACACCAGGGGTGAATTTATCTGTTATCTGCAGAACTTTTCATCAGCCTTATTGTTTCTATCACTGTATTGCCACTTGAAGACTGTCATGGCATATGGGATGTACTGAGCACGCAAATCCTCCAGTTATTCACCAAATGCTGTGAAACTTGTAGGTGGCTCAGTACTCAGGCAAACAGCATTTGCAGCTCCCAATTACTAGCAGGATGCCATGCACAAGCCCACAGTGTACTTGGGAAATTAGTAGGTAATTAGTGTGGATCAGGAGAGGTGAAAATTTTCAGATTTTTTCTATAGGTCTGTTGCTAGCACAATGTGCAATGGTTAGTTCTGAGCATGTTTATAACACCAGGTCCTCACCTCTTTAAGAAGAGACTATCTCTTAAGATGAGGATAGGTGCTGTCCAAGGAAAGCAACCTCTTGACATATATGGGCTCAAAAAAAAAAAAAATCTAGCTATTGTAATGGACATAAATCAAAAAATAAAGCACAGGCAAGCCTTGTCAGAAAGGGCCGTGTGTAAAAATGCTAGCATCTGAATAAATGGCATGTTATATTGATTGGAAAAAAAAAGTTCAAACAACATTTTCAAGTTGACAACTTACCTTTGGTGGGATACACAAAGAAGAATATAGAGTATGATAGAGCCCATGTCACAGGATTATTTAGGAAATCCTGAGGGGAAATGAGATCATAAGAGCAACTGGCAAAATGTCATAGAAAAGTAAGGGCAATATCCTGCAATATAGGTTATGACAGCTGGGACTGAGTATTTTATTTCAGATCTACTTAAATTGGCTTAAGATGGTTTTGCCTCAGACTGAACTAGAAAAATAAATTGGGAAGGAACTGCTTTCCTGGCTCTGAAGAGGGTGGGGAAAGCCAGGTGGCTTGGGATGTGCAGAAGGTATTTTGGGAGCTACAGATTAAAAGAAGACAGAATTCTTGCTACTGTGTCGTATTGCAGGGACAGTTGCCATAGCATCATTTGCTCTAAGAATAGATTTCTATAGCCCAGCAGCAGGTCAAAATATTTATAAGAGTGAGGATTTTTTTCAAGGCCAATTTCAGCAAAATGCAGGTCCCTGCACAGAACTGCTGAAAAGCACATAAGGTAACTCATACAACCCAGCCCCAAACTAGAATGATTTGGGGCAACTAGGACACACCATGTGGTGTCTGACAAGAGCTTCCACAAAAATCAGAGTAATCATTCTGCCTTGCCTGAATTTTTAACTGGGAGACAAAGTAACAGAGCATGCATTGTGAATCAAAGCAGAAGATTTGTAAGAGAGGGGTATTTCCGAGAGAATAGTGATCTGAAATTACTTTTCCTCTCATCCACTGTTTTGTCCCTCGTAGGGAACTTGGCAGCTCTCTGCACTCCTTATGGTTCAGAAAAGAGATTTCTGAGCTCAAACCAGGGCTCTGTCTGTCCTGTTGTCTCCAAATGTGGCTGGCAATCCAGCTACTCCAGTCAGAAGCAAAGCAAGGGCATCATGACTCAGCTGCCCCTTTCAGGCACAGCAATAAGGTGCCCCAGAGCAGGAGTTTGGAGGCAGTAGCTAGAAGCAGGTTGCCTAATTGAGCTTGTATTGTGCATTGATGCAGCATGAGAACTGTCCTTGCTTCCCAGGCAACACTGAGACAGAGTTAAAAAGATATTGAGCAGCACAAAACAGTTTCCAACTCTGTGGTAAAACAAAACCTGATTAGGGAAGCACACTGCTTATAGCAGACATTCTGCAATGCAGTTGATCTGCCTTCACTCCCTTGCCCACGTGTGGCTGCACATTGGGCCACACCATCAGGGCAAGCTGCACAAGCATCTCCTATGGAGAGGGTTTGAAAGGTGGAGTTCAGACTGTTCTTCCTGAAGAAGCATAAAATGCAATGACAGACTTCATAAAAACAACCTCCTTTTTCACTTAGGACATTTCTGACATAAGACAATATACATTTATCAGTATCACAGTTTCACACCTTGATCACACATTTGAATAACCCCAAGAGACTTATGGCAGAAACAGGCAAGCTATGGGCAGAAAGTACTTCCTCGTCTTTAGCAGTTCTAGGGAATTACAGTGGAAAAATCAAAGAATGACCTAAAAGGATGAGCAAGAAGGAAAAGGCAAGCACTAGAGTCTGCCATCTTTAGGGAATATCAATTAAACACGGAGAGAGACTTTAAGGAGAAATGGTAATACACTTTGTGCCTCTGGGCACTACTGCAGAACAAGTAGGTTGTTTTGTGCAGAGTATCTGCAAATTGCTTATCTGCCACTCCCATCAGAAAACCATAATTTCAAAATAAAATAAATGCAATGGCCTGGGCCTTAATACTGGCTGTTCTCAAAACTCACCAATGCACTAATATCTTCTTAGTATCCTTTCCTGATATGTTTGAGCTACACATGACAATGCCACAGAATTAGCATGATGAAACATTTTTAATATTGTCACTGTGATGTTCATATAAAGACATGTGCTAACTGTATGTTATTGTTTAATGAATATCTCTATGGTGCATCTCTTCCTGTTTACCCACACATTTCTATACCAACTCATGAACTTATGTTTTTATGTCTTAGTTCTTGTCTTATTGAAAAGAACAGCTGTCAGTGTACTGAAAGAGGCCCTCAGGAGAAACCCAGAAAATGTTGTGGGCAAAAAACTCTCCAGAATATGCTACTGGCAAAACACAAACATGTTTTCCTCTTAAACACAGCCTAACTTACCAGTCCCAAGACATTGTGCTGACGTGTAGCTGGGCTGATTTTGATAGCACAACTCTAAAATAGAAGTCAGCACATGCAGACATTGTGGGGATTTCTTATTATTAAGTCCCATAAAAAGCTCATAGGAGAGGGAAGAAATGGATCCTCTCAGTATATCAAGTGCTTTACAACCAGTGTGAAGGTTCAGCAAGCTATGAGCAAGCACACAGGATATGGGGTAGGAATAGAAAGGAAAAAAAAAGATAAAACAGATCCAGTCAGGTCACTTCTCTAAAGGTGTTTTATCTGGGCTGAAGCCATGGCATTCTGCAGAGCACACACTTGTAGGACAGGGACTGCAGGCAGAGAGGAGTCACTGCAAGTAAGGATACAAATCCTTGCAGAAAAATCACTGCCTCAGATGTGTGTGAGACAGGGTCAGGACCCTGTAAAACCTCCTCAGCTGCTGCTACCCTGGCTGCAGCACAGCCTGTTTGGGTTGAGCTGAACTGAGCATCACCAGAGTGCAGAGAGCTGCCTGGAGCTGCAAGGCTTCAGGGTGGAGACAGGCAGCACATCCCGAGCAAGCTGGCAAACCCCAATTACAGACCAATGCTAAACTGCAGCCATCCTCACTAACTTATTTTTGAAGTCATTGTGCTGTTTTTCTATGAGACACAAGGCTTGCTATCAATTGGGAATGTACCTGCTCATGATGCTGTGGTGGGTGGGAGATGTGAAGACCCAGCCCCAGCCCCTCTTGCAGGGACATCCCAGTGGAGAGGTGGAGAGACCCCCCTGCACCTTTTCATTTGGTGGGTTTACCTGTGGGGTTTTTGTTTCTCATCTGGTAGTTTTACTCTAGACTAGAGGTAATTTTTGTGAACATGATTATGGTACCGTGAAAATCTAAAGCTCAGTTTGCAGGAAATGTAATGATAATGCTACCAATTATTAGTATAAATATTCTGATTTATTCCCTCTATAAAAATTACAGGATTTTGGTCATAATAAAACAGAGAAACATCTTTATCCCCAGATATCAAATGAATGTATGCATTTGAAGGAAAAATAAAGGTCTCCTCCAGATTATGGAGACAACACATGTAATTTCCCTGTAACCACCTACTTTGGCCCTTATGGGAGTGCCATACTCCCAATCTTGCCAATCTTTCCTATTGACTCCTCAGCCAGTTTTCTTTTTCTGGTACTTTCTTGTTTCCTCTTCCCCCTTTCCTCCCTCCTTGGCTTTCAAGCTGTCTCTCTGGTGCTCAGAATGTGCAGAGTTAACACCTCCATCCCTGCTGCTTTTCCCATCCCAGTTTCTGAGTGCACCTCACGCTGAATTGGTGGTCTGGGGAGGTGCTAAGCTTGAAGGCAGCAGGGTGAAAGAAAGAGAATTTGCAGCCGTAGCCTTGGGAGACCAAACATCTGTGATGAATATTCTCAACAGACATTGCTGCTGATGATCAGAGGTGAGAAAAGCACCTATTGTTTTCCTTTCATGCTCTAGGCTCTCCCAGTGATATCTTTGCTCACTGAGTTTTTTTTGCCTCAAATTACACAATTCACAGGAAATCTCCTTGTATAGAGACTGTTGAATAAATAACTGTTTACACAAATCAGCTGCAGGCTTAAAGATGTTACACACTGAAAGAAGTCAGCTGCATCTTCTTGTCATATCCTGTTGGTTAAGCTATGTTAAGATGCTGAGACAGTGAGTCCATTGAAATCTTCATTGTTTTCTGTTTTAGCATCACTGAAACATACCCAATAGACAGAAGACTTGTCCTGTGGTTTTATAAAAGTAGCATTATTATTTACAGAACAAAACTCAGGGCAAAAAGCAAATATGGCCTATGTAAAGATCTAATGGTGCTACTTTTCTATACTAGGGTAAATACATAAAATACTAATGGAAAATTATTTTTGTGTAGTCTGTGTAGGACAATTTAAAAAAAATCCCAGAAGTCATCAAAGAAAGCACCTTTGTGACTCTCTACAAACAACTTCTCTTCTTGAAATCTTAAAATGTGATCCACTGGAAATGGGAAAATAAATTATATAGACACAAGCAACTTACCTGCCCTGGATGGCATAATATTGGGTTAACTGCTCAGTCAGTTATCAACCAACAAATAAGGAAATTTGAACAACCTGAAAATTCAGGAAATAATGCCAGTCCTGCTTTAACAGAATTATCACAACTACTTAATTAGCAGAAACTACTTAAACAGAGAAATTTCATTTTCAAATGCAGTTTTGCTGCATTTTTATTCTGACACAAGTTTTGATTTTATTCTTCTCCCACAGTTTGGCTGACCTAGATTTCACCTAAGTGCCTAATGTCTTTCTGGTGAAAGGGGGTTACAGCAGCTGCCCAAACTGTGGGAGCTGACTTGTTAGGAACCAAGCCAGACAGGCAGGCAAGGGCTTGCCATATAGGTTAAAAGCAATCTGGGTTAGCAAGGCTTCTCCAAACACACAGGATTATGCTGGTTTTGCTCTTTTGCAAAATGCACAGGAGATCTGCCAAAGTGTAGCACTAAAACTGTTTGCCAAAAATGACATTTCAAGTCAAAATTTAAAGTCATAAAGTCTTTTGGTTCTAGAAAGGCAAAAAAAGCCTCACTTAAGGAAAAAACAGGAAACAAAGGTATGTTTTAGCTGAGTTTAAGCCTGTCCTTCCACCATAATGCACAATTCAGTAGCAACAGAGTAATCATCCTGGGTCAAGCTGACACAATATCTGCTTTTACCCTTCAATACTCAACACCTAGATACAAGTTTTGAAAGGTTTCTACAGGAGGAAAAAAAAAGTGGAATACAGTAAGACAAAAGTGCATAAACTATAACCATTTGTACTCTATAGATGCATTTATTAAAAAGTGGGGGGGGACAGTACTTTCAGATTATTGCATAGTATGGTCTTGAAAGCACAAGGAAAATGCCCTATTAAAGGCTAATGGAAAGAGCAGAGACATGATGCCTTTATTGCTTTGCTCCACAGGAGTGCTAACCAGGGAACATCTGCAGCACTTTCCACAGAATCCCTCCCCACATGTGCCAGAGGAGAGGCCTCTGGCACCCCAGGAAAGTGCTGTGCTCTGAGCATCAGGAGAAGCAGCACCAGCCAGAACCAGGAGGGTCCATGGGCTGACATGGTTCACACACTGAACAGCTGCTCACACATGATCTCAGGCTTTGCAGCCCCATTTACTGAAGCTTCCTGAAGGCCATGCCCTCTGCTTACAAAAGTAACTGGAAGTTTTTATATTTGTATTTGACTTTCCAGCTGGATTAGCACCATCTGCTTCCATGTCCTGTGTCACCAGTGCCAGCACTACCAAGGAGGCCACCAAGCCTTTTGCATGAGTGGTTGATGTCACCACACTGGGGAACC
Organism: Erithacus rubecula; assembly: GCF_903797595.1. Lineage (NCBI taxonomy): Eukaryota > Metazoa > Chordata > Aves > Passeriformes > Muscicapidae > Erithacus > Erithacus rubecula. The sequence continues at coordinate 2,646,243 of NW_027635819.1, read as the reverse complement.
TTGGCTGAAAGCTCCAACCAAGCTAGGGCTGCTAGCAGAGAGTGTGGGTATTATCCCTGTGTGAGTCCTTCTGGAATTTATCCTCTGGGATAGATAGGCAGAGGTCTCATTGATGACTGCCTGAAGTGGAAACAACTGTCTGGTGCATGCCTCTGCTCTGCAAAGGGGTTGGGGAAGAAACACAGCCTGTCACTGTGAGTCCCCAGCATATCCTGGGTGCCCTTGCTGTAGATCGTGGCCAGCACAGCAGCACTGATTATGAACTGCTTGCAAGAAGGGATTCAGCCCCACCAAAGCACAGATACTAAACCTGTGGATGATCTCAGCTGAGGATTCGCAGAAATAAGGGCAGCCTTAATCTCCCTGAGGAACACAGACGGAGTCACAGAGTTGGAAATAGCAGCACACATGCAGTAAATAAGTGCAGCAGTAGCTGCCCTCCATCCACATGCCAGTGCTACCTGGCCAGGGCAAGGGGCATCTCAGGCCCCTGGCACCCACCCACACCAGCTCCAGGCACTCAGTTTCCCCACCAAGCACCAGCTGTGTCTTTGCTGTGTCACTGCTGCATTTCCATGCAGAACTCCACCTCTGCTATCACAGGTAGTGAGAAGCGTTGTAACATCGTGTGGTTTACATCGGCAGCTTAGCAATTTGGGAAAGCTGGAATCATCTGCAGCAATCAGCCACTGCCCCAGGAAGAAGAACACACTGTCCTCACTGACCAGAAATTCAGCTGAGCTCTTAATGGCCAAACCACTGTCACTGACGCTCCCACTTCTCGCTGAAATAACTATTACAGCCTGTTCTTGCTGTTTTAGCATAGCAACTGAGTGTCTTGTGAGAAACTGCCTGTTTGCAGTTTGTAAATTTGTTTCTAATGTTTCTTTAGATTGATTAAGCAGAGCTAAAGGAATGGGATTATCAGCAGCTCAGGCAGAGGTCCACTGCTGGCTGGGTTTTTTCACAGGCTGTGTCAGGCCAGATTTCCCCAGGCTGTCAGCTCACTCCTGAGATCAGCACAGGCACTGCCAGCCGTGGAAAAACGAGTGGAAATCGAGCTTTGACCAGACACAAATCCAGTACAAGAAATGGGGTGATCTGTGTGATCTGGCTGCAGTGTCCACACCAGGGTGCTATGTGCACCAGCAGAAGGAAAGCTGCTGTGTAGGCACCAGTGGGAGAAACAAGTCCATCTATGCACTTCAGAATCATGAATTGAATAACACCAGGAAAAAATTAGCGCTTAAAGCAGTCTTCAACCTGAATAACAGAATGGTTTGGGTAGGAAGGGGCCTTAAAGATCATCTAGCTGCAACTTGCCTGTCATGATCAGGGACATCTCCCACTAAACCAGGCTGCTCCAAGCCCTGTCCAGCCTGATCTGGAGCTTCCAGGGATGGGACATCCACAACTTCTCTGGGCAATCTGAGCCAGGGCCTCTCCACCCTCGTAGTAAAGAATTGCTTCTAATAGCTAATCTAAATCTACCCTCTTTCAGTTTAAAGCCATCTCCCCCTGTCCTATCACTACATGCCCTTGTAAAACATCCCTCTCCACTTCCATAAGAAAAGGCCTCCTTCATGTACTGGAAAGTGCTGTAATGTCTCCCCAGAGCCTTCTTTACAAAGAGAAACTGCAACTCTGTCAACCTTTCCTCTTGGTAGAGGTGTTCCAGTTCCCAGATCATCTTTGTGTCCCTCTTCTGAACTCACTGCAGAAGAACCACATTGCAGAAGGGCAAAACTACCTCCCTCAACCTGCTGCTCAGGCTGCTTTTGCTGTAGCCCAGGGCATGGTAGGCTTTTTGGGATGCCAGTGCACATTTCTGAGACATGCTCAGCTTTCTATGCACCAGTACCTCCAAATCCTTCTCTGCTCTGAACCCCTTCATCCCCCAGCCTGTATTGATTACAAGGCGCTGCCCCTCAAGCCTATCAAGGTCCCTCTGGATGAAAACCTTTTTGATAATATGATGAACAAAGGGCTGGTTCTGCATTTGTTTTTGTGCCAGTGAAGTTTTAGACCCCAGCAGCTTAAAAGAGAGAAGAGCTGCTCCTCAGAGCCAGCTCTGCAGGCTGGCACTCCGCGCTGTCCCGGGACACGCTGTCCCCTCCCAGTGTCACAGACTCTGTCTGGCACCCAGCTGCCAGCAGCAGCTCTGCACAGAGCGGGGCAGGCTCCCGGGGACACAGGGACGAGTTCACACATGTCCCTGGCTGCACTTTGAAGGGATAAAGCAGTGATTATGGATAATCGCAGCGGCACTCAGCAGTGGTGTGGGGATGGAAGCTGCGGTCTGGCGCTGCCGCTGCCCCACAGACAGAGCTGTTCGACATTCGTGTTCCTCACTGTGCTCCTTAACATCTGCTCATCAAGCTAATTTAAATAATCAAGTTATACTTATTGAGTTATGGACCCTATTGCTGAAGTTCTTCTCAGCTTTGATTGAAAGCTTTGACACTGAATCAGACAATTAAAAGAAATAGGAAAAAAACCACATTTGATGTAAGCTTAAATATTAGTATCTTTCCTCCATCCACCTATTATTCCATTTATTTTTCCTCTCTAATGCATGCAACAGTTTTGACATTTGGGATTAATATATGAACAAAAATGTTACATTTCAATCATGGCCTGAGATTTCTTTTATTGAAGTCCTTTACCATTGCTTGCCAGGAAAAAACCTCTTGCTATGCTATTATGTGAAATGACAGTGCAAAACATGAAAATAGAAAATAAAGTCTCTTTCTTGTGGTAAATCACTCTTAGTGGCAGCTCCCAACAGCACAACCAACCTTTCTGAGCTGCAGTTCTTAGCACAGCTGATGTTACACGCAAAGGTAAGTTCACCTTTTGCACATTCAGTGGGCTTCCTAATGCTGAAGGTTTTTCTCTTCCACACAGGTGAAGTGCTGCATGCACATGTGCCTGTCCAGATATGGTCTGTGCTGTACCCACATTCCCTCAATACGAGTGCACTGCAGCTCAGATTTCCCATCCCATGCATCTCAGATGAGTGCTCAGTTCAGACCACAATCTGAAAAGAGACACTGCATGCACCCAGTACTGTATCTCATGAGGCACAGAGACCAAATCCACCTTTTGGATTCAACACATCATCTTTCCCATGGATACCATGGCCTCTCTCAGCAAAAAACTGTGAAAAATGTACAACAAAAATCGGCTTCAGGTGATGAGGAACCAGAGGAAAAATCAACTATAAAGCAATGAGAGGTATAGAAATATCCCTGACTGGTCTCCAGGCAGAAAGCAGGGAGGGAGAGAGACTCTTCCTGACTTGCATCCCTTGCTTTAAAAGCTGGAGTTTAAAAGGGCCAAGGGGATTTGTAAATGGCTTTCTTTGGCACAGGATGCTGTGGCAACATCACTGCCCATGGCTGGAGGAAGTTTTGATCCTCAAGGAAGGCCCAGTCTCTCCTCTGCAGGAGGGAACCACTGCCAACAGCACCAGTGCTCTGAAGGTGACACTCAGCACACACCACTGCTCCAGATGAAGCCCAGGGCTAGTATCCCTTGGGAGCACCCTTGCTAGTGCTTGCAGCACCACAAAAAACACACAGAAGAGTGGCACTTTGAAGGAGAAATGCATGACGTTCTCAGGCTGGCTTTCTATCTCTGGCTAGATTAAATATATTCTCTCCTGAGTTTCAACAGTCTCTGAGAGAGGAACAGTGGATAGGGGAGAGTTAAGTTCATAAAAACATAACACAGCAAGTCCCAGCAGTACCTGCTGGAACAGCTCTTGCATGTGTGTGTATTAATTGTCCTTGACCCCCTCCCTGCAAGTATAATCATGCTAGTTATGAAATGATACATGAGGCTCAATAACAGATGCAATTCTATGCTGATGAGTATTTTGCATACTACAGAAATTATTAATGCCTCATGGACAAGCAGGTGAGGAATGGCTTTTTTCTTTTTCTATTTATCCAAAGGGCATATTTCTTCCTTTTCATTAAGAAAAGCATTTTGGAGATGGCTCTGATGAAGCTGTTGACCTTTCACTTGGAGAAAGTTTCACTTGGGGTAAGAATTAGCCTGCTGTAAGCACCACTGACATTAAATTTCACTTAAACATACACATACTCTTTGCAAAGGGATAGCACAGTTATGTCACTTGAAGTGCAGCTGGTTTTCTGCATGAAGTAATTCTAAGGCAGAAAAATGCTAGTCACAGAGATAAGCAATCAGTTCAGTGGAGCTGGGAAGGTTGGCATTGTGGGAGGCTCATAAGAAGGATAGAGTGATTTTTAGAGCTTCTCATGGAAGTAGCTTCACTAGGGGCTTTTTTAGAGTAAATCTTACACAGAGCACAGCTCTCTGAAAACTGCTGAAGTAAAACTATGGTAATTTCAATGAGAGAGATGGGGAAAATGCAAGCTTTTAATAGTCAGGAGGGTCAACGTGATATTGTTTATTTGTTTACTTATTTAGAGGCAACTTTATTTGTGATGTCAGAAGCACTCAAGAGGCTCGTTCTGGGATCTGGCAATATGTTTGCTTGATAACTGAGATATTTTCAAGCTGAGCAGAAGAAACTGTGCAACAAGCTTGCCTCACAAAAGTGCCACATTTGCAGAAGGTTAGAGAATTATTTTTGCCCTTGGAAAAGTACATACATATTTTAGCCATTAGTTCCTATATTACAAATCATCTTTTCCTGTAAAAGGGCTGTGGAGTAATAAAAAGTAGAAATATTATGTTTTGGTCAAGCTTGGTTTTACAGCACACTGCCTGAGACCCCAAAGACCCCAGGCTTCCTTACTCCCTGTGCTACAAGTTCCCTTGTGTTGTCTTGTCAGTGGACTATTTCTGCTTTCTCTGCTTCTCTGCCTTGCAGCAACATGAAAGTGCATCTATTGGGAGTGTTTTGCCACTTAAATCATTTGCCCTAGGTCCTAGGTTGAAAGGTTCCACAAAAATCATTGATAAATACTGTAAATATTGCAATTTAATTGAAGTCCTCTAATTATTTAGGGAAATATTTAGGGAAGAAGAAATATAAACCAGAAGCTGCCAGATGTTCTTTGCAGTCTTTTTGAAATTTCTCTGCCTATAAATTAGCAAGATTTTGTTCTCCTGGGAATTTTTCTTCAGCTTTGAATCTCTTTTTACATACCCTGTTGGAAAGAAATCCATATAGCTGTACTTAACAGCTGTGTGAATAATTGTGGCTTTATAAAAAAGATATTGACAGAAACCAAAAAAGCCCCCAAACCTACTGATGTTTACTCTGAAATAGATATCACCATTCACTTGTTGTTCAGCATATGGAAAGATGCATTTAAACCTCCTCCTTTAAAATGTAATCCAGCCATGGAGAAGAGTGTGCCTTGTAAGTACAGAAGGGAGAAACACAGAAGCACAGAATGGTTTGGGTTGGAAGGCAACCATCTAGTTGTAGTCCCTCCTGCCACAGGCAGGGACACCTTCCACTAGAGCAGGTTGCTCAGATCTCCCTCCAGCCTGGCCTTGGACAATCCCAGTGATGGAGCATCTACAGCACCTCTTGGCAACCTGCACCAGTGCTCCACCACACTTGCAGTAAAGAATTCTAGTATCCAGTCTAAACCTTTTCTCTTGCGGTTTAAAGCCATCAGCCCTTGTCCTGTCACTTCATGCTCTGATAAAAAGCCCTTCTCCAGCTTTATTGTAGGTCAATAATGTCTCCCTGGAGCCTTCTCCTCTTCAGGCTGAGCAATCCCCAACTCTCTCAGCCTGTCTTCATAGCAGAGGTGCTCCATCCTTCCTGGTCCTCCTCCCAGCTTGCTCCAACAGATCCAAGTGTTTCTTGTGATGGAGACCTCAGAACTGCATGCAGAACTCCAAGTGGGCCCGTCTCACCTGAGCAGAGGGGCACTAAAGTCTCATTTGCTGCTGGCCACACTGCTTTTGATTTAAGAAGATATTACACCCAAGTTGCAAAGATGAAAATAAATGCCTTGAATAGTTGTGTGCTCAGTATTATACACATGGTCCTAAAGATGTTTTTCTGTATGGGTTCTTCTAGAATTATGTTAGAAGACTGTGATAAGGCACAGCACTGGTCTCAGTGCAGGGCAAAGCTGTGTCCACACACCCTGTGATGTACCTTTTACACACTGCACTGCCTGGCACTAACCTGGGGGCAAGGAGCAGCTTTTGGCTCATGGAAAATCCATGGCCACAGTGACTCATCTGGCATTTATTGTCTTCACCAGTGACTTGGGGAAGAATGAGATAAAAAGGGCTGAGTTCAGCACTTTTACACGCAGCCTGGATCACTAACAAGAGCTGGGTGTTCTGGCTGCCTGCTGCTCTAGTGTCCCTCCTTTTGGAGATGATTATGTCTGAGATGAGGGAGGAATGACCAAAGCTCCCACAGTGACCTCCCTTCAAAGACAACCCCATCAGATGCTGAACTACATAAAAAGAATGGCTGATTATTTCCTCAGGAAAGAATGTTTTTCAAGAGTAGCAAAGGCACATAGTGCAGAGACAGGTATGTGTCACTTTGAGAGGTTTTTCTAGTTATCTTAGATGTTATAGACAACAACCAAGAGGCTGGGAATAGACTAGGAAGCACACAAATCTTTGATTACAAATAATTTTCTGCCTACTAATGATAGTTAAATTAATTTTGATGAGGGTCTTGCTTTTTGTTTGTGATGTCCTAAACATTTACAGCAGGTCTCAGACTCTGAAGTGCTATGAGGTCCATAATCTGCTGGTTCAAGGATGTGTGCAATGTCAAAAGCCTCCCTTACTGAGAACCAGGTTCTATCCACACCAGAAACTGTTGATTTCAAGCTTAGAAAGACAGTAGTACAGTTTCTTTCCTCTTGAAATAAATCAACCATGTGTTGATCACATTGTTACTTGCTACATAAAACCCTTCTGTATTCACATCCATCACCTTGTCATTTTTCAGTTTTCATACTTTCACTCTTTTTTTTTTTCTTTTTTTAATTTATTTTACAGCAATAACCTTCTAGCAGCTCCAGGACTCTGTATCAATCAGGTTTCACATGTGGACAGTTCCATCAGTCTACATCACCTCTGGTCTTCAGGCTCCTATCACCTGCTAATCCACTTCATAAAATCAACAAGGTCTTCAACTGCAAAGCTCTTAGGGGCTTAAGACATGGTATGCTACTTGGTCCCCAGCTCATCTTTTCACACCAGCCCTTGCCAGCCACAGCTCATACTAAACATCCACATCTAAGTTTCTCAAAGGCTAGAAAACAAACTCCTGAGTACAAAACCCAAATTTTGCATCTGCTTCCAAGGAGATGTGCTTCTGTGCCAGTGTGACTGCCATCATGCCAAAGTGCATCAAATTCCAAATGATACTCAGAGAAACACACATACACACTGTTAAGGGGAGCAGATTAACCCCTCCCTCTATTTTTCACAGATTCCTCCTTTGTGATTCCCAGTCGTATGTGAGTTGGCAGACATGAACACTTTGAAATGGGGGGCAGAGGAGATCGTTTTTATTGTTACCAGCAGAGGATGATTTTCTCCTGCACTTTTACGGTCAGATTTTTAAAGGCAGGCATCAATTTGAAATTTCACACACATGGTTCAGATACATCAATTTCCAAACCTTTACCCATTAACTTGCTTGTCCTGAAAGAGTACAGCTGAAGGTGACCCTACACAGGTCACCATAATTTCCTTTTCTTTCTGCCTGGTAGCTCTTACTTGAATTTCATCAGTATCTACTAACTCAATACACACAGTTTAAATAGGTCATTCTGAATTTAGTTACTGCCCTCCTTCTCCTCCAAACCCAACCTTGTTAAGTGTCTGTGGCTACACTGAACAGCACTCACCAAGGGAGAACTGCTGTAGGGTCTAAATCTCCCACCCAAGATCCCTGTCAGCCTAAAGAAGGTGAGATCAAACTCACTGACCTCTCAGCAGCTACAGCCACTGTCACAAAGGCCTTAAGGCTGCCATAATCAGCATGTAAAAGAAAGGTGATCTGCATTGCACAAAATGAGGAGAGAATGCATCCTTCCCAAGCCCGTGGCTGAGGACAGACAGTACACCAGGTCTGCATTAGCATTGCACTGCTTTACCATTTAGCTGTCAGTATCATTTTCTAACAAAGATTTTGATTTCCCAGCAAGTCTCCAGCTGGCAGATTGGTACTTGAAATCTAGCTGCTCCTTCTGTGCAGAATTATTACATAACCTCTCCATCCAGGCTTGTGCAGGCCCTCCTAAATTTGACAGATTAGTTGGTTTGACTTCCTGCTCTGCTGGTGACATGCAACAAATTCATCCCAGCCTAACTGGTGATTACACCACCTTTGTACAGACTCCAGGTGGGACTGAAAATTACGTGGCAGAAAAGTTTTGAAACACCTGTGTAGATGACAATCAGGAAAATGACAGCCCTGGTGGGGCTGACTGATTTGGAGAGGAAAGCCAGACTAGATCTTTGTGGAACAGAAGAGTTTGCAGATGTCAGCTTTCTGAGGTGCCTTTTAAAGCCTGTGGCTCCCAAATTTATTTGGTTGCTCACCCCTCTCAATTAAAAAAAAAAAAAAAAAAAAAAAAAAAAAGCTAAATAGTACATACATTATAAAACCTACATAAAAGTAGAAATTAAAAAAGGATCAAATAAACACTATAAAATAAATGTATCTTGTTTTTAATGGTACAAAAGATATTTTTCTTCCTGTATCCTAGTGGGTTGTCTTGCACACCACCTAAGGTTCATACCCCTGTACTTTGGAGACCAGTGTTGCTCTCTACCAGGCCAAGAGGAGATGGGGGTTCCACGCAGCAAGCTGCTGAAAGGTGGTTAGAAGGGAAAGGGACAAAAATAGAGCTGTGCAATGAACACCCTGCTCATGTACTACATGTCTGGCTATTCTGGGGTTGAGAGAAGCACAGCTTCTGAAACAAGATCTTCATTAACTGCTCTTCCCAAGCTCATTATCCACAGATGTTATCGGCACTTCTCTGTGCCAACCCAGGCAGCTGCAAACTGTTTTCTAAGAGGCACAGCAGGAAGAAAATGTGCAAGACCACAGAGGGATTTTGCTGGTCCTGGTTTTACAAAAAGGAGCAAAGGTGAAAAAGCCCATTCTTAGGCACTTAAGCAAGCAGTTTGTAGAGTGACACAGGTCAGGCCCTGCCAGATCCCCCGCTGACCAGCAGAAGGACACACAGGTGGCAGGTCTGGGATCCTGGGTGCAAAAGGCAGAGCTGCAGAATGCCAGCATGCACTCAGCAAGACAAGACAAGATGAACAAAACAGGAACAGCTCACCAGCATGAGATCAGTCTGGTCCCATATTTCAGTCAGACATCAACCAGCAATAACTTCTTATAGCAGGAGCATAAAGGACAAATACAAAGGAATCCTTCCCCTGGCATTCAATCTGGAAACCAATAGATTTCTCCCCTGGCCGAGGGCTTCAGGTGCATGCAGGCTTGCAGTGTTTCCTTGAAGTGCCAGTTTAACAATCTAATCCCTTTCTAGGCCTACTGGTACTTTTAGTCACTTCTGTCCTGCAACAAAGTTGCAGCAAAAAGTGCAAACTGCAGGCAAAATGCAAAATAGCACAGCTAGGCAGTGGCCAGCAGTGGTACTGCCTACAGTGGGACCTTACTGGTCACTGCCTAGCGAGGGTGCAGCTTCAGACAGCTTCAGCATCCCCTCTCCCAGCCAGTGCAGGGGCTCCAGCTGTTTGATCTACCTTCAGAAGTGCATTCTGCTCTTCAAGACAGCAGAAGCACACACTTTCCTGGAGAGTTTCCAACACTTGGCTCTTCTGAAATGGGTACTCTTTTCACACTGAAACAGTGTACCTAAACAAACAATTTTTAATAATGTAGCCCTCAGTCTCAATTTAATTTGTTTATTCTGAGGCCCCATAACACATAAATTGCCTAATTTAGTTAAGGTTATTTTTTTGGGTTGTCATCACTTGGTGGTAAACAGTAAAACAAAGAATAATTCAACTAACAGTTGTTTCAACAAGCAGTTTGTTTGGGGGTCTTGGTTAGATTGTTTAGGTTGTTGGTTTCAGCAAGATGTTAAATTAATTTCAAAAAGGTGACAAAGCAGTTCCATACTTGGTAGTATGTGTTGCTATTTCACACTTCAGTTCCTGTGTTCAGAAGCTTCATTGGTAGAAGTGTAACAACAAGTCTTAGCAATATTTTATCTGTTTTCATATATCAGTTAGCTTCTGTGCCTGGCCTAAAGTCAAGAATCTGCTACCAAAGCCACCTTTCCCTGGGTTAAGACCATTTCTTCCCACCTTCGAAGAGAGTGGGAAATTTCAATGTGAAAAACAAAACCTTTAGTTTCTATAAGACTGCACTTGACTGAAAGATCCTTTCTTGCTTAAAGTTCAAGAAATGCATAAAGAAGAGTTTTTGCAATGCAATATTTTACCCACTTAAACAAGAAATTAAGTAACTCCCTAATATACTTCTTTTAGGAAAAGTAACTGAGCTCCCCAAAAGAGAATTTGCACATGGAAAATCCTCCACATTGCAAAGTAATAGTAGTACAGAGAAAACAGGACTGACCCCAAATCTCCACTATTTCCTTTCTTTTTTTACCTTCAGATTTTTTTTTTTCTGTGACACCCTTGAACACACAGTACACAAGAGCAGTAACTAGATTTTCTTTCTGTCGAGACACCATGGTCAAGAAAACTGGAATCCAATAGTCAGAATCGTATTAGTATTTCTCTCTGTGGGACCTCAGCCCCTGTTTTTGGGGGCTGTCATGGATCCCCCATCCTTCCTGTCCCACAGCTGAGCACAGCTGCTCCTGTTGTGCCATGCCAGGTGCTGCCATCCCAAACCTGCCCTCCCGGGCACACGCGTGCCATACACAGCAGATGCTTCCTTGAGACTCCAGAGCTGATTTGAGGCACACAACAAACCAGCAGGAGCCTTCTCAGGGATCTCAGAGGCTGCAGCTGGTCTCTCAGAGCTAAACCCAGGCACAGCAAAGGCTCAGTCACATCCCTCCAGGTGCCACAGGCCCCGCCAGGCGCGGCTGCTGCCCCTCCAGAGCAGAGCACGCAAGGGGCAGCGAGGAACAGGCAATGCCACCAGCTTCCCACCCTAGCACCCACCTCACACAGGCAGGAGGAGGAGGCACACGCTCAGGGAAACAGCGGGGATCTGCAGCAGCTGAGTATTTTGTTGTATTTTGCCTGGGTGTAACAATCCACACAGTTCAGCACCTGCTACAAATAGGTAATGGCACCTCTGCATAAACCATTAAAGCCACACAGCTATAGATGTGCTCCTAAGCCCTTGCAATATTTCACTCACTGATCATTGCTCCTTTGCTACACTTGGGAGAACATCAAATGTGCATTAATGGCAGGATTTTTCCTTTGGAGGAAAGCTTATACATGCTGAAGGTAATAAAAAGATTTCTCATTTTGTTCTCATCTTTATTCCGTGCAAGACTATCAAACAAACACTTTTTTTTAAAGAAATGCAAACAGATTTGCAAGGAACTGTGAAGAAAAGATCATGTAAAATTTAGAAGATACTATTTTGATTCCTTCAGCAAATTCACATTCATTTTAAAAGTCAGATACTTTATTTCTCTTTATGAAGAACAATGATACCAAGGATTATTGACTCTTAGCACTATTAATCAAAGAATAGCATCAAGAGTAAGCAAAGTGAACAATAGAATTTTTCTAACTGCTAATATCTTTGAGTTTTTTCAAGGCATCAGCTCAGCTTATCATTCTCAAGGATGTCTTTTTTTCCCTCTGCCAGCCTGCAATGTCTGAGGCTCTCCTTCCACAGCTGTTAACAATCTGAGTTTTCAGTGCTGCCCAGTGCTTCACTTTTCCAGCCTAGGGATGCAGAAACTGAGACATGAAAAATAACCAGATGCATTTGAAATTAATAGACTTGAGTAACTATTTGGAAGCTGATGGATTATGGTGCTAGCAAGATAGCCACTTTGCCCCTCAGGGATTTCAGGAAAGATAATTATAAACATTTATGATATCTTCAGAAGGTGGGTGGTTTCCTCCCATGGCCTCAGCACTCCATGTCATATAAATCAGCAGTTCTCAGAATGCAGGGAGTGTCCAGGAGGGCAGCTGGGATCACCTTTCCTTCTAGAGGTGAGAGATGGTAAATTGCACAGGTGCTGCCAGCATCCATACACACATTGCTTAGCCAAATCCTCACATCTGAGCTTCTGAGCTGCTGCTGCTGCTGCTACAGAGCATCCCTCTTTATCCCTCTTCTTTATGACACCTGACACCTCACCAGCCACTTCAGCAGGCACCAGAGGGGACTCGTGTGGTGATCCTGCTGCCACCTGGCATCTCCCACTACAGGTCAGTAGTTCCTTTCAGCAACATCTCCCCAAAATAAACAACCTCCCCTCAAAATAGCCCCAGCTGAGCAGTCTGGTCCTCCAGACCTGTCTGCTGAGCAGGTGGCAGGCAAGAGGCATCCAGATCTTCCATCAGTCTTCAGTCACTGCTCGGCCAGCTGTCTATAGTGCTAGAAAGTCTGGGAGATAAGTTCCCTTTATAGGTCACATTACAAGCAGCATGTGCCTGGCCCAGAGCAAAAGGAGGGTCTGCCTCTTCCCCACCCAGGGTTAGTCCTTGTTCCCAAACTCTTTTAAAGTTAAAAAGGGGAGAGAGACAGGGAAAAGAGAAGGGGACAAAGATAAAACCTCTCTGTGTTCTCTATCTGTTACAGTTAGTTGCATTTGTCTCCTCCTGAGGATGAGTATCAACTTAGTCATGACCAGACAAATAATCTGCAGCATAACCCACAGAGATCAGAGTCAAGTGGGCTGTTGGCAATATTAAGATATTTGGTATTAACAAATGTATAGAGACATAAACCAGAGAGCTCATATAAATATAATCATGGTAGGAAGGAGAGGCAGGGGACATAATCAAGCAGCTGCACTGTCAGAAGTAGTTTATAATAATCTTTGACTCCTTGTATCATCCCATGTAAGAAATGGGAGTCCATCTCATCAAGTTGTGACTGTGATGCTAGAAGATGAGGGGAGCAGTAAGAAATACATTTTAGGAACTGGTCTTAAACAAATATTGAAATGCAGCTAATGCAAGATAAACAGCTATCTAACAAATTCATCCTTCTGGAGTCTGCTTATAGATGTGTCATTTTCAATTAATATCTGATTTTAACCTCTTTTTAAAATGAAACATATATTTGGAAATGAAACTGGCATTGCTTCCTCACAAGCCTTTGGACAGGATTAGCACCACACTCATTTCACAGGGTTACACACTTCACAGGGGGTCATGTCTTGCCATTGTCCATAGGGAGCAGAGAGCATCAAGTACATCTTTCCCATTCATATGTCTCCATGCTCAAGCAAATTACATTTTAGTACATGCAGACACGCTAAAATGCTATGGCAACACTGAGGTGGTGCCAGAGAGGAAGTGAAATAGTAAATTCAGCATGAAGGATTACAGACAGGCCACTCCTCCTGTTACAAAAGAAAACCATGAGGCTGTGACTGGGCATACCATCAGTCCCAACACACAGATTTCCCACTCATGCCATCTCATTTTACTGTGTAAGTGCTATTTAGTGGCTCTGTAATGCTTTGTCACCTGGTTTCCCAGGATAATTTTCAATGTCATTGTTTACTTCCTCCCTACATTTCCCATACAGCCTCAAACTAGATCAGACCCTGAGGCACCTCATTCCCATCTGCAAAGGAGAGCTAGAAATCTGTACTATGCAGACCTCACACTTCTCACTACTTTGCTTTCTAGAAGTATTGACAGGTTTTTTATCAACAAAAGTGAGGGCATGCCCTGCTCTGCATTACAGCATGCCAGAGCACCCTGCAGCGCAAAGGGTTCCTGTGTCTTCTCCTGTGTCTGACACTAAGCTGTGCTATAGCTACAAGTTTCACTGATCATAAAGGTGTTTGTAAGATATAGGCAATCTGTAACTGCATCCTCTATGTCCTGTCCCAATATACAGACAGACATCTCTGCTGTCTGGGGCAGAGGCTATGAGATTTTTATTTTAGGGGACATGCCACATAAAGCCCAACAAGAAGTTGAAAAAAATAGTCTATTCTCAATGACTTGTTTGTTTCAGTGAACTAAATTTCATGTGACTGACTGCCATGGCTAGGTATGACAAGTGAGGATGATGAGTTTACTGAGGAACAACTGGGTGAAGCCATCTAGTTTGTTTGGGTTTTAGTCACAGAGGTATGCACTACTGTGTTTCACATACACCCAGCCTCTGAAAGATCTTGTCCCATTTTTTCCTCTCCAACACTTTTTCAGCCTATTTAGTTGCCCCCAAGTTTTGCAACAAAGATTTGCCCTTTGACAGTGTTCAAGTAAGAATAATCTTTGTGCTCAAATCACCACATTTGATTATGGACTTTTGTAACTATTAATCCACTTTCATACTACCTAGAAGATCTGACAATATTATACAATATTTAAACACTAACCACTACTTTACTCTAAACCTGCATACCTGCTTTTTAATTTGTACTTGAAATCACTGGTGTAGCTGCCTATCTGCCCCCAGTATTTTGCTGTGGACAAGGCCCTGCAGCTACTGTCAGTGCTAATTCATGGTATGGTGGTTCAAAGCCAAAGATGCCAACTGTACTGAGAAGTGCTGCTGAGATTGTATTTTTGTGTTGTAGTGCAGGTTGCTTAGTGACCTGCCACCAAAACAAATGCATTCACTTGTATATTTAAAGACCAGCCTTTCCTGAACAGTCCAGCATTTTGTGGGGACACCTGTTTCTTGCATGCTTGAAATTTCTGTCCTGAAATGACAGGCTTCATGTTGTACTCCATCTGGTTAACACTTTTTTATAAGGAAGTTGTGCAACATATGCGTAATCCTCTCTGACTCATCTCACACCAGCTCTGGTTAAATCACACTTCAAGGTCCAAGTCGTCAGACCGACTCTGTGGCAGAAAGAGTCAATAAAGCTCTGCCTTTCCCAGACACGTGGCAGCTGACACATTTGTCTCTCATTCCTTCACCCCTGGTGAAAGCTGAAGGTGTATCGAACACTTCCTATCCAAATACTCCCCCAGCTGCTTGTGAACAATGGGGCAGTATAAGGGGGCAGGGTGCTGCCCACCAGCAAGGTGCCCTGCATGGTCAGATCACCCCACACACCCAAACATGGGCTGAGCACAGAGTCCCACTCATGTAATGGGAGGGCTCTACCCTGGAAAGGTCATATTTCATATCTCACATTCTGTGGCTGGAGGTTGCACAGTGCACTCAAGAACTGTGAGTGCAGGTTGGAGGACCGTGGCACACAGTGCAAGCTCTGGGGTAGACAAAGTGTCCAAGTGTATTGGCTTTTTTCTCCTTACACTCAACTCCAAAACTAGCTGAAGTGTTAGTAAATACTAAATGAGTACGAGATTTATGTAATAAAGCTTCAAGTATGTGTAATAACAGAGTGAATGACACCAAACAAGATGGGAACTCCCCATCTGACCAGCGTCACTGATATCCATGCTCACACCTTGTCCTCACCTTGTCCTCACCTCAGCTTGTCACCCACAAAACATAAAAAGCCCCAAGCCTAACAAAATGAAAATGAATAGAGAACCTATCATTTATTTGCATTAGCATGCCTACCATATCTGATTGTGGCCTTGTTTTAATTTAGAGCTTGATAAACATTCTTAATGTTGTCTTAACTAGCAAGCTTTACAAGAACACTCTGGGGCTGAGAAGAGGAAGACTCCTGAAGAAACGTTTCCCCCATTTCCCTTGCCCATGGTGATGCTATTACTGTCTCCATTATACACCTCGTACACAAGGTGCAATACAGTCAGGAAAAATGCCAATTCAGCTGTTTTCCACACCCTTTTGGCTTGGGAATATTTTAACTTTCCAGAGGACGTGTGCCAAACAGCTGACCCAAAGGTTCCTCCCTGATTTATAAAGCCTAAATCCCATTGAAGGAACATAGAAAGATTCCCTTCTGCTAAGGCACTGCCTCTCATTCCTCCTCTACCCTTTAGCAGTCAGGCTACGTCAGTTTTGAATGCTGTCCATATTCTATCTGGCAAAACCTAACAAATTTGATTCCAGAGTGCCCAGAAACATTAAGAAATACCTTGAGTTCCTGAAAGGGAGAGTCCCAGCAGCCTGCAATGGTAGTGCTTTGCTAGCATGAGTGTTCTGACAGCACTAACTTCCTGTGTTGGCAAGCCCTTAACACAACTTAGACATCCTCCCAGAGAAGCCTTTCAGCCTCAAAGGGCAGAAAATTGCCATTTTAGCTGGGTGAACACAGTGCCACTAGCACATCAGTGACTTCTGTACCAGAAGGGAACAAGAAAGCAGCCCAGGTATCCTTCCACTGGAGGTGTTAGCCTTCCAAGGGAGATGTCACCCTCAGAGCTCATCTTAAATGACCCAAGCTGAAGGAAGTCTGAAGAAATACTGCAGAGGGATTGCATGTGAGCCAAGTGCACAGCACCAGGATGGAGGCAATAGGAGTCAGGAAAAACTAGGAATGTGATGGCAACCTCCTAAGCTGCACTAAGTCTTCAGAGACAGTGCAACAATATTAATAATATTGACATTTCTTTGTCTTTCCAGGAGCTTTAGCTGGTATTTGCATAGCTAATAATGCAGTGCATCACTGAGCTTTCACCATCATCATCCTGGAGAGAAGGCTGGAAAACAACTTGCTCCCAAATGCCAAAGTTTCAGGCTGTCTGTAAACAAGAGAAGTCTACCATTGGTTCACTCCTTAATGCTGGCATAACAGTCACAAAATATAATGTTCTTCATTTGATTTTAAACCACACAGGTCAGGAGTTAGGGAGTGAGCAAAAGGGAGAGATGTTACTTCTGCAAACTGCTACCTCTGGTCTTTCCTGATAATTCCCACTTGCAATTTGCACGGTCTCAGAGGTGCCTCTTCCCAGTACATGTTTTGCAGCACAAAAAAGCTAGGGACATATTTTGGCAATAGCAATTACATACTGGAGATAAATGCCAACTGAATGATGCCCTCTCTATTGCAGCATCTCACTGGGCATGATGAACAATTTCTGTATTTTGACCTCTCAGACACTACAGGCAATACAAATATATCTGTAATATTCATTTCTGTGTAGAACCAGACAAGTTCCTAGTTGAGTAGTTTTGCAAGTGAGATACTTAAAGAAACAGCATTTCCACTTTGCAGATAGTATGACCATTTTGAGGTAAAACACAGTTGCTTTATTGCAGCTCTCTTCTACTCAGAGAAACTCCACTTGTAGAAAGAAAAACAATAACCAACAAAAGATTTTAAGAAAAAAAATCCTACAGAACTTGAGTCTGCAGGTGTTCCTCTTCAAAACATCTTAAGGAAAGCACCCTTCTTCCTTCTTCCACTCAGTAAGCTGCCTCAATGGAGATGTTCTGTGAATACCTGTCACATTTAATTCAAGAGACACCTGCTTGGGCACCAGAGCAGAAGTGTATGTGGAGGCTTGCAATTGGTTGTAAAATGCTCACAGCACAAAAAGAAATCAAGGCAGTTTTGGATTTTGTCTCCCTTAAACATGATGTTGTCACACACTTTTCTAACCATGCCAAACCAGAAAAAACAGCATCTCCTTATATGTGGTTGCATCATATGTCACTAAGTACACAAAATATGGTAATATCTATAAAAATCAGTGTTCTGCTCAGTGCTTTGTCCAAGTGTGTGTTTTCTCCCAAGGCCGGTATCACATCAAGCCCACAAGCCATAAACCAACGATTGTTAACACTTCTAGTTTTCTTAATGCCTCAGTTTTGCTTTCCAGCACCTCTGCACTGGCCTCAAGACTGAGTCACTCTGCTTAGTCTTTGCTACTTCAGCCAAGTGAAGGGACATGTCAAAAGCACAGTTAAAGAAGGTTCACAGGTCTCTAAGTACCTGCATGCCTGTGAACTCAGTGATTTGCTGCACATGCACACACATACTTATGCCATGGACTACACACACACGTTGACACAATGCAGGCACGCTTGCTGGGCATTGCATGCTTAACAAGGATGGAATGTCTGACCCTCCTTCACACTGTTACTCATCACACAGGTGCTCAACCCCAGGCGCTAAGTTGGGGAGTTTCAAGACACCTTTCAGCAGTGTATGTGGTTCAAATACTCTGTGGACTAAAAATTTTGTGAAAATATTTGATTTGTAAGTCTTTCTGATACCCTTGGTTAAAAGTCCTGCTTCTGTATGAAAGTCAATGATTTCACTGATTTGAATAAAAGTAAGTTCTTTTTGGAAGAAGCATCTTCATCCATCTTCCAGAGAACATAAAATAAAATATCTAGATAACATTACTTAATCTTTTTCTTTTATAGGTCTTTATACAACTATTACAGATAAAACAAATGTTTGTGAATAGAGGGATTTCCTGAATTAAAGAAAAGCTGTAAATTTCTACCTGCCTTCTGAAGTTTTTCTTTTGAACAAGAACTTATTCAAGATTGAGGGGATTTTTAGGTTTTGAATGCTTTTACGTAATGCTTAGAACACTTCTGTCTCTGTGTTTCAAAGAGTATTTCCTCATTTCAAAAGTGTTTTTTCAGATGAGCAGATTGCTTAACAGTTGACTGTGTAAACAACTTTGCCTACAAGGTAGAGTACTCATCGCTGAGAAATCCTTCACAGAAGACACTGCAGTTACTTTGCATCAATCACAGTGGAAATGTAAGGAATTTTTAGCATCATGTCAGAGAATGGTTCTATGACTACGCACAAAATCTTGTGTTTCTTTTTCTGGGATCAAACCTTGTCAAAATTACTGAGGTGATATTTCAGATTTCAAGACTGACAGTTCACAATATGTGAACAAAGACCCTGTTCTCTCTGTGGTGTTCTGGGTCTAGTGCCTTGCACTATCAGTACATTAGCAATACTTCATTCTCTCACTGAGTGTTCCTGCACCTTTTCAGCCCCCACATAAAACGTACTATTGCCTTCTAAATCAGACTGGCTTTGCAGTAGCTGCATGTCCTTCTTTCACTTTTCTTCTTGGCTGCTTTTGTCTGGTATCAGATCAATGTCACACAGACAAGACTGAAGCAGGGTGTGAGGATTTATTAGGAAAGAGAGGTATTGCCCCAGCTTTTCTTCACACTCCTTTCAGAGCAGTGTCTTTGGATACCTCTGTTGCACCACTGCTGGCTGCCAGAGAAGTGCAGAATGTGCATTCTTCAGCCTCATCCCTCACACTTACTGCAACAGGAACAAGCTTAAACCTTTGACCATCATGCAAGATGGAGAGTAAAGACTGCTATGAGGAGCTGGTAAATGCAGAAGCTGACAGACATCCCTCTGTGGTACCATTAAATTACATACAGCTTGGTAAAGTCCAACTGGCCACTACATCTTCATCCTTCTGTAAGGCTCTCCTGGCCTTTTTTTCCTCTTCTGCTGCAAAACACAATCCATTGTCAGTGTAAGGTTAGATTTTCTTTTGCCTACTTTGCCAAGAAGTCTTCAGCCAGGTCTGTGCATTTAGCATTAATTGCTCTAAGTACTGGAAGGTCTAATTATCTAAGCTATCAGTAGCTGGGTTGCAAACAGGGCCAGCAGTCAATTTGCTTGCTTCTCCAGTTCCACCTTGTTTTTTCATTTACTAGAACAACATCCAGCTTCCTTTTATTTTCTCTTTTTTGGATTTAAGAAAACAGTTCCATATTCAATTCAAAAAAACATGAAAAAAGCATGTTAAAACATGTTTCTACAGTGGGAATGTAAAAATTTTCATCATAACACGTTTTAAATTTTCTTTTTAGTCTACTAGACTTTAGTCTACTAGAACTTATCCTCTGAGGTAAGTGACCCTTGCCTTGTTAATGGTAAGACAGAACCAGACAGGACACCCTGTAAGAGGCAATTTTAATGCACTTCCCACTTTTGCAGAGTCAATAAACATCTTCAGAAGAAACACATGAAATGTCACATTCCTAATACTACCACATATTTCTATGGCAGAGAAGGTAAAAAGAGTCATAACGCAAGAACCCAGTGGACAAAGTAGTGGGATCTGGAAAGACACTGAGAGAATGACACTTTCAAAAGGCAGATTCTCAAGAGCAAAAGATCAGCAAGTTAGGAAACAGAACAGGGTTTAAAAGAAGCACAAAGCTTATCAAGTACCTTCTGCATGTGAGGAAATCCAGTTTAACTGATTCCAGGATGAGATCTTTAACAGATGGAATCTTTAACAGCTTACATTAGCAATACCTGCAGAGCACATTGGCAACATCACGTGAAACAAACCCCACTGTGCCGTGTGATTAACAGAGACCACATGTCACACCAATGAGGAGCTGTGCTGGCTTCAGCTGGGGTAGTTTTCTCCACTGGCTAGTACAGGATTTGTGCTGAACACAGGGTTGATAATACAGAGCTGTTTGTTATTGCTGAGCAGGGTTTGCACAGAGCCACGGCCTTTTGTATTTCTACACTGGTGAGGGAGTTGGGAGTGCATGAGACATTGGGAAGTGACACAGGTGACACAGGACAGGTGACCCCAACTGACCAAAGGGATATTCCAGACCACATGACCAGTACATAAAGCTGGGCAGGAGGAGTGTGGACAATAGGGGTAATGGTGTTTGTCCTGCCAAGTCACCACTGCATGTGATGGGGCCCTGCTCTCCTGGGGATTGTTAAACACCTACCAGCCCATGGGAAGCAGAGAATCAACTCCTTGTTTTGTTTTGCTTGCTTTTGTTTTCCCTGTTAACCCATGTGCTTCCCTCTTAACCCATCTTTATCTTAACCCATGTGCTTTCTGGCTTTTACCTTTCAATTCTCTCCCCAGTCCCACTGGTGGGGGAGTGAGTGAGCAGCTGCCTGAGTTTTGGCTGCTGACTGGGGTGAAACCATGACAGGAGGCTAAGCACCCTCACCAGGCAGATGAAGAAAGGACAAGCAAGCTGAATCCTGCATTTCTTCTAGTCTTTCTGCTTCCCAACTGACACAGCTTAGAAGCAGCACAGGCTGCCTAAGGCATATCAAGTGCCAAATCTCCCCAAGCATTTCAATGCAGGCTTGACTCAGCCACAATGGCAGCAGTGGGAGGTAAGAAGCTCAAAGAGCCACTGGGAACAATAAAGGCAGGCAGCAGAGAACACGATGATGATGATGATGATGATGAGCAATGAGGCATTTAGACAGGGTCACAAAGGATGGAGGGAAATCTGAGCATTTAGTTTTACTTTTATTTTTAAATAGCTGCCATTGCATATCACCTGCACTGGACTTTCCCAGGGATCACTGTCAGAGAAGGGCTGACCAGCTTAGCAGCTGGCTTTCAGTGGCAGTCCAGGGCAAGGACAGTCACCATGCACTGCAGCTTTCAGAGGGGCATGAGGGCAAGGCATCACAGCTGGAGAAACACTGCTGCACAAAGAATTCATGAGAGCTAGGAAATTAAGCTAAGGTATGGACAAAAGCAGGGATCTCAGGAAAATTTCCTCTGAAGGCACAGGGGAGAGTAGACATCATTGGGCAGAGTTACCAGAACCATTTTTCCACAGAACAGTTCTCCACCAGATACATGTTTTCCTTTAGATTTTATGTCACTTTGAGCTTTTTATTAAAACAGTCTCCAGACTTGAGAACTGAAATGAAGGATTTTGAAAAAGGGTGATCACAGTCTGGTCTTGCTTGTTACTAGTACCAAAGTCAACAGAAATCATGATGCAAAGAAGGTCAGAACTCTTACAGATGAACTAGGAGCCATGGTTTCCACCAACCTGGTTAGCAGGTAGTAACAACTACTCAACAGAATTAACTTCTGACCATTTTGGCACGTACAGTAACAGTCAGTACACAGCCATAGAAGGTCCTAGAGTTTTTGTGCAGCTTGGCCAATTTTCATTTACATTCTGTGCTGTTACAGCAAACTCTGCACACTGAGTGCCTAATGAGGGAGATTAGACTATAAAAACCAGGATAATCTGATGCTACCACCTCAATGAACAGGTACAGTGACTACATATGATGTAATGCAAGTATGGTACATCCTGAACAGTGGTGAACAGGAGATCTGATGCTCTCTAGTAAAGCCAGGGCTGTGACCAAAGACTTTATCATTGTCTTAAGTATTTTAATCCTGTCTGGATTCTCTCATGCCCAGTTAAGAGTCAGGCTCCTGACAAATCCTCTTCTTCAGTGGGAACTGTTAGTACAGACTCTGCCATCTGCTCACTCTGGTGTTCCCAAGAAGTTACAGACATACATAGGCTACTCTATTTCTGTTGAGTTTATTAAACTGGCCTAACATGCACAAAAATTAAGGAGAGGAAGGATAGACTCATACATTAAAATTGCACAATAACGTTAGCCTGATTTCCCTAAGAAATTCTTGGTGGGTTTTTTTTTTATGAATACTTTATAGCAGTATTCATTTATGAAATTATTGATGTCAAACCTACCTGGAGCAGAGTCTCAAAATTAAAGTCCTTGGAGACAGATGATCCAAACCCTGTTTCTTGCTACAGCCCATACTTCCTGGTAATTTTAAGAGGTCACTGGGTCTGTGCCTTAGTTTCTGCCTTTGTATAATGGAGCAAATATTTCTTTACAACACATCAACAGCACTTTGCACTAAGGTCAGTCATGCTGTCAGGAGGAAGTATCAGTGTTGTATGTGGCACAGCTGAGTCATTTTCCAATGGTTAATGATGTGGTAGACCCACCTTTACCAGTCAACATCACCTCCTTTTCATGGCCCAGCTCAAAGCAGAATATGGGTTATGGGATGTTACACATGATAGGCAGTAACCACCTACAAAAGGAAGAAAAACAAGCCAGTGTGTGTGTCAACTCATGTTTAACATCAGAAGAGAAACTAAAAACTACAGTTACACTTGTATTAGAAAGGAGATCTGTAGAACGGAGGAATTGATGCCAAAGGATCAAAAGTCTGTGACACTCTGGAGAAGTAGAGGAGGAATGGGAGAAAATAAAGGAGTTGTTTCAGAACAAATAGTCTGCTCCAAACTGGACAGCCATTAGTGGTCAAAGCCTGCTAGCTGAGATTTTGGAACACTCCTTTAAGCTCAAGTGCATTCAAAAGTAGCACGGATTATGCATTAAAAGAATTCAGTGACATGAACCCAAACAAGCAAAGGATGGACAATGGGGAGACCCACTTGTAAAGCACATCCCTGATGTGAACAGCAACGCTGGGGTGGCTGCAGCCTTCTCACAGTACTACCTGCTGTCTGGCCCTAAGGCTGCTGCAAGGTGGGACTGGAAGCCATCCACACACCTCCTGGCAACCCACAGGGCATCTGCCTCACACAGTGGATTTTGTTTCTTTACAGCAGATCCCATTTTCTGGTTTGGTTTTGAGCGTTTTGTTGGCAATTTCTTGTTTGGGCTTTTTTTGGCTGAGTTTTTGTTGGGTTTTCTTTTTGGGATTTTTTGTTTGCTCTTTTGGTTTTTAACTCCCTGAAGTTTTCACTTCATGCACTACAGGAAAACAAAGCATGCTAAAGTGGGAGATGTGCTACCCCTGTCCAGAAAACCAGAAAGAGCACAGCCATCCTAGGAGGACCCTATCTTACAGGTTAGCCAGTAAAATGCCTGGTAGCCACACATGTAAAAAGAAAGGAGAAAAAGGCAAGTTCACTATTTTGAAACTATGGGATGGAAACAAAAAATAATGCAAGACTGGCTCATTCACTGAATGTTTTGTCTCACATACCGGTTAGGATAATGCTGTGTGTGAATGGAACAAAGAGACATCCAGGCACCTAAAACATTAGAAGAGAACAATACAAGCTACAGAATCTGAAAACAATCACCTGTTTACTGTAAAAAAAAATCCCTCCCATTGTAAAAAGGAACAAATTGGCAATTTGAATTGCAGGTTCAGCAACAAAAAATGTTTAGTGAACCAGTGGGTCCTGAGAGTTTTTTGGTAGCATACAATCAAGAGAAAGGAAAAGGGAAAACTATTGAGCTTACTTGATTCTAGATGATTCAGATTTTTGCTCATTCTTACAGCTTGAGAATTCTTTGGTTGGTTGATTTAGCCTGGCCACATGAAGGCTGAGAGAGGACAACCATGTCTGAAAGACTGACAAGTGCTGAAACTATGACAAGATCACACACACAAAGCTAGGAAAACATGCACTTCAAATAGGAATTAGGTATCTAATTACTGATAGATGGAAATTCCAAATAACCTTCTATGGCAAATTTTTGATAAAGAACTTATGACTTGACAAATCTTCAGGAAATATGACAGAAGCAGCCCTTTGAACTTCAGAGAGGAATCCAGATCGTGTCTTACGATCATGTCTTATGAGCTCATGGGAGATGTGCTTGCCATTTTCATAATTTACATTGCCTCACAATCACTGGCTTTTGACAGATACTTACACGAATCAGGAAGCAATTGTTTTCTTCCCCTGTGTGCACAACTCAACACTGTTGTCCATAACTTCTGCGTATAGACTCAATTTTTCTGAATGCTGGAGATCACCTGCAATGTAAGACTTCAGACTGGTGGAGAAAGGCCTTCTGCTGCTCACTGCATTTGGCCCTCTGGATATTATGTGCAAAGTAGAAGTATTGTCTTTGCCAGAGCAACACACTCACACTGGTCTCCTTTGCTCTAATCCCACATTACCTTGTATGATAAGTTTTGGTCTTCAAGTACCAGCCAGCACTTGCTACTGCCAAGAAAAATTTTTGGATGGTTACACACTTAGCTAACAGCAGACATCTTTCATCATCTGCAACTGCAGCAGGGTGAATAATGATGTAAATGATCCTTTCCAGTATTTCCCTTTCCTAATTAAGAGAATATACATTTGATTCACTAAAGCCATCTGTGTGACAATTATACTCTCAGAAAGTTCTGAAGCAGTTTTCCTCATCCAGAGCCTCATCTGTTTTGATCCTATTGTTACTCATCAGGCCTAATCTAAAGTTCCACCTCTCTGAAATGTACACTTCCTCAAATGATAGGATTGTGACTACTGGGCCTAACTACAAAGATATTTTGAAATTACAATGTTAATGCTCTTCAAAGTCTTCAATTCTCCAGCTGCCTCTAATAAGGATTTTCTGCTTCTCTCACCCTTGAAATGTTCCTTTATTTTTCAAATTGTTCATGCAATATGGAAGATCCTTCAAAAGCCTGAATAAGAAAATTAATTTGTCCAGCTTTCTTGAAAACTGTCTGCTGATTACTTCTTACAAGGCATATCTACTTTCAGGTTACAAATTAAAATGTTTCCCCCACATTTAACAGTATGACTAACTGCTTTTTCTATAAAGTGGGAAAATATTTTCTCCTGTATCATTCAGTTTAAGCCTTTTCTTTACTACTACCCACCACCGAAATGCAAAGGCTTTGCCAGACCACAATTTCACAAAATGAAAGAGCATGAAACATGACCTTTTGCTTAAAGTACAACTCTTAATGACAGGGAAGTCGAAGCTGCAGCATTCACATTTAGCTACTCAACAGGAAAAGTAGTTTACCAACCAGTACTGAAATACCCTAGAGAAAACAGATATATACACTCGGACAAGTGTTCTCCAAAACATATTTTTAATGTAATCTGCATTTGAAGCCTAAAGAGAGTAGGAGCAGAGAAATATGCTTGTTATTCCTTTTTTACATTACTGTTAAAGCTAAATTACTTCACGTAAAAAAGAAAATGCATTATTTCCATACACGGAGCTAGCCCTGCATAGGAAGTCTTTGCAATAGAATGGAACACAAATACAACATTATTTAAAACCAAACCAACAACAACTTTTCGCTCCACCCTCATTGAGGGCTCAACAGTTACTTTTACACTCAAAGCTAAGAAATATGAGCAGTCTAGTATGTCTTTCATCAGAACTACCAAAATTACTTTGAAGCGTAAAATACCAGTTGGCGTCATTGTAGTCACAGAAGGTAAAATTAGTGTTTAGTCTACTTTTTCATGCTTCTCAATGTTTTAGAGTATAACAGTCATTCCACTCAATATTTCAAAGCATGAGGAAGCTATTTCAAGAGCAGCCATATCCTGCTACTGTCACCTTGCAGCTGGTACAAAACTGAGGAGAGGCACGCTTTCCCTCAGAAGGTTTTTAGCTAATTACAAATCCTCCTTTTTGGATTTTGCTATAGCACTGCATTACTTTTTTTAAACTAGTGTTTGTAAAAAAAGGAAAGATGTTAATTTTAACCAGTTGCAAAACAGTTGTCAAAAGACAGCTCTTTGTGGACTTAGGAAATGCATGAGACTACATCTTATCCAGGGAGTGTTGTGAAGTATATATGGAAAACTAACCACAATGTTGCCCTGCATTTCAGAAAGTGTCTTTACACTGCACTTAAACAGAACAGAGACACTGCAGACAGCTGGAATCTTGTTACCGGCCTAAGTGATACAAAAATAGGAATATAATTTTAGATTTTTTTAATGAGAATATTTTTTATTTTCTTTGTTGAAGTACTTCAGTTGACAGTTGTGGGTACAACTATTAGAAGAAAAGCTGCTTTATGCATTTATCCCTTTCCCCCAAAATCTAACTCAGAGGTCTCAACAAGCAATGAAGTATCAGTTCCTCTGTCTCTATGGGAGTGATATCTGTGAGATGTTTAATCAATTTAAAACCTGTTTAATCCGTGCAGGGCATATAATTATTTTTGCAGTGTTCTCAGTATTTTTTTGTGTCAGTATCTCAGAAACAGTATGTTTCATTAGAAAAAAAAAAAAAGCCAAAAAGGAAGAAAAGAGAAAAATGGTAAAAGAATGAGTTAAAAATACTACAAAATTAAAATGAAGATAAATAAAACAGAGTAGTGTAAACACACAGGTTGAAATGCAAAGTGGCCATAAATGCATTAACTCATCTGCCAGGACACTTAGGTCCAAGTTATCTGTCAAGATAAATATTCTCTTCAGCAGAGAGCTTCATCACCATGAAAAATTAAATTCAGCATGGAGGCGATAAATTCTTCAGACTGATGCACATCAGTAGATATTTGGACAGAAATTTGTGCAATCAGTATGTACTCATAGCCTGGTTTGTTTCTAAAGAGCAGCTAACACAGAAAGCCTTTCTTGTAGCCATATTCCCTAGATTTACATAGAATAGTGATATGCTTTCACTTTTGGGAATGTTTTCCATTTAAAGAATTGCTAACAATTAACAATTTTTACATTGTATTTCTGGACTAATGATCCAAATCATAGAATGATCTGAGTTGGAAGGGACCTTAAAGATCACCTAGTTCTAGTCTCTCTGCCACGCGCAGAGACACCTTCCACCAGACCAGAGCCCCATCCAGCCTGGTCTGGAACACTTCCAGGAATGGGGCATTCACAACTCCTCTGGATATGTGTGCTAGTGCCTCATCATGCTCACAGTAAACAATTTCTTCCTCATAGCTAAGCTAAATCTTACCCTTTAACTGAAAAGGGTGCCATTCCTGCTTGTCCTTTCACCCCATGACTTTGTAAAAAGTCCCTCTCCAGCTCTTTTGTAGTCCCCTTTATGAGTGAAATGTCCTGTAAGGTTTCCCTGTAGCCTTCTCTTCTTCGAGCTGAACAATCAACTAATAACATCCAACTAAATCTAAACAGGGCACTTGTCTGTTACAAAGACAGAAATTTAAATTAAAACCACTGCAGAGCAGAACAGATTCCAAAGTAAAGAACTGTAAAAATCCTTTTCTCTGTGACCTATACAAAAAAGAAATATTTTTATGTCTTGATGTATAATGTATTTCTAGCATGGTATGATTTGCTTATTATCCCCACTTATAGAGCAGCAAAAAAGCATTAAAATGTATAAATTCAAAAGCTAAACTACACATTCTCACAAATGAAAAGCTGAGTGGCACGTGTCCCAAGCATTACAAATCACAGCAATTCAGTCAATTGACTAGAGTTTAGTCTTCTGTGAAGCAAGAGAAACCTGTATCCTGGCCTGTATCAGCAATGGTGTGGCCAGCAGGATCAGGGCAGTGATTGTCTCCCAGTACTGGGCACCAGTGAAGCCATGCCTTATGTGCTGTGTTCAGTTTTGGGTCCCTCACGACACGAAAGATATCGAGGTGCCAGAGCATGTCCAGGAAAGGGCAGTATAGCTGGGGAAGGGCTTGGAGCACAAGTTTGATGAGGAGCAGCTGAGGGAGCTGGGGCTGTTCAGCCTGGAGAAAAATTTTCAATTACTTGAAAGGAGGTTCTGATAAGGTGGCAGTTGGCCTCTCCTTCTGAGTAATGAGTGGTACAACAAGGAAAAATGACCTCAAGTTAGAGGAATTAGGGGAGATAACAATTGGATATTAGAAAAAACATCTTCATGGAAAGAGTGATTAACCAATGTAACAAGCTGCCCAAAAGAAGCAGTTGAGTCACCATGGCCAGAGGTATTTGAAAGACATGTAGATGTGGCACTTAAGGACATGGTTTAGTGCTGGGCTTGGCAGTGCTGGGTTAAGGGTTGGACTCGATAATCTGAAGGACCTTTTTGCAACCTAAATGATTCTATGATTTTCATAGTAGTATATAACACAGACATGGCAAGGGACAAACCAGTGAAAATTGCTCTAAAACAGCAAGTCTAGTAGTAACAATACACAAACAGCACTGCTTTCAACATATCTTTGCTTAAAAACATCCCCATAATTTTTGCAAAAATGGCTAAGCTAGTAGGCACCTGTACACTGCTGTACACTGGCAGGAATGCCGAAACAGAATAAAAACAAGGAAGGGCTATTCTTATGTGCTCCCAAGACACAAACGACAAACATGTTCTAACATCAGCTTAAAAATTAAAGTATTGAAAAGACCCTCCTAACCTAATCAATTTGGATTCTAAGTATATCTTATCTCTGACAAAGGCATAAAACAAGTTGTTGGATTTCTGAAGCAAGAATCCCATAGGTACACTTACTGCCTACGACTGAGATGAAACATTAAGTCAAAAATACCCAATATGCTAGACAACTAAATTTGCAAGTAAACTGTATCCTATCCAACAGAAATTAATTTCACTTTAAGACATTTGTAGGGCTAATGTGCCATAATAAATCCTACTATTAATCAATAGTAAAGTGCTGAATTTTATTAATTACCTGAATCGCACTCACATTTATGATCTTCATTTATAGACTTCTAATCAAGTCAAAAGAGCCCTTTCTGTTGCAAAAGCTAAGCTAAGCTGTTGTGCAAATACTATAAAAAATAGTTACTTTAATAGAAGCTATATACACAACAGAACTTTTGCTTTTGTTAAATACAACTGACAAAGTAGAGATGAAAAATCCATGCAAGTATTTATAAAGGTACTTAAAATAAAGAAAAAAAGGACACTGCTATAGAACTTTCAATACCCTGGCAGACAGCCACTTACTATACTATATGATGTCTAGATCTGGACTGATAAACATCATGCCATCAACATGCTTTAGTTTTGTTTCGCAGCTAAAGCTGATTTGCAGATTTTAAAGCAGAGCATATATTTGATCTATTTCTCATAGAAGTGTATCATTAAGGTTTGAGGTTAAACTTTGAGCAAACTTCACATCTAGTCACATAACCAGCACAAGCAAGACGTTAGTGCAGAGGGGAAGGTGTCAGTTGTACACCATGAGGACTCTTCCCCCAGCTGCATGATGCAACAGAACAATATTCATATTTAGAGTTCAAGTGGACTGTGAAGAGAAAAAGCAAGATTTTCTTCTCCCCAATTTCAGAAAAAAATGCAGAGGATCAAAATGAAAGTAACCTCAGTTACAGCAGTCAAAGAAGTGAAACCCAGGTTTGGAGAGGTGATAAATAACTCCAAAATTCATCATGCTATGAAGTCAGCATTCTCAATAGAGCTCTAAACAAACTGCAAAACAAGAGTGGCATTTAAGTTGAAATTGGCCAAGTGCTGCATAGAAATATGCTCACACACAACAGTCATGTTTAAGCCAGTGCATAGAGAAGATAAAAGCACTTATGGTAGTTGCAAATGTTAACAAGTCCATACAACTTGCACAGTTTAGCAATGAGTCCATAGAAAAAGAAGAGAGTAAGAGTAGAAACACCAAAGCAAAACCAAAAAAAGATGACCTTCCAACCGTATAAAATCCACATAACAGTTATAGTAAAAAGACATCAATGGAAAATACTCAACTCAGTCCCAAACACCCAACAGGCAAATAAGACCAGAAAAGACAAGCCTTTGGCAGACAATTAAAAAAGTCTAAATATGGCATTACATTTCTAAATAATCCACAAAATATATTATATGGCATATTCATATTAAATACTGGGTAACCAACTCTGCAGATCTGATGCTAACACACTAGGCAATGAGAGCAAAATGGAGCAAGCTAAGGGAACGCTGGTGTATCACAACAGTGCTCAAGGAAAATATCACCATGTCGTGCTTCAAAAACAGTACTCTGGAACGCCGCGCTATCATCTATGGAGCAAAACGAAGTTCTCTAGTTTTTCAGGGATATGCCCTGCATAGCATATGTTATGATTCACTATTACACGAGCAGCAAGACACTGCAAAGTAGTATGATTTATGGGCTGGATTAAATTCTTTGCTATTTCCTTCTCATCCAGCAAATCACTAGCTGTTTGTTTACATGAGTTTGTGGCATCAAAATGTGAACCTGACTTGATAAGAAGATTCATGATGTCTGGATGGTTGTTCAGTGCAGCAATGTGCAATGGACTGTTGTTATCGGAGTCTCTGACATTTACATCAGCACCACATTCCACCAGGATCGCAGTAACTTGTAGAGAGGGGAATTTACAAACTGGGTAGCGACCGACACATGTAGTATTATTGTCGACAGCAAGGTGAAGTGGACTGAAGTTATTCTTTCCTCTAGGCTGAAGCTTAAGAAACTTGTAAATAGTTTGTTTCTTAAAATGTTCCTGTTCTGAGCTGCAAGGTACTTTCTCCAACAAGCAAATTAAATGCAAAATGATGGAAAGGGCTTTGTTCAGCTGTATTGGATCAGGAAGACATTGGGTTTGCTTCATGGCCCGTTCTATTTCAAGAACACTTTTGCACAGTATACCCATTAGATCATCAAAAGTGACAGTAGTGCCTAGCAGGCCTTTTGCCCTATCCTGAAGCATGAAGGAGAAAAGTTCAGCAAAAGACAACAAACTGCTGGCTGTCATCGGGCTCAGTGGATCAAGATTGCTCTGCTGCATGTCCAAAGCATACTTCCATAAATTGATGCAACGCTTGAAGTTTCCAGAGTCTGCATACACAGCACCTCTGTATCTAATATAGTAGGATGTGTCTGGGTGAGAAGGGCCAAGAATACGTTCTCTAATTAGTAATGCTTGCATTCTCATTTCATCTGGGTCTGCAATAAGATTTTCTAGCTCTTCTGAGCTGTTTACCTCTTTAGCATAATCATAAGCCATAATCAGTGTTTGTGGCACAGGTTTGCTGAGGATATTAGTCCTATCGCTGTATCTCATTTCCATAGCCCTTTTCCAGTATTTCAAAGCACCAAGCAGATCTCTCTTTTTGTCCACAAATGTTGCTCCTAGAAGTTCCAGGGCATTTATGCGCTCAGCCTTACTCGTCTGTACATGCTGGGTCAGAAAGTCCACTATATTTGTGTGGCCTGTCACACTGGCTGACAGAAGGGGAGTCATTCCATAACCATCCTTTTCCATTTTAGCACAATATTTCAGAAGCATCTTCATGATCTCCAAACTTCCAGATTCTGCACAGTCATGTAGTGCTGTATTTCCTGCAAGAGAACAAACACAATGACACAAATTATATCAAATTACAGTCCAAATCTCACCATGCTACTAGATTTAAAAAAAAGGGTAAATAAACCTCAAATATTAATGGTTTTCAAATAGCTTTTGCTTCCCCATTAAAATACTATGAAAGCAAGGCTGCCAAGCAGTTATAAAAAATGTTTGACGTTATTATCTGAAAAAATTACATAGATTTAAGAAAAACCCACAAACCAGAATTAAAATTGAATTCTTCACTACACATAAGTACAGGAATTGGCAATTCCTTTGTATCAAAAGTCAAGCAAACAGGACAGGAGAACAGTTTGATTGGACAGAAAATTCCTCTTGGAGCTCAGGAGGAAAAAGAAATTATATGCTGTCTGGAAACAAGGTCAGATTTTGCAGGAATTTGACAGAGCTGTGGTTCATACATTCAGGGGGCAAGATGCAAAAGGCCACAACTCAATCAGAGTTGAAAATGACCAGTACTGTGTCAGACAACAAGAAGGGTTTTCAAAGTACACTAATAGAAAGAGGAGGTCTAAAGAAAACACTTTTAAGATGGTCATCTGACTGTAAAGGGTGGAGAAGTGTGGAGACATTCAATGCTTTCCTTTGCCTCAGTCTTTAATACCACAGATAAACTACCATCTGCCCAGTCCCTGGATTTAGAGGATGACTTCAGGAATAGTGACTTCCCATTTGTTTAGACACTTCTCAGGGACTAGCTGTAGCAGTTCACAGTTCATAAGTCTATGGGATCTGATGTGATTTACCAGAGTATTGAGGAAGCTGATGTTTGTTATAGCAGTACCCCTCTCCACCAGCTACTAAAGGTATTGGGAGTCTGGGGAGGTCCCTACTGAATAGAAGCTAACCAATATTATTCCATTTTATAAAAACGGAAAGATGGATTACTCAGGAACCTACAGACCTGTTAGTCTCACCTCAACACTCAGAAAATTTATGGATAAGATTATCCTGAATGCTACTGTAAGGCATTTAAAGGACAATGAAATCATCAGGTATCATCAGCTTGGGTTGACAGGGGAAAAGTCTTGTTTTAACTAGTTTGATATCCTAGAATAAGGTCATCCATCCAGTAGATGAAAGGATGACAGAGGGTGTAGGATTTTTGCCTTTTTTGTTCTGCTATATTGTCCCCCACAACATCCTTGTGGACAACTTATCCAACCGTGGGATAAGTAGGGTCATGGTGCACTGGGTATAGAACTGTATGAAGGACAGAGCTCAAAGGATTGCTGTGAATGGGGCTACCAAATCTAGCTGACATACTAATCAAATTCATACAAAAGATGAGAAAAAAGTTATTTTCTAAAGCTTATGACTCAGTTTTTTGCAATTATGCCAGAGTTA
This sequence comes from Erithacus rubecula, assembly GCF_903797595.1. NCBI lineage: Eukaryota > Metazoa > Chordata > Aves > Passeriformes > Muscicapidae > Erithacus > Erithacus rubecula. The sequence continues at coordinate 2,613,086 of NW_027635819.1, read as the reverse complement.
TGAACATACTTTGTCCCCTGAATCATATTTTAATACCATACCTACTTCAAACATTTTAAGAAAGAAAAAAAAAACCACATAAAAATACTGGATTGCTTCATTTGCTTCACAGTGCACCTTATTTTCAAAGTACTTTTTCCTGAAGTGTTTCTGAATAGTGTCCAGTGATTTTACAATCATTTAATAACAATAAGGAAGACATCTCAACACAAAGTGGCCCATGAAACTACCTATTAGATCAAAACTCAAGCTCATACAAAGGGAAGTTATTTTCTACCTAATCCCTCAGGCAATTTTTAACATTAATAGCACTAAGTCAGTTATACATCTGGTCACACTACAATCTCTACCTAGACTAACAAAACTTTCAATAGCAGAAGCAGAGATTAAAGCAAATTTAGGTGGATTGAAAGTTGGTGACATGTCTTACCAACTATAATTCTGTCTCTATCTGACATCACAGACTAGAAAATTGTTAATATGCCAACTGAGAAAGGGTAAGACCATGACATTCCTAAGAGAGGAAGATGTCAAACGCAGATCTATGTACAAACAATACACATGCACCTCATTCTTCTTGCTATGATGTTGAAAGTCTAGTTAAAATTAAACTACAGCAGTCAGTCCAGAGCTAAAGAATACCTGGTCCCTCAGGCCATCTTCAGCTCTGCATTTATTGATAAAGGCAGAACCAGATGGATGTTGGCTGAGCCAGAAACTAACACAGCTGTTTCAGGGTACTCAACTCCATACACTATCCTTCACAGCAGAGCTCTGCAACTGGCAGCTGTTTCTACCTTCAAGAAAATATTTTCAATATATTTAAAAAATAGTAACATTAAAGCATATTAAAGACAAATAAGCCAAAAGTTATCAGTAACATCTATTAATATGTATTTTGCTACCTTTGACAACCAAAACAGCGCTAGGTGTGCATATTACACACTCCATATCCATCACCAATAATGCTGCTCTTGACACTCTTTTATCAACTGCCAGGCATACACAGTATGACTAAAAAATATCCACACAAAATAAGCTTGGCCATTGTCCAGGTAAACTCAATCCAGCAGTCTGTATTCCATTAATTTAAAATGCAGTTATGTAAAACTCCAAGGAATTTCACTGCTCTTTCCAACTGAATGCTCTAAATTTAAAACAATTTCGTTCTTTTTACCGATATTACAATTGCTGATTTCAGTTTAAACAGCCTATCAGAAGTCATTTTCCAGTTACTTATACTGCAGTAGCCCTTAAAATTAAAATAACTACAGCTTAAAATTATGCCATGTATAAACAAATAATGCAAGCTCATCACCACTCATTTTTAGTGGCTGCACCCAACTGAAGTTTGATTGGATGGTAGAGATACGGCAGTGGGAAGAGTACTTTGTGTGGAACACAAGTTTCCATAGAAAAGTGCCTAGGAATAGACAGATAGTTGAGAGTTGACAACTTAAAAAAAACCCCAAACATAAACCCCAGCCTTAAGAAATAACACTGCCAGCCATCTACACCTAGCAAGTTATTGACTGTTAAATTAGAGGAAGAATTTGAAAGAAAACATGGCAGCAGCCCTAATGTGTAAATCAAAGCCTACACACTGGCCACAAATCGACTGGGATTAAACAGCTAAAATAAACACAGCAAATCAACCACTATTCTGTGAATTAACTCATTAATTTCCAAAAATTACATTGTCTATAGTTCTCCATACTGACTAGATAGTCTACAGTGATAAACAGTGGCTGAACACGATTCAGCAGTTAATTTTTGTAGCATTAAATATATATATATTCAGTAATAAACTAAAAAAACCTTTTATATATCTATATCTATATATTGCTGTATTAAGAAGAAAAAAAGGCCAATAAAAAGCAAAAGTAATTTGAAAGTCATTCTCTTTGACAACCAATTTTCCTAGAAACATACATAGTGGGTTTGGTCAAATTAAATTAATATTTTAAAGGTGGCAATGATTATGGGAAAGTATGTTTCATTTAATTTTTTAAATAAATTTTAAATTGTAAAATGACCTGCAGGAATTTAATCATGTAACAAAGATAACTAGTCTTATCATAATATGAAAGACTCCTCCTTGCACAGACAAAAAACTGGACTGCAGATGGTTCTGGTAGTCCTGACACTTCTCTGCTGAATATTAAGTTTCACTATATTGTATTGCTAATACTGCTTACAAACTGCTTCTATCTTATTTACTATTTACATTACCTAATTTACTATTCACGTTACCTAATAACTTCCTCTTATTAAAAATAGCAACCCCAATTCCAGTCCTTCCAAATCTTGCAGATATAAAGTACAGGAAAAGGTACGGCTAGCTGGCATTCTATTGTCACATTTTACTCTTTTGTTAACGGAACTCCATGAACATTCCAGAAATACTTAATGTATCACAAAATTAACTATCCAGCGTTTCCAAAAGGTTACTGGAGTGGGGGTGGGTATTCAAATTCATAAGGAGGACAGGCCTTTCTATGTCAGAAGCAAGTAATTCCCAAAATAGACTGATAGCTTGTGACAAGGGAATGAAAGAAAATTAAGCCATGACACAGAAAATTATTTGACTTGATTTGCAACCAATTTAGTACATCCACTTCCTAATACTTCCAAAATGTTTTATCCAATTCCCAAGTTGCAAAACTTGCATCAAAACTTAACACCAATTTGATTTTCTATACAAGATCATTAAAAACAAAAGGAAAAAAAGTATTTAATTTGACTGACCAGTGTGTAAAATTAACCACCTGTATATATTTTTTGCAGCCTTACAAACAAATTGATACTTCCATAAAGTGAAATTTTCCACGTAACATTCATTTCTTTGTCTACCACAGTACTTAAAGTAATTCAGTCTTCCAAGAGTCCTTACTGATTTTAAAGAAAAGTATTGCCAGATACATACAAACATAGACGGTGCACAGGAAAACTGTTTTACATCCTAACGCTTGGTATACATAGCAAATAAAAACTAAATGTCTTTCCTTCAAGAAACTAACTAAAAATGCAAAGAACTGCTAATCTCAATTTATTTTAATCTAATTTCCATATGTTGAGGGAATAATTGTTGTCTTGCTCACTGAAGTACTTCATGAGAACTTGTATTACCAAGATTACAAATTATTAAAGGAATAAAAGCATGCTGTTAATAATTTAGTTTCAACAAAAACTTTTTAATTAGAATTAAACTGTATCTTTATCTTCCTTATTTAACTTGCAGACATTCCTCCTGAAGTTCAGTTTCCACACACAGTCACACACAAAGGATCTACAAGTTTCAGTCCCCTGAACCATGCCATACTTACCAAAAAAAGACAAAAAGCAATCTCCCCCCGCCAAAAAAAAAAAAGGATACAGCACACTTTCAGAGCAAGTGTTTATTCACAGGGAGAATTAAAAAAAAAATAAAACAACAACAACAAAAACCCAACAAGAAGTAGAAATAAAACCCAAGGACCTTTGTTTTGGGTTTTTTTTTTTACCCCCTCCCTGCCCCCTCAAAGACTCTACGAACCTTGGCAACCAGAGAAGATAAACATCCTCAGAAGAAAACAAACCTGTCAAGTCTCCTTAATGTTTACTGCACAAGAAAATTAATTATTTTTAACATATACTAGACCACACTTGTCATAAAGGAAATAGCATGACTCTCTAAACTCCCTACTTCTGGGTCCGCCATGACTGTAAAGATTTTTTTTCCCTTACCAGCAGGTTTGACTATTACACTTTCCAGTAGCCCTTACAAACAACAATACTAAAATAGCACTAGCCCTTGATACAGTACCCATAGAAACAGAGGTTTGTATGCTTCCGTACTTCCCAAAATGAGTAAACAATGTCAACAAGCCTCACTTACCATATTATTTTACAAAACTATCAAATACTATGCCAGTGGAATTTAAGAATCACAGTATTTTTTTAAAAATGCAATCAAAGACTCCTGTGGATGTCTCAAGGAAGGATGTCTCATTCATTTGCAGCTTCTTAAATAAATTGTTCTGCAGGTTTCAGCTGGGGCAGAGTTAACTTTCTTCCCAGTGGCTGGTACAGGGCTGTGTTTTGGATTTGTGCTGAGCACAGGGTTGATAATACAGAGATGTTTTTGTTATTGCTGGGCAGGGCTTGCACAGAGCCACGGCCTTTTCTGCTTTTCCTATTGCCACACTGGTGAGGAAGTTGGGGGTGCATGAGAGGATGGAGCAGACACAGCTGGGACAGGTGACTCCAACACACCACAGGGACATTCCAGACATGGGACATCATGCTCAGTACACAAAGCTGAGGGGAAGAAAGAAAAGGGGGAACATTTGGACTGATGGCTTTTGTCTTCTCAAGCAGGCACTGCACATGATGGGGCTCTGTTCTCCTGGAGCTGGCTGAACACCTGCCTGCCATGGGAAGTGGTGAATTAATTCCTTGTTTTGTTTTGCTTGTGTGCTTTTGTTTTCCCTGTTAAACTGTCTATACCTCAACCCACGAGTATTCTCTCCCTAGTCTCACTGGTGAGCAAGTGGCTGCCTGGGGCTTGGCTGCTGGCTGGCATTAAACCATGACAGTAGTACACTGGAAAAAGCTGTGAATCAGAGACAGAGGTAAATTAATCCACTTTATGAACTGTAGCTTAGGCTGCTTCCTATCTACAGACACCTTTCCACAATTACAAAATAATAAAACCCATCCATCCCTCTGACTGCACCTTATCAGTTTGTCCCTATTGTGCATATAAACTATTTTTTTTTTTTTTTAATCCCTTGCTCACAGTTCTGCAGACTAAATCCAACACAGAAGTTAAGGGGAACTGTGAGAAAGTTCAGGTCTGCAAAACAGTAGAAACAAATACCACCAAAAGCTTGTACTTTAAATTTGGAACCATTGGCCATCTTTCACAGCTGAGGACTCATCTACCCAAACATCCTTCTTCAGCACCATCTACCATGCTACACTGCCAAACCTACACTTCACCTCACTTACCTCAGTGTAGCATCTTGTCTCACACACTCTGTAATCTTTATGGACATCTTAATTTCCTGGCTGCAATTCTGTACTTTCATAACTTCTTCAAGAACCTCTGAATTCTGAATTTTCATAGTCCAAAACAAAGCTATGGGATTCTGCATTTTAGAAGCACTTTTGGACACCATCACATGTTTTCACCTACTCTTTCATACATTTAGCTGCATGTGAATGTACCTATTTTTTCCTATCAAAGTATTCAGATTTTTCCCTGGAATTGTCAACACTTTGGAACATTTTCATATCTGTATGTTCATGAGGTTTAAAAACTTGTATTAAGTTCTACTTTGTCCAGTGGAAAAATCAAAAGACATAGTTCAAGGAATTCTCTCCCCTACCCTCATGCAAGCTCCAAGAATAATATCTGAAAAATGATTTACAGTAGTATCCCACAACAGCAACTCTACTGAAGTTACATAATTCTGGTCTTACAAGAAGCATCACAATTTAACAATTTAAAATGCAGCAATTTTTATTTTCTTTCTTTTTTTTTTTTTTTTTTTTTCACATCTGTCATGGAACAATAGGCTTCTCTATATATGGTCCAGGAAGGGGCCTGTCTGAAAAGAACTCACATACAAGTGCAGCAAAAACTTCTACTAATCAGGAGCAGAACACTCAGGTACTCTCTTACATTCCTGCTACAAGCACAGGACACACTGTCAGCTATTTAGTACAGAGCAGAGAGGAGTAGAAACTGAAAGCAGTAAACGAGACTGACAGGGAGAGTAGCAATATAGAATTGATTCTGTAGGATTAATTTTAAAAATCAAACAAAACTGAGAAGGTTACCTGCTGAATCTCAGTCACCATTATGATACTTATGGCTACCAATTTTCCTCAGTTCTTATGCCTTTCCAAAGATGACTTTCAGGATTTATAGTACTTTCTTGCTGCTGGCTTTACCTCACCATTGCTTATTCAGTAACTTCAGAGATCATACTTCTTTAAGATATCAATAAATATGTTCCTGTCCTACCAGAGGGTATTTCCACACTTTACAAACAGATAGCTATTAAGTGCACACATACACTTGTACACATGACAGTTTGAAGTATAAAATGAGTTTTAATGAGCTGAACCATATCCAATCCAACTTCTTTAATTAATGATCATTTATCCATGATAAGAACCTTTGCTCGTGTGCCTAGATGCAAGTCACACAGAAACTGAAGGAAGTAGAACGGAATTAAGATAATAATTGACAGCACTGAGAAAGCCCTCATCATTTAAACAAAGACAAATAATGCTAATTCAGTAATAAAGAGAATAAAAAGGATGAGTAAGGTAAAGCCTACTCCACCAACACAAAATGGGGGAGAAAAAGAGCTGCAGAAATATATATTTTTCCCTATTAAACCAAATATTTAACAGCATTGCCTGGCTCACACCTATCATATAAAGGGATAGGTTTAAAACTAAAACCCAAGTTTTCAGCTGCTTACACATGTTATATTTAGCGTGCTATTCCCAGAACGTTATTTAGAAAAATGACATTTTTATCCTACCACAAGTCCATGATGATTCATAAGAAACCTCAAACCCTTACAAAAGAAGATTTATTTTGCTCTGCCCACCTCCATGACAAATCTGTAGTTTAGCTTTCTTTACGCTAAACCCACATTTTTGCATGATTTGCACCCAAGCAGCTATTCTAAAGATTACTCTCACATTTGGTATTTGCCAGTATCATAAAATAATCTAGACACAAAGGATATTTTACCACAAATAACTGGGAGATACAGAATACAGTTACAAATGTAATTAGTGTGAAAAAGGCAGTAGAAGTATTACGCTACAAAAAGAACTGCCAGCAGATTCGTTTTTATATGTACTGATATATATTAAAATACCCAAAACCTGTTGAAACATAATCCTGGCTCAGTAAGATAAAATATTAACCATAACTTCCAGCAACTGGTGCACTTTTCATGCTATCACAACTAAATACAAGTCTGATATGTAATAAAAAAAATGTATATGTCCAACTGATTATGATCACAGGAAAAAAAGCCAGAAATCTCCACTCTGTGTGGCAACACTACAGCAACTGTAAACAAGAGCAAATTGGTTTGAGATATGTGAGCCACTGGAAGTTCTTCTGTTGAGATCACAGTCATTTGCATCTTTATTTCTTTAATCCTAATACATACTTTTGTTTACTAACATTGAAGAAGGTACAAAATTACTCCGTAATTTGGGGGAGTGGGTGAAGAACAAAGTGGTTATCCTTTTTCCAATGCAGAAAGTAATTTTTCTCTTTTATGCATATTTTGTTAGACCAGCCTTATTGGCACAGATAAGTTTTATGTGCAGCATACCTGATTTCTTAAGAAATAGTACAAAAATCAAGAATACATGCTCATGTATTTGAGTGTGCTGCTAGACCAACTTACTCCACAGAGTGATTCTCAGCAATTTCAGTAGCTTTTAACACATGCATATATGTGACATTTCATATGACTAAGTGCTTTAAGAATGAGGGATTTAAGATTAGCATGTTTCAATTTAAAACCAAATTTTATAATCTACGTTTAAAAAGAGTAAATTAAAAAGTAAAAACACAGCTATAAAGATTTTATATCTCATGCTTTATGAGAACAGACAAATATTTTTTTTTAATGTCAGACTCCTAAAGAAATAAATAAGCGAGTTTACCTCTATTTACCACAACGAAAGTGAAAAAACTAACTCACCTTTAACACTTTTTCTGTTCACATCAGCTCCTTTTTCAAGTAAATACTGAGCAATCTCTTTGTGGCCTTTGTAACATGAGATCATCAAGCACGTATGCCCGTGACGGTTTGATACTTCCAGGTCTGCTTTGTGCTCCACAAGGTATTTGACTATTTCCAGGTGACCATCAAAACAGGCAGCTCTAAGCGGCGTTGAATTTGTCAGCGTTGTGTTGTTGACAGACGCACCATGATCCAAGAGACACTGAACAACCTTCAAGTGGCCGGCGGCTGATGCTGCCCACAGCGGCGGAGCCCCCTCGATGGTCTCACCATCAAAATTCACCGAGCCACCAACCTCTATCGAGGCAGAGCAATGGTCCAACAAGTATTCCACCATGTCGAGGTGACCGTAGCGGGCTGCCATCAGAAGTGGCGTGGCACCATTGGTTTTTTCTGACATCAGCTGGGCCACCTCTTCCCTTGTTTTGCTCGCCAGTAGCTTGGAAAGGAGCCGCAGCTTGCCATCACGAGCTGCGTTGAAGACTGCTGTCTTTAGATCCATTTAGTCTGTACCTCTCTGCTTCCTGATAGATACACACCTGATTTTTTCAGCCAAGAGTTTATTCGAAGTGCTTAGCCCAAACAGAATGTCCCCAGCTTCTTCTCAGACCAGTTTCATCCAGATAGGACAACATGGAGACTCCGAACAGGGTCCCGACGAAGCGCAGGCTATGCTTATCACAAATCTGCAAAAGGAGAATTCTCGATGTTTTCACCTCCTACTTCGCAAACAAGCAACCGCATTGTATTTTCTCACAGCTACACCCAAACAAGTCGCTGTTGTGGCGCGCCGGCGTCCAGCTGCATTCCTCGGGACTCCCCCGGGCCGCGCGGCGCCCCTGAGGAAAGCCACGGGGAGGAGGGGGCCGATCCCACCACCACGTTATCCAGACTAGACACAGAACGATCCTCTTCACCCTCATTCCTCCCTGAGCTGCACCCCCGACGCCTTTCGGGGCGTATCCCAAGTACAGAGCTCCCGGCTCCCGCCAGAAGACCCGCAACTCCAGGGCAGACGGGCGAGGAAGGCGACGGCCGCACTCCGGCCAAGCCCGGGGGAGAGCCCGAGCCATCCGCTCGCCTCACGACCGGACCCGCTCCGTCCAGAGCCCGGCAGCCCCATCCCCCTCCCTCTTTCCCTCACGGCACCCCACACCCGCGACCGCCGAGCTCGGAGCCGGCCGGAAAGCCCCTCCAGACCGCGCGTTACCTTCCCGGGGCGCTCCGGGCCGCCTCCCGCTCCTGCCGCCGCCGCTCTCAGAGGGACGCGCCCGACGCCGCTGCCCGCGCTCCGTCCGGCGCCTCCATGACAGCCGGGCCCCGCCGCCAGGGCCGGCCCTGCGCAGGGGGCGGGGCTGCCCCGCCGCGGCCAATCAGAGTCACGCCCCGCCCTCCGGGGGCGGGACTACGCCGCCGCTCGAGGGCGCCGTGCGGGCGCCGAGCGCACCGCTAGGGGGCGCCAGGGAGCAGCAGCGCGGGGGCCGCGTGGGCAGGAGGGCGCAGCGGCGCCACAGGATCCCACAGAGGTACTTTGGGAATGCCCTCACAGGCACGTCCATGCTGCATAACGGCACTGCTGGCTCCTGTGCTCCGGGGAGACAAGGAGCTGCCGAAGAGGGTCGGCGGAGTCCACAAGGATGGTTTGGGATCAGGAGCAGCTCCCTTAGGAGGACAGACTGCGGGAGCTGGGCTTGTGTAGTCCAGAGAAGACTGAGAGGGGATCTCATCAATGCGCACAATACCTCAAAGGCGGGTGCCAGGAGGATGGTGCCAGACTCTTTTCAGTGGTGCTCAGCAGTTATACGAGCAGTAATAGCCATAAACTGCAACACAGGAAATTCCACCTCAGCCTGAGGAAGAACTTTGCACTGAGGTTGGCAGAGCACTGGGACAGGCTGCTCGGGAGGTTGTGTAGTCTCCTGCCCTGAAGACATTCAAAGCCCACCTGGATGCATTCCTGTGTCACCTGCTCCAGGGGACCCTGCCTTGGCAGGGGATTTGGACTGGATCATCTGCAGAGATCCCTTCCATCCTTAACTATTTTATGATTCTGTGATTCTGTACATATATGCCTCATTAATTTAAAAATTTGGGATTAAAAGTCCAATTTTTGCAGCACAGGGGATGCTCTGGCTCTGGACAAATGTTTCTATTTGGTGCAGAACTTGCTTTTCTTGAGATTGCACATGGCTTGCTACAGGTTTAGGATGTGGCATTTATTGTGTTCCTGTGGTAATAGAAAGGGAAAAAAATTCTGAAAGAGTTGCACCTGAGCAAGGGAGTGTAAATTCTGTAAAAAGATACCAGTCCATGCTTCAAAGTTTCAACTTCCATCCTTCATATCTAGTCAATCTTTTATGGGCACACAGTGCCAGCAACAATTTATTTGTCTTACCTCCCCCTCTCTTTGGCCCATACTGGATGTAGGAAAAATGGCCCCATGCCCATGGGGAAGAGGGGTGTTGATGTCAGGCTGGGATCTTTGGTGGTGCCACAAACACAATGCATGCCATTGAAAAGAGCAAGTCAGTTTTGATGCTTGCTCAATTTTGCAGTTTCCCGCCTCTTGTTTTGAAAGCTGTGAATGGAGAATCATGTAAAGTGAAATAATAGTGTTGTGAATGTGTAGTTCTCCCCTCATGGTATTCTTGTCCTCACAGCTGTTCACAGTAGACAGCAGAAGGGATTTGTCACATACACAAAGGACTGACTTTCTACCCATCTTGTAGACACCTCTGGTTTTGTGTGGAGCAGTGGTCCCCTCAGTGTCTGGGTCACAGCTCTGTGTCTCATACACCAGTGCTCTACTGTTGCATTCACATCTCTCATTCCAGATCAAACAATTGATACTCATTTTGCATACAAATGGCAATACCACAAGGAAAAAATTGCAGGTCACTAGACAGCTCTTGACAGTGCTTGGTCTGAACCCGCAGAAGGGTTTTCAAGATTGCCATTGATAATATTTTGGAAGTAACATTCTGGCTTCAGCAAGAGATATGGCTGTAAAGGGCTGCATTCAATTTCAACCCTTAACTTCTTTATCCCTGTGACACAAGGTGCAGAGGTTTCTTCATCCTCAAGGCAGATTATGCTCAGCAATAGAGCAAAGAGAAATCTAATCTAACTCACATCTCAGTTTTTAACTTTGGTGCTAGAAGGCTTATATTTTTGTGCATTAAAACATTGATTTCTTCAAATTCTTTATCCCCCTTTTGTTCATGCAATGATTGGTATCCCCAGCATGACTGTACTTCTCTCAGTGCCCAAGCTAACTCAGAAAAATCCATGTTACATTTTGCAAGTTGGAGTGCTTGTCCACACCAACTGCTCTGTTTATGTCTGCAGTGTGTGTCTTCCCTAAACTGGCACCCAGTTGCTGAGAGTCAGGTCAGGGAGGCAATATAGGATATTACATCAAGTAGGCTTTCAAGAAGGGGAGTTAGAGCAAAATGGCAAGCTGAGCAGATGCGTAAAGCATTGAAGCATCAGTTAAAGCATAGCCTGAATCCTAGGTCTTCCCTGAGGTACCGTGACTCCTGGGCAGCAAGGGAGGGTTGGCAAACCCCTGTCAGCTGCTGCCAGACTTATCTTAGTAAAGCCCCTTCCTGGTTGCCAGTGCTTGCCCACACCTCTGCCAGCCCCAGTACTATCACTGATACCACTGATGCTACATGCAATCACTGAAACTTGCTCTTAACCATGAATACTTATGTATTTTCATATAAAGCAGAAGAGTTTTGTGAGGGAAGAGACAGCTGTTCTGGAAATGTCTGTTGCCAAGGGCTGAGATACAGGGGGGAGACCCCTGCATCAGCTGGCCGGGATACAAACCTGCACCCCTGGGCCAGGGCCAGGATAAGGGCTCAAGGAACCTTCTCACCTCGCCTGGGTCTGAGCAATGTCTGTGTGTGCTGCATCACAAAATACCCCTCTCTCCCTCAGGACAGTAAGCACCATGTGCCTTAGACACACCCTCAGCTTGGGGAGGTTGTGCACATGGTGTAATTGCATATGTAGGCTTTGTCTCCTAAACAGCGTTTGCTCACATTAGGTGACATTGATGATCTAGATTTTCAACTTTTGATTTAGAAACCCAGCCTTCATATGGAAGTGCACTCTGGTCAAGCCAGATGAAAAGGTTTCTTCCTTGAACTGGAAACTCTTCTTTCTGTCATTCTGACAATAAAATTCTGGAAGCTGAATCATTAGTTTGTTATGTAAAGAAACAGATTTGTGCAGATTGATGTTAAAATCACAAGAAATTGTGGAGATGTGGCTGGAGATGTGAGTCAGCAGGATCTGAAAAGTTTAGGCATGTTTGCTGAACCCCTGCAAGCTGTGAGCTTTCCTTGTCCCTTGGTGTTTAACTCACAGCTGACAGCAGAAACTGTCTGCAGTCTGCCTGTGGATACAGGCTGAGGCAGAGAAGACTGGTCTCAGGAGGTGCCTCTTTTCTTATGAGGAAATAAACATCTCTACCTATTCACCCTGGGGTGCAAGGATGACATTTTTTTTCAGGGGGGTTTTGTCCCAACTATCCATAACAGTATTTGGCTCTCTAATTTCTTCTGTACAATGAAAACAGGGAAATAATAAGATAATCTAAGTTTGTTTGCAATATTTAAAAAGTTTTACAAATAATACTAATTTTATAGCTATTAAATTATGCGTTTTTATAGCTGTATGCCTGCAGGTAGATATTTTCATATAATAGAAATAATTTATAGATTAACTTCCCTCAAATACACACAGTAGTTTAGTAATGGAAATATGCTACAGGACACAGATGCTATTCCATATGATGCAAGTATTTCTAACAGGCGTAAATAAGGCAATTTTAAAGGAATTCAGAGGGTTTATCCATTCTAATTAACCTACATCATTTTAGAGTTTGATGTACAAGTTGCAAAATTTCCTTTCCTCTCTCCCTGGTGTTATTTCAAGAGGAGGTTGAAAGTACATTGACAGATATTGCACTTTTCAGATGTTCAACACTTACATCTTAAAATCAGCAGCAGTGGTGCACTTAGCTTTTAAGGCAGTATTTGCAAAGCTTGTGAAAGCTGAATTTCTCTCCCAGAAGACAAAATTTTCTCCCTCTCCTGACAATCCCCGGCATGCATAATAAAAGACCTGCATGTCTGAATTCAAACATCCTAAAACATTTCTGCTACCCAGTGCATGGCCATACATGGCCTCTTCAGTATGGCATTCTGGTAGAAACTGCTCAAGGCTCTATTGCAGATCTTGAGCACAAAGACTTGTACATTTACAAGGTAGGATTTAAATGTAGCAAAATCAAGTACCAGAGTAAATTTCACTACTAAAGCAACATTTGCAAAATACAAGATCGTCTCAGATTCACCAGAAGAGTGGTTTAAAGATGACAGGTGTTTAAGATAGAGATTTTAAAAATAGCTTAACTTTACAAATTAGCTGGCTTAGCTCATGGTACTTTAACTGTGTCACTATTAGGTAAAGCCAGGTGTTTTCATTTTGCTAGTCATGCTGGGACTGAGCAGTGCCCTGCCGTGGTGTGATTTTCTACCAGAGACATGTTGGGAATGTACTGTGATTTTGTGTGGACACTGCTGAAGGCCTAGGCACATTTTAGCTAGGCCTTTTTCTCAAGTTCTAAGTATTTTTCTTAGGCCATAAAACTTTCCCAGCTCCAGCCAGGGTTTTTCTCAGGCTGGAGACTTTTTCTCTATTGTAAACATTAGACAAGGAATCATAACAGAGATAATCACCTGCAAGGTCCTTGAGAAAGTCAGGGAGGAGAGAGAGGTGTCTCTTTCTCTGACCAATGATCTGTCTGTATTTTGTTTTCCACAAACTGTCTAATCTAAGGCAATGGTTTCTTTCAATAAATTGCTCTTTCTTGCTCTTTCCTGCACCAAGCAAGAGAGTGTCTTGTTGTTGGTGTTTTTTCGCTGCTCCATAATTCTTCTCACACCAACAATTTGTTGTTTACAATTGATTGGTTTGACTAATAGTTATGCTCCAGAAGCCTCTGGTGTCCCTCAGTCTGTACCCATTCTGATACATTAAAGATGTGAAACTTTCAGAACCAACTACTGACAGTCTTCTTGCTGCCCTTTTTTGAAGCTACACAAATTATCCACAGCTATTTTTGTTTCTTAGCTCCCAGGCCAAGGAAAAGATGGGCCTAACAGTGTTGATAAATAGAATTTTTAGCTATTGAATTTACAAGATTTCCACAGTGAGAGGGATAAAAAATACATTACATCCTCTGCTTTCCAAGTATAGAACAGTCATTTCATCTACAATAAAACCTACTAGGCTAATCATGATACTTGGAAATATGCATACTTAACTCCCAGGCATTTGCACAGACCTCTGCTAATTCATTGCAGAGAAAAACTACGGAGCTGATCAACTGGTGAGCAGTCTGGGTTAATGGAATGTTCTAAAGGCTCCAGGGAGTTCAGAAGAGTTGGAAGCAAACATCCATGTGGTAAAGCTACTTTTCCTCAAATATATGGCAGTAGAAAGGGGTGCCCAGGGGTAATTGGATGAAAACTCCATTTATCCTAAGCCCCAGCCAGCACAACCAGAGAGAGCAAACAAAACAGAGTGTGAGTGCTAGGCAAGGGTCTGTCTGCGGCACGGCACACGCTGCAGCTCGCACAGAAGCTGCTGAGGGGCTGGGAGCAGGCGGGTGGTATTTCAGTCCTTGGCTTCAGATGCCAGTGCTGTAAGCATCCCTGCACTTCAGTCATCTGCAGCTGTACCTGTCACTGGAAGTCTGAAGAGTCATTGAGCTGTGCAGAATAGCCGTGACCTTTTACACTGCCATATATATCTGTCCTGAAACCATTCTGTCTGTCAGAAAGATTCCCAGTTCCCAGTGGTTTCTGGCCATGTGGGTGTGTGTGAGTATACACGCATGCTGTCACATGCTTGCATGCTTTGGAAAGTTCTGCTGTCATTTTCTGCCTTCTAACCATTTCCATAAGCAGCTGGCCGAAGTCAAGTGTGTGGCCTTTTAATGAAGAGTTCTCCTACTAAATCATGACTAAGGACTCTTCTGTTAGTCTGTCTCTTATTGCTGAAGAAAGACAGGGCATGGACTAACAGGAAACCTATTTCCAAACCTGGCTTAAGCCTACATTAGGAGGCAAAGGCTTGGTGTTTTTTTTCAAATGACATAGGATTCTCAGTTCCCTTGTCTCTGCCTGTTTGGTGATTTTCTGGTAAGGCTAGTCTCATTTTGGCAGTAGCTCTTCTCTTTGTGGAGCTTCTACTGTTCCCAGCCATCCCCTTGGCATTGTCCCACATCCTCCTCTCCAGTCAACCAGTCTGCTTGAGGAAAATCCACAAGCTCTTGGCACTTGCCTTTGATAATGTATTTCACATTTCTGCATTAGTCTACTAGAGACACTCATGTAACCAGTTCCTTCCTTATCTAGGCTGCCAGTTCCATTGCTGCAGGGTGTAAGCATCTGCTCCATCCTCTTCTGCAAGCTGGATGCATTTTACTGGGGTTTCTTGCAAGCAGGGCTCAGAAGATTCAGTTAGAGCAGAGTGGAGATGTTTCTTTAGCTTTTAATGCTAACTGTGCTGACCTCATTAAAGCTGTCCTCCACAGATTGCCTGAACTTATTTAAGAATAATAAATCTCTGGGATATATGCCACTAGTACCTTGGGTACCCAGGCACTGTCCTTGGTACCTTGGGTACCTCTGAACTCTGGCTATCAGTCAGGGAGTGCAGGAAGACCATCCTTAGCAGTGAAATCTGAGGAGAAGCTGCCTTATCTCTGCTTTGAGTTCTGCTTTTTTCTCTCCCATTTAGTGGTTACACCAAATGAAATTGATAGTTTTCTGAGATGGAAGAGCTGCTGTTTTTACTTTGCCCTTGCTCTAAGGGATAAATACAGTGGGGCAAGGTGGCAGCTGCAAGATTTCACATTTTTCACAGGTCAAATTGATAGAGAAACATGTAAAATGAATGTCAGAAATCTTGGAATAGGATTCTACTTATAAGAGAAAAAAAACCCCAGAAAATGGCTTATTCCAGTTAATATGTCTCAGCCTTTTTGCAGAAATCTTTATAGGCCTTCAGGCAGAACAAAGAAAAATTTAAGATCACAAATATTCCGCTGCAGAGGAAGCCAAATAAACTATTACACATATGGGATGTGTTAGCTCTGCTTTTCATTGTACGATGCCTACAAGACTTTTAAATAAAATATGTGTAGCCTTCTGTGACATGGAGACAATTGTCTTCATTTAAAAGCTGAGCATAGCAAAGCACGGAGATATCTCTGAACACCTACCCTGCTTTGGGGAGAGGGGGCTGAGATGATGTCAGAGAGCATTTTTCCAGTGCATTGCCTTGCTGGCCCAGCCCTTTTGGCGTGACCACTACCTTTCCTCATCTGCTTGGGCACTTTGGATCTCCAACCATGAATAAAGTATCTGCTTCAAACACTTCTGTTGAACCAGGTGACCACCACGCCTTGCCTGTGCCACCCAGGCCAGTTTCCTTTCACTCAAGTCCACATGATGCTCAGAGACTCCAAGGTCTCTCCCCATCTCTGACCCTTTGTGTGCTCCTGCCAGGATACAAAGGGGACAGCTGTTATCGAGGTAGCATTTGGAGCCTCCAGAGAGAGGAGACAATGCGGAGGTTGCTGGTTGCAGAGTACTCTGAGATGCAGGATAAAAGATTCCTTTGCAAATGCAATAGTCATGGCAACGGTTTTCTTCAGCTTTTTCTGCAGAGCAGTAATTCAGCTTTAGATGTAATTCCATATATTTGATTTGTAGTCAAAGCTCTGGAACTCATTTTCTTTTACCATTCCAAATGCAGGGGAGGGTTGCTCAGTTTGCTTTCCCAGCACTAGCATCAGTGACTGTGAGAGCAGGATCAGGTCACAGCTTGATGAAATGCTCATGTCTTAGACTTTTCTCATAGAAGGATACCAATTTCCACCCTTTGCCAGAGTATCCCTGCATACCCTTTTGAGTGCTGCATTCTGCTGCAGTGCTCAGGAAACTCTGCACGTAGCATGAAGGCAGCTGGGAGAGGTAGGGCAGAGCTGCAGTCAGCAGCGAGTACAGCCTCAGATAAGGAACAGGAGCTTCATTTGGCTGGAGCTGCAGCAGTAGCCAGCCAGCAGGTCTGCACACTAAGCATGCTGGTAAGTGTGGCAGGAGGATGGACAGTGGTAAGTGACAAGGAACACATTCTCAGCATTGAAATGAGATGGTTATTTTTATTTACAGGCTCTCAGTGTTCAAGAGAGCTGTCTGTGTGGTTCTTGAAGGCACTACGCAACGATATGAGCAGACATTAACACTTGTGAGAACACTTTTTTTCTAACTAGGTATGGAAAGAGAATAGCATTAAAGTGTAAATGACCTGAGGACTTTAACGCTGAACATTGGATGAGAGCTACACAGTAGGATACCACCTGCAATATGGGCTTCTCACCAGCAAAGCAACTGATACCTTCCGGGATCACACAGAAGGAATGGTTTTATAGAGGTGGAAGAAATAACTAGCAACAACAATGCAACAGCTCAGGACCCCAAGAACAGGAGTCTCTGGGTTGCTGAGGTTTGGTCCAAGCCTGTTTTTCCTTTTGTAAACATTTGTCTGCATAAGATTTCAGATTTTTTTTTCTGCATCTACCCCTATTTCTCTCAGACATCTTCCCATTTTCTTTTCCTTCTGTTTTCTTTGCATAATCTCTCCATTGGTGTAATTTATAGGCTGTATGATATAGACATGTTGTCTCTTATCTACCATTTTAAATATCACAGAAAAAAGTACGTTTACACTGTGAGGAAAAAATAAAAAAAGGTTATAAATACTGTAGACAGCACTTCAATGAATCAGCACTGGTAGAAGAATGCCAAAAGCCTCCCACAGCTGAAACTCTCCACCCTTGCTCACAGTGCTGTGGCACTCCTCAAGGAGCTTGGGTGGCTCTGGCCACCCCAATGTGGCAAAGGGAGCAGAGAAGAGCACAGAAGAGCAGAGAAGAGCAGAGAAGAGCAGAGGCCCAGCCCCATCCTGCTTACAGTGACCTTGCACTGCAGCAGACAGCTGCCTGTTATTGACAGATACCACTCACAACCTTGGGAACACTGGGAGTGATTAATTGAGAAACCCTCTTGTGGGAGTCTTTGTTTCAGGATGGACGGCTTCCCAGGACCAACTCAGGCGCTCTGCATGTGCTGATATCACAGTTGCTGTTTATTGTGAGGGCGTGGGTATAGAAAGTCCTGCTAAGAGCTGCCAGCCACAGCCCTGAGTAGGATGGAGAGAGAGTGGGAGTAAGGGAAAGAGAAGAGCAAGTGGAGGGTGGTAAGACTAAGAGTAAGAGTAAAAGTAAGAGTAAGAGTAAGGGAGCAATTTCCTGTTTACAATACAATAAATCTTCTTCTATGTTGATTATTCTAATTTTCAC
Source organism: Erithacus rubecula (assembly GCF_903797595.1). NCBI lineage: Eukaryota > Metazoa > Chordata > Aves > Passeriformes > Muscicapidae > Erithacus > Erithacus rubecula. The sequence goes on along the minus strand of NW_027635819.1, from coordinate 2,594,867 downwards.
TAACCAGTCTAACATGAGATACAAATTTTATAGCATTTACATACAGCCTGTAAGAACCCTTACATAACCATAGTGTGTTATACCCTAAACTCTAAAAAACTACCCTTTGGACTCTAGCAAGGTCTTCTGTAACCTTTGAACCTGCTCTCCAGCAGAAGGCATTGCTCTATTAAGAGGGGATTACTTTTAGCTGGCCATCCTATTGTATTCTAGTTATTGAGTAACTGAGGTTTGGTATCTCAAAGATGGCTTTCATTTCAATCTCACTTATGGTTTCTATATTCTCAGAATCTAAGCATTCATATTTATAAGGTTTTCCTGGTTCATCCTTCCCAACACCCTCTTACTCTGGTCTTTCTGCCCTGCCAGGCACCAAGACTGGCTGCACAGAGGGTGTTTTGCAAGGGCTGTGGACACCCAGCAGCCTCTTGAATCCATAAAGTTACCTTCCTGCAGCACAAGGGCACAGCCTGCATGTGGCTGAAGCACATGGTGTGTCCAAAAACGATCCTTGGCCTAAATTTTTGAGACAGAGGTACACAGCTGTTATTCTCCTCATTTGTAAAAAAAGGAACAGTCAGAGAACAAAGCATTGTACCAAAAATCACACCACATGCAAGCACTGTCCCAGCTAGCACACTAGCTGCCTCCTACAAACATGGTGCTTCACCACTTGAGAAACATTGCAGATACTGATGCAGACACTAAGGTCCCTTTTACTGTCTTTTCAGCAAGGAACTAATTATTTCTCAGAGGTAGCTGTCCTTATTTTGGAACAGGCAGTTTTTAGTATTCAGAAAATAAAAGTCATATTTAATTTAATTGTTACCAGAGAAAGCTACCAGTGCTATTTTAGTAATTACATTTTGCACCACCAATCGAAAACAATAGTGATACCTAATGCAAGTTGGCTTACTGACTCACTGCTAGCAGTCCTATCAATACAGGAGAAGAAAACAACACTGAAGAACAGTTTTAAATCTATTCAAATATCCTTGAGAGCTAGCATACACAAAATGAAAAAAAAAATCAAATGGATGTTGTTTTGTTGTTTCTGTTGTTCTGCTTTTCCAGCCTCAGATCAAAACACTTCCATCACAGAAAAACACAGTCTCTCTCAGTATTCTCTACAACATAATATTTTTCTGTAAAGAATGTGCTAAGCAAAGTTAAGTTACAATGATCCCAGAAAATGTTCCTTGATATTAAAAAAAAGACATCAGCAAATGCTTTTTTTTTTAGAAAACCACCTTCAAATGTAACAAAAACTAAATATCTTTGAAAGGTCTGTTTCTCAAAGCAGAAGGCATTTCATAGAATGCACTTTATAATGCATTGATTTCATTTTGATGACCAGAGCTCCTCTTCTATTAACATTTTTCAGTATCAGCTATGAGATGAGAAAAGCTGCACACTGTTAATGGTAAACAATACATGTCTGCCAGAGCTCCCAAGATAAAGCCAAACATAGCTAAGGTTTCAGTTTGGCTTAGAGGCAACTTGTGCCTCTAAGCAGACACAGTGACAGTCATGCCTTCGTGTATGGCAAGCATTCACCAGTACTTAATTAAAATGCCTAAACACAGAACTATACTACTAGTTTTGTCATGTGAAGGGTTTCCCTTCCTTCATAAAAGAATGGCAATGAATATCACTTCTACTTTATTCTAAATGTGGTCTGCTTAAAGAGTTTTCCACCATGACAAGTGATATAGTTTCTGTTTCCTCCTTTCCTCCCTCTATATCTCTGTATCTCTCCCTTTTGTGTGTATGTAGAGTCATGGAAAATTTTCTCCCCTTGTTTTGCAAGGTCAGAGCTATCCTCTTACAGTGCATTAACAGTCTGCAAAACAAAAATGTTTCTGGGTAAGCAGGCTGCTTAATGGCCTCAGAAGAGTTGTAATTTATACAGTTAAAAGCATTGACAAGGGAGGTGAAGGACTGAAACACATAACAGGATTAATTCAGAAAATTTTGTCGATAGCATAATAGTCCGTGCTGAGCCATTCACAATATTTAAGTTTTCAAAGACAGGTTCATTACAAGGTGGCACTGCAAAGATTATTCCAGACTTAGCACAAAATTTATTCTGCAGCAGGTTCTGAATGTTGATAGCTTCATCTGCATCATCGTCAGCAGGCAGAATCTCAAACTTAGAACAAGCAGCCATAGTGTCATTACTGCTGCAAACTTCTGAAATGCTGCTTATAGGCTCTGTAATTTCAGCAGAGGAGCCCAGTAGTTTGTTAATTGGCTTGGAGTCTCCCAGGCCTGTACTAAGTCATTAGCCTTCTGCTGCTCTCTACTGAGAGTGGTATATCTGGAGTTACTATTGCCCATTACAAAAACAACACACACATAATCCCACTCTGCCCTGCACTGGGGCAGCCTCACCTTGCACATTGTGTGCAGTTTTGGTCACTGCAATAAAAGACATTGAGCTGTGAGAGTGTCCAAAGGAGCCATGAGGGGGTGAAGGGTTTGCAGGGGAAGCTGTGAGGAGTGGCTGAGGGCACTTGGTCTGTTCAGCCTGGAGGAGACTGAGGGGAGACCTCAGTGCAGCCACAGCTTCTTGTGAGGGGACAGGAGGGGCAGGCACTGATCCCTGCTCTGGGGACAGGGACAGGACAGAGGGAATGGCCTGAAGGTGTGTCAGGGGAAGGATAGGTTGGATATCAGGGAAAGGTTCTTCACCCAGATGGTGGCTGGGCAGAGGAACCAACTCCCCAGGAAAGTGGTCACAGCACCAGCCCGATGGAGCTCCAGAGGTGTTGGACAACACTCTCAGGCACATGGCATAATTCTTGGGAATGGAGCTGTGCAGTGCCAGAAGTTGTATTTGATGATCTTTGGGTCCCTTCCAAATCAGCTTATTCTGTGATTCTGTAATTCTGTGATAAAAATGTTTTCATAGTGACTAATGTCTGCTTTCTCCATTCATGAAATTAAAAAAAAAAAAAAAAAAAAAAGGCAAAAGCCAACCAAATAAATAAATAAAATTAAAAAAAAAAAAAAAAAAAAAAAAAAAAAAAAAAAAAAGAGAGAGATGTTAGCGAAAGGAAAATACAGAAGAACTACTACTGGGACAGGGTGGAAGCAGGAATTTTTTGCTTTTCTTGGAACAACCAGCTTGTTTGACTGGGTGAAAGAAATGTAGAAATGAAAGAAAGCAGAAAGAAAAACTGATATTTATATTTCCCAGACTGTTTTGCTGGTGAACTCATTGCTGAGCACTCTGGCCTGCAGCAGGGACAAGTATTTACCACAAAGACCCATCACCAGTAGGAAATTCCATCCAGGGTAGCAGAGCTCTTCTGGTATTCGTGTGATGCAAAGGGAGGTATTGTGCTGGAGATGTTGGTATAGAGATGGCAGGATGGAAGCTTATCCATGCCGTGTGATCTGTGCTCTTGCTCAAATGAAGTCAGTGACACTCAGACAGAGTTCAACTGCTCAACACTATGAAACCATTCAGCTCAGAGGGGCTTGATACAAGGTGCCCCACCTGCAGAAACCAAAAGGTCAGCCTTTCACCATCGCATTCCTGGTTTTTTCTTTAATCATTGTTTGCACAGCTCAAGCTGAATTTATAGGAGTCTCCTCCCTTTCTGCAAAGATGTTGGAGGAGCAGGGGTTTTTAATTCTGCTAAGACTGCTTGCAGATCTGAGCAAACCCTAGAGGGAGGAGAGAGTGGAGCAGAAGGGGTCCTGCTGCTTTCAGCAGCCGCCAAACCAATTCAGTTGTAGCATGAAAGTGCACCCAAGGCTCACACCCTCCAGGGAATTCATACAACTGAACTTTCTTTTAAATTAATCTGGATTCCAGGGCTCTTGCACAAGTTACAGAGGGCAAGTGAGGCAGAGCCAGGGCTTGTATATGAGTGGTGCCTACAAAGGAAAGAGTGTTTGCCTGCCATAACGCCACAACTTCCATTCCCTGTCCTTCCCCTCCACTCTTTCAATCTCTTTCCCCTTAAAATGCAGGTTCATGCACAACATCATAGCTAAGGAGAAATCAGCAGGGTCACTGGTAGGATCATTGTTTTTCCCCTTCACCAGCCAGAGAAGTTTCTGACAGTTTTCTTCTGTGTCTGGTACTATCTGAATACCTTCCTGTGGTCTTGATGCTCTCTCAGCACCTCCTGCTCTGAGAAACCTGCTAAGGTCTTCCACAACTAGGTCTTGGTCTGACCCAAGGCTTTTCTTCTTTTGTGCACAAGGTTAAGCTGGCATTAATGTGTTCAAATCTAAGCATAGAACAGGTAGCAGGATTCATCCACTGCTTTGTGTTTTCCCACAATTCTAACCTTGTGCTAGAACAGTGTGCTCCACTCATTAAATACTAGTTTCATTTTATCATTAGAGCTCCAGTTTTCCAATTGCTGGTAAAGAGCCAGCAATGATGTTTGACCTTAGAAAAGCAGAACCTCAGAGAGCAAGAGCAGCTTGTCCTGCAGTAACACAAAACCCACACAGACCTTCCCTTCCTACCTCAATTTTATGTGTCATGCCATTTTTCTCATTAAGTGAAAATCTGCTGTGAATGTTGTGTTTTACTGTAATCTGAAAAATATGGGCAGCAGAACAAATTGTCTCCAGAGATAAGGGGCAAAACACTGCAGGCCCTTTGGGGATAAAAATAATTACCTGTATTGAAACCAATCAGGTTACTATGTTTTTTAATAAAGCAAGTTCAGCTCAGATTACTTCAATAAATACTGCAATACACATATCTTTAAGGCTACGTGGTGATCTGATTGTGTAGCAGGACACATGAAGGAGTTGGCTCTGGATAATAAAAGAATGATGGATTTGAAAGAAAGTGCTGCCCTTTGGAGATCAGAGCCTGTGTTATGTGTAATGAGGCATACAGTAGGAAGCTGACACTTTGAACAGTGATATACATTACACATGGAAACAGACATAGTGTAGCTGTACACTTTTCACATATGTCTAGTCCTTTGCAAAACCATTAAAAGGCAGGTGTGGGATTCATGCCTTCTACACAGCATCCCCAGTCATGCTGTTCATCCTTCAGGATTTATTTTCAAATGTTTCACAGAAGTTTGGGCTTATTTATTTAATTTGAAAGAAAACAGAAAGAAAAAATGTGCAATTCAGAGGCTTGCTTTTACAGTAAGGACAAACTAACAGCAAGTCAAGTGCAGCAGGCAGTAATTATAGTAAGGCACAGACCTTCTGTTCTAATGATTATTTGTATTCCCATGTGACCTAATACAGGGACAGGCATGCAGTTTCTGTGTTGTTTGCTGCCCTCTCTTGACAACATAACCAGCCTCCGGGAGAGAAAAATGAAGCTTCTGTCAAGAAGAGCAAAGAATCAAAGCAATCTCATTCAGAGAAAAAGTCTTGTGCAAAAGAAAAATAAAATACTTGCATCCTTTTACACACTGGAGAAAGAATTAATCATATCTAAGAAATCAGATTTCCTCTCTTCTATATGGTTCATTGACTCAATGTGAGCAAGAAGGAGAACTGGTTCTGGTGGTGAGCCTGTTACTGAGAAACATCATCCTTTCCTACACATTATTGTGACCATCTACCAGCTACCTTTCCCTTCTTCCTCCTCAAAAGCAATTTTCTAAAGAAGAAAGATTTTTTCTTTTCAGTCCCTAGTACAATATTTGAGCATACTTCCAAGACCTCAATTGCTTCCATATAGATTTCCATCTGCAATACATATCTATGTATCTTCTGTTATCAGTGTCAGAAAGGCTAAAAAGAAACTGGATCCTGTGAATAGCAGTAATCCTCTATAGCAAATATGAAATCTGCTTTTCATGACAAGTCTTCTTCTAGCTGTAGTTTCAAGAAGAGATATCCATGTCATTCAGGATCCTCTTTGCAAATAACAAAATGCAAGCCACATAACAGTTGATTATTAAATCTCTGTATGCTATGAACCAATGTGTTCACAGACCATGCACACAGGTCATTCATATTCTAGAAAGCTGTAAACAAAGATCTTTCTGATTACCCACCAAGAAATACTTTTCTACTTGCAAATCTTCTGTGTCTGTCACGTTCAGTATCTCATTTATGCATAAGAAAACACATACTATCTTTTCAGATGATGAAGGTTCTCCTATGGAGGAAATATTCATCATGTTCTTTCAGGAAAGTAGTGGTTTCAACCTTAAGAACATCCTTCTGCTAACAAGATTATGTTGACACAAACCCTTAACCAAGGAACACAAACAGTGTTCTCCAGTCAGCTGCCTTCCTCCAGAATCCCGAGCATCCAGAGAGACCATCATTTGAAATAACAGTGCCAAAGAGGCTTGCCAACAGATCCTGTTGGTTTGATTCCCCATGAGAAGAATATGTATCATATTTTAGGCTGAACATTTCGGAAAAATGAAGAAGATGGGTAATTAATTAACATGGAGAATACATAACTTTTAAGGTTTCTCAGAGGATTCCTTTGGAATTCCTCACTACAAAGTGTTTTTGCCCAATGGCAGCTTTCTGTAGGAGAGCAGAGAGGATCTTTGCTCTTGTACCCTGCTGAGCATCAGCCACAGCACTGGCACTGCCCAAACTCTTGGCACTGGGACCTGCAGCTCTTAGGGGGAAGCCACCCCATCCTCCTCCGTGGCTCACTCTGGTGCCAGATGTGACATCACTCTTCTCCACTGCTCCACGACACAAACATTTATTACACAGCAGGGGGGCCATGCTGAGGGACTTCAACCTGATGTCCCTTCTCTGAGAGGGACATCCCACAGCAAATCTCAGATCCCTGTGGAGATGTGAGTGCTGAGTCTTACGCCATGCCTCCCCATGACAAGGCCAGCAGCACCATGGAGTGCCTTGCAGAGGGGAGCCTGGGCACATGCTGGGAGCAGGAGGCCATGGGCTGGGAAGGAGGCCCTCAGGCATGGCAGTGACAGCACCTCTGAGTGAGGAAGGCCACAGAAGAGTCAAGGCTTTCAGTTTGGGCTTTGGGTGCAGTCTTCTTCCCCTTCCCCTTCCCCACTCTCCTCCTTCGTCCTTCCTCCTTCCTCCTTCCTCCTTCCTTTATACTCCTTCCTTCTTTTAATTTTTTTTTTCCACATATCCCACACTAGCTACCTCATTCTAGAGATACATCTGGTAAGCTTCTCTGTTTTCATTTCAGGTGCCACCACAGGCATGCAGAAAATATGCAAGAGACGCATGTGGCAGATAATGGTTTCTGTAAGGGTTGGGTGGTTCTGTGCTGCCATGAACCTTCTGAAAACCGTTTTGCAGTTACTACAACCACGCTCATCTGTTTTGGTTATGTTCCTCCGGGTCAGTGAGTGTTAGTAACAGAGATCTTGCCCCTGTTAGCTGCCACCAGATGGCAAAATCTCCATCAGCCGCGCTCCCGAGCCTGCTCGCCAGCACCACAGGCTGGAGATGAGGCTGCAGGAGAGCCATGCCTGAGAGACAGGCTGGGAATAAATCCCCACAGACCAGTGTCTGTAGAGCAGGTGTTTGTGTATTGCAGTGCTGCTGGTGAGGGGGTTGTCTCCACCTACCTCACCCTTTGTCAAGTGCTGTGGTGTATTTATACAGTAAGTGTTGCTTAGTGTTATTATGTCACTATAACATCATCATTTACACACCAGAACTAGTTTATATAGTATGGTCTCATGGTTAATAGATAGTTCTTTTGCCCTGTACTTGTGCCTCCCCAATTTGGGGGTTGTCAGGGGTTTTTGATGAAGACTTCCAAGGATTTCTTCACATCTGAACTTTTCAACTTTGTCTTTAGCGTGTGTGTGGGTATAATGTTCTTTGGTCTGTCTGGCCCTAACCAACCTAATTTCTTTATTTTGTGGCTAATTGGCTTTACATTTGCCAATTTCTCCTTAGTACTACATTTATCTATCTCTAAAGCTATCCACCTGGTGAGAGTTTTTTAGCGTTTTTTTTTTTTTGTCTATTCAGCATTAAGCAACTAGATAACTACATACTAACCATTACGTTGTATAGAAATTTATTTATATCAGGTTATATAGATATAGAAAGTTATTATTCAGGTTATATAGGTATAAAAGGCTATGATTTAGGTTATAGTGATAGCAAGTTATACAGATAAATCAAGTTATATCTTATAACTCGAGCTATATGAGCACCTGGTAACTTTGCCCAAGTTATATAGGCTTTAAAAGGAGAAAGTGGCAATCCAAGGCAGAGTATGTAACTGCTCCCATCAGGTATGAAACACTTCAAAGTGTCCCTGCCACTCACTGGGCCTTGCCTTCAAGCCTAACTTCTCACAGATCTGATTGATTTTGGCAGTCTGCTTCACAGGTCGCCCTAGGAAGGAGTTTTCTCAGCTCTTGTATATTTAAAGCAGTGATCCATTAAGACTGACTCCTGATTTCTTTAGAATTCCAAATGGAAGATGTGTTACAGCTGCAGTAGTTCAAATTGAACAAACTGACACTGTACATAAAACTGAGTTGCAGACAGTTCCCACTTAGTGGCATCATTATACAGTAACCTATAATGTAGAATACATTGATCAAGGTAATGTTATATTTGCAATGTGTTTGAGTGGTCCCTGGGTGTTTTCAGCTCTCTGCTGGCAGCAATCTTAAGGGATTTCAGAGTTGCCATGAAATGGTAGTTAATCCTGGATGTCTTGCTGACCATCAGAATGAAAAATGACTTTGACTGATATAACTGTACAGAAGTAAATATTTTCATTTTGAGGGTAGGTATATTAGAAGAAGAAAGTACTGCACAACTGAACAACTTTAAAAATGAGGGTTCAATAATTTTCCTCCATTTTGGAAAAAGAGTTGAGTCCTGGCAATATTTCTCTCAGCCTAGAAAGATCAGTGACTACTGTACTTATGCATGAGACTAGACTTTCCAGGTTCTTTGGTCAGGATGCTGACTGGATCAAATACAACTCCTCCCCTCTCTAACAAGACAGGTAGAGTTTTTTCTAAATTTGAATTAAGAATTAACACTGAATGATTGCATACCAATAAGCCTAAAGCCCTTTCAGATATGCCCCATTCTGCCCAGGTCTGTAATACTCATGGGAATGTCATCCAGAAGGAGGGAGTGTTGATAGCTGCTGGGTGATATTTCCTGGGAAGGAGATCTTTGCCCTTCAAAACCTGTGGAGCTTCACATGGAATTTGAGCTCTTGAATTCCTTTCTCTTTTGGACTCATGCCGAGTCTCCAGAGGTTGTAGGCTTTGATTGAATGGGATATTGAAGCATAAATAAGCACTTTTTTTTTTTTTTTTTAATTTTCTATCTGGCCATATTCCTGGGTTTCAACTTAAATGTATATCTCAAAGATATGATGTCTCTATAACAGGCAGGGATTCTCAAATATCTGCTAATTTAATTCTTATAAATTCTCTTCCCTAACTCTCTCACCCCTGTTATTCTAATATGCAAGTTGTCATAATAAAATCCAGATTCATGTTAACTAACATTTGGATGATTCTTTGTTTTGGTTTTGCATGTTTAATGTCCTTGTAGCTATTTTCCACATGTATCACAGAGAACGCTGCACAGCCAAACTTTCTCATCAAGCAATGCTGCTGAAAGGACAAGAAATGCAAATCTGCAAAGCACTGAATAATTTCAAAACCAGTGGGAAGGCTATTTTCGCAGCAACTTTACCACCCACATACACATTAGCTGCTAAGTTACACTTGAGAGAAACCTTTGCAAAAATTGTTGTGATGACTACACAAACACCCATTTCTTTAACTCCCCTCATAATCTATCATAAACACTACAGGAGAAGAGACACAAGTTATCAGCATGGGAAAAATATTCAATGTGATTGGCCTGTTGTTTCCTATCCTCAACTGCTAAGCAACAGCACAGTAATGTGCATCTCGTGGCCTCAGCACTATTACCAGAACAAAAGTTGAATTCTCTCCGGCTGTTTGACCTTCCAGGTAAGCCCCTTTAAACATATGGGGCTGTTTTTCCTGTTGTTTTTAAAATCCCACATTTCCAAATAATTAATGCTCTGGTGGTGATTTGTGGTTTTGTTTTGTTTTGGTTTTGTTTTGCTTTGGTTTGTTTGTTCTTCTTGGGGTTTTTTTGTTTGTTTTCTTTTTTTGGAGGGGGGGGTCTGGCTTTTTTGTTTCTTTGTTTTTTTTTTTTTTGGTTTCTTTTTGTTGTTTGTTTGGGGTGTTTTGGTTTTGGGTTGGGTTTTTTTTTTTTTTTGAGGGTTTTGTGGGGTTTTGTTTTTTTGAGGGGGATTCTTTGTGGTTTTTTTTTTGCATGTTTTGTTTTGTTTTCACGTGTTAACAGGAACATTGGCAAGTAAACTCTTTCTGGGATGCCCACCTAATATGGACAGTCTTACCCTGTGATGATAATGAAGTTGTTCAAAGATCTACATATATATATATATATATATATATAAAACACTGCCCTTTTTTCCCCCTCCCATGTGGTCTACTTCTCAGCATCATTCAAAATGTACCTCAAATCAACCAGAATTTTTCAAGTCTGTTCTACATTCTTTTGCACCTCTCCTTGCCTTTCTCTCCATTGCTCATGACTTTAGAACAACACACCCCACATATGCCAGAAAATCATGGAAGGGACCTTGGAAAATCCTCAAGACATTTTGTGAATAGATTATTTAGTACCTCATCTGATTGCACCTTGAAAACCACCAGCAGTGGGAACTCCACCCAGTCCCTAGGGAGGTTGTTCCAGTGATTGTTTTTGTTTTAAGAAATGTCTTTCTTAGGTCAAGATGAATCTTCATCCACTTCAACTTGTATCACTGCCCTATGTCTTCTGCATGTAGCACCTTTGTGAAGAGAGCCTCCATCATCTTTGTAAATGCCCCAGAAGTACTCAAATAATATGATTAGGTCCCTTCCAAGCTTTATCTTCTCCTTGGAGAAGAGATTTAACCCCTTCAGTCTTTCCTCATGGGGCAGGGTCTCTAGCCTTTTGCCATTGCTGTGGATGTAGTGCACTGCTGAATCATGTCTGGCATGTTGGCCATCAGGACACTCTGGTCCCTTTCAGCAAGGCTGATCCTAGCCTGTTCTGGGTTCTTTGGTTTTTTTCTCAGGTGCAGGACTTTACACTTCACTGTGCTCTTTCTTGCCAGCTCCTTCCAGCTGTCAGGGTTTCTCTCTAAGATGGTTTTTCCATCATTCTGATGGATTTATCTCATCACCTGATGTGGCATCAGCAGTGAAGTTAGAGAAGGTGCTTTCAATCCCACCATCCAGATACTTTATGAAGATGTTGAACAGTGTGGAGCCCAGTATTTATCTCTGCCAGAGCCCAGCTGGAGACAGGCTGGCAACCTGAGTCAAATACATTTTGATCACAAATTGATCACAAATTGATGGATTTATTCCATCCATCAGTGTAAAGATATACAAAATTTCCATGACAAGCCAAGTGTGTGCAAGGCGAGTTTGCTAGTCTTGTTTGTATTACTAAGAGCCTGTTACTAGCAAAGAAGAAAGTGCTTTTAGTATAGTGGTAGTCTATATGAGAACTCCAGAGCTGTAACACAATGGGACACTGATAATGATACAGTAGCAAGGTCTGAGGACTAAATACCATACTGAAATTTAGGTCCAGAGAGATTTCCTTTATTAGTGTGTGAAGCAACTCCTCTGGATTTCCATTTCCTTAATGATGAAACAGTTCTAATGATGGTCACTTACATTCTAAACTGCTTTCTGCAGGTGGGAAAGACTATATAAAAGGTAAAGGAACTTGTCACAGCATAGATCATCACTCTGTGCCCAAAGATGCTTTCATTTCACATGGAATAACTGCAACTCTCTGGTTATGAGTGCATCGACAGCACGGAAAGAGGACAAGCCAGAGTGCAGAGGTTGGTGCTGAACCAACTTCCTTTTCAGCCTCAGATCCCATTGAAATGATCTTCTGACCACTTCTTGCACCAAATAATGCTGATTGTTGCTAGATAGTATTATGTCGCCCATCACATTGTCACTTGGAGCTAAATATGCAAAGTCTGGTTTTGAGCATGCTAAATTCCTTGTTGCATTATGTACATGACAAGATACCTTGTTGGGTTTTTTGTTGTTTCCTAGTACCTCAAACCATTTTCTGTCCTTGTGGGCTATACAACAACACACCTATTTCTTACAATTGAAGTAATTGCTGGCAGTTATCACTTACAGTGCAGTGTAAACAGGAAACTTTAAAATGTGAGTAACTGACAAACTACAGAAGTGAAAAGCACTGATTTGAAATACCTCAGGTCAAGAGAGACATTTTGTTGTTTGCTTTCTCCCCTGCAGTTTTGACTGTTTTGAAAGCATGAATCACTATGGTTCTTTGAATACTTATGTACTACCACTGAGAAAAATACACAGTTCCTTCTGAAAATTTACTGAAATAACAGTCATGTGAACAGTACAGTGGAGCCTGCTGCTCTGAGGCAATTCTCTGTCATGCAGCAAAATATGTGAAAGGAAGCAAAATTTTAAGCATGTTTTTGGAAGCCTTCCTCCTTTTCCTCTCCATTCTCATTGTTTGAATTGCTTATGCTATGCTGAAGCTGTTCTATCTTCATGAAAGTGTAAAAGTTGTGGAAGCCCCTAAACATGGACATTTGGTCTCCACCTGCATTGGAGGTAATGCTCCTTGGATATTGCTTTAAAGATGCAAGGAACTTGTACCTTTTCCTACAGATGAAAAAATGTAGCACAGAGCAAGGACAAACTACATCTGAAGAGCCCTGCAGTAAATCCAGAACCCAAGAGCACAGTTTCACAGGATTCAATGCCTGTCTCATGACTGGGATATTGTTGAACTGCCTCCCTTTCCAAGCCCCTTTGACTACAATGTTTCTTTCCCTAAGCTGGAGCCAAGAGCTCTGGTGACAATGCTCAGCTGATCCGATCTGGAAAGAAGGAAACTTTGAGGGACAAGATGAGGATATATTTTTACCAACTTTCACAAGAATCACTGAAATTAATCTTTTCATATCTGTTTGAAAGCTTTGTTTGAAGTGAACATTTTAGCAACCTTCATTATAACCTTACAGCGTAATAATGTTTCATGACTTTCACAAAGTTCAAGATGTGTTTTCAGGGGTGGATACAACACATCTAGCTCAAGGAGCATGCAAATTGTCATGATGATCACAAAGCAAAGTAAGTTTGCCATAGACAGATAATTTCTCTCTGAAACCTTGACTAATACAGATTAAAAATATCAATCTCAGGATGTCCAAGTAGAACAAATAGAAAAAATCTACACACTGTGTTGTGATAGGAGGCTTCTCCTCCCACTTCCATGTCCATGTATTTGGCTGTAGCACAATGTTTTTCTATCCTAAAATCTCCCCTGTGATTAACCTTGCTCTTCAACTGTGGGACAGAGCACAGACTGTGTCAGTTCTTTATTCAGACACTGGCCTTAATTCACATCCCTGTTGTGCTTCCAGCTTCTGAAGACATACCTAGATTTACATGTGGACCTGGACTGGACACATTACAAAGAAAAAAAGCTTGGGCCCCACACTAAAGCTGAATGTAGGTCTAAGTACATCTTCACTGCAGCGGATGGTTAATAACAATGTGACTCATGGTTAGCCTGCATGGTGATCTCTGGCTACCTGCAGAAAAGCTGGCCCTAGGTGCCTCTGGAAAGAACTTTGGCACCACCTATGACAGTGATATTTCCATCTGCTTGGACACCCTAGAGCAAAAAATGTGAACAGAGCCAAGTCAGGCACAGTGCCAGGGTTTCAGACTTTCCCTGTGGCTCAACCAGTAGCTACTGCAGCAATAGCTGTGTGCTGCTAGAGGAACTGACTGCTTATGGTGATGAGAAGAGACTGTGGAACTGAAACTCGACTCCCATGCCTCAGCTGCTGCCCCTCAGCTACTCTTGAGAATCCCACATTTTTGCTAGAACACAATGCATGGGTCGCAGGTATGTGGTTGTGAAACACCTGTTTGATCATGTGAAGATATACATAAGGTCAAAACTGCTGAAGGTTTGCAGAAAGAAAACATTGCTACCTTTTGGATACAAGTTTCATAGTATACATTTTCCAAGTAAAAGAGATGATTTGATCTTGCATGCAGCAAAGGCAATGACAAAGCCAGCTCTTGAGCCTTGCCAAGACTATCCTTTACGGCTAACCTGTTTACATAATCCAAACATATTTTTCATTTGACAAAATTACTTGAACAACCGTTTCTTAAAGAGCATATTATAATTGATAGTTAATGCAATTCACATTAAGAAAAAGTGTGTAGCTGTGGAAAATCAAAAAATAAATAATAGCATTCTTGAGAGCAGTGGCATTTCTATTCTATCCTCTAAGCATGTGCTGAGACATTTAGATGGTAGTGTCATTGGTTTGGTTCTTCAAAAAATATTGCATTCCTGAAAACAAACAGTATTTCATGATCACAGTGCATCGTCTAAATTTCCAAAGACACTGAAGTGTAATTACAGTAAAAATACGGGATAGAAATCACTTTAAGTTTTGCATGAGTGCATGCAAGTGCTTATCAAGTAAGTGCGTTAGTCCTGCATACAGGAAAGAAAAACGTTGTAACTTCACAAACACTGCCATATAGATAAAGTGGCTGGCTTAGAAGCCAAAGACACTGAGATTTTTAACTGAGATTCAAGCACGGTACTGGAGAATGGAAAGAATTGTGCATACTCGTACGTATTACTATTTGTTGCATAAGGAGACCTGCAGGTTTTTTCTCTTGTTTTGGTGTTCCCTTCCCTTATTTTCTGCAGGGATTAGAAACACTTGACTTGGGGAGTCCTCTGCCCCTGCAGCTCTTGAAGGGCATATGGAATCACACAGAATCACTGAATGGATTGTGCTGGAAGGGGAGCACCGTGGGTCATCTGGTCCAACCTGACTCTTTAAGTGGGGTCATCTCAGGGCACATGGCACATATTTGCACCCAGATGGTTGCTGAGTATCTCCAGTGAGAGACACTCCACACTCTCTCTGAGCAATCTGTTCCACTCTTTAGTCGCCCACACAGTAAATTCTTTCTCATGTTCAAGTGGAATTTCTCGTCCACCAGTTTCTGCCTGCTGCCTCTCGTCCTGTTGGTTGGCACCACTGAGGAGAGCCTGGCTCTGTCCTCTGGCCACCCTCCATTCAGATACTCATTGCTGAGGTCCCATTTCGACAAGAAGCAGAGTGCGGCTCGGCTTCGGACAGCGCACGGGCCGCGCTGCGCTGCCCGTGCGGGGCGGGGAGGCCGGACGGGGGTGCCGGTCCTGTGGGGGCAGCGGGGCCGGGTTCAGGCCGAGCCCGTCGTGGGGTCAGCGGGGCGGGAGGCGCGGCCGGGCCGGGACGGTCGGCGGGGCCAGCGGGGCCAGCGGGGTCAGCGGGGCGGGGCGGGGGCGCGGCCAGCGGGGCCGGGGCCAGGCCGAGCCGGTCGCGGGGCCCGGTCAGGGGGGCCCGATCGGGGGGCGCGGCCGGGCCGGGCGGGGCGGGGCGGGGGGCGCGGGCGCGGCGGCGCCAATGGCCGCGGGCGGGCGGGGCGCGGCCGCCATTGCCCCGTCCCCCGCGCTGGCCGCCGCCGGCCATGCTGGGGCTCCGCCGCGCCTTCGCCGCGCTGCTGCCGCTGCCGAGGGCAGGGTCGCCGCCGGCCGCCGCCATGTCCACGCTGCTGATCAGCCAGGAGCGCTACGCGTGGCTGCGGGAGCTGGGGCTGCAGGAGGAGAACCCGGGCGTGTACAACGGGCGCTGGGGCGGCCGCGGGCAGGTGCGGGGGGCGCGGGGGCGGGGGGCCGCGGGGGTCGCGCCCCCTCCGCCGGGCGAAGGGGCCCTGCCGCTCACCGCTGCCGTCCTGCTCTAGGTGGTGACCACGTACTGCCCCGCCAACAACGAGCCCATCGCCAGCGTCCGGCAGGTGAGCGCGGCCGCGGCTCCGCGGGCCGTCAGCCGCGGGGCGGCCTGAGGGTTGGTGCGGGCGCTGGCGCTGCCCGCGACCCGCATGGCCGAGGGCACGAAGGGCACGAAGGGCACGAAGGGCACGAATCTCCGGCACCGCATCGGGGTCCGGGCAGTGTTGAGTGCAGGGCGGCCGCTGGAGCTCGTCGCAGCCACGGCCTACTGCTGGCAATGTGCCTGCGGCGTTCCTGGGAAGAAAAACAGTTTGTTTGCCTTCTGGCTTTTTTTCTTTTTCTTTTTTTTTTCTTTTTTTTTTTTTTTTTTTTTTTTTTTTAACTTCTTGTCTGTCCGGCCCTCCGGCTCGGACTCTTGGAAGCGTCATTGGGAAAAGCAAGGGCCCCTCCCTTCCCCCTTCGTTTGTTCTTAGGGGAGTTGCAGAATTGGGGCAGATTGTGCCTATTTAGTAGGAATGCGTGGCCTGGGAGGAAGTAGGAAAGAGAGCAACGTTGTAAATTCAAGTAGTAAATTTGTGAGTTTTTACTGTAAGAATAGCACTGTTGTATTAAAGTATTCCTTTTGTGCTTTTGCTACCAACTATCTCTTGATGCCCGATGAGGCTCATGGACTAGGACATATTTATATAGTTGTGTGTATGTATATCTAGAAACATGTATAAGACCGTTATTTTATAAGGAGCTTCCTCTAACACCCAAATAGAAATTTCTGCTGGTGTTTTTCTTTCTTTTTTTCTTTTTTTTTCTTTTTTTTTTTTAATTTAGGCAGCGCATGTGCTTTTCATTGGCAGTGGCTTCAGACAACTTGTCATATTGAGACCAAATTGTGTCAGAATACAAGCATCCTGTAAAAGTGGTATTCTGTAGTGCAAGTACTCTCTATAAAAATATCTTGAGTTGAATGTACAAGCTTTTTTGTGGTGTTTCTTTTGGGTGTTTGGTTTTCCTAACTTTGATGTGCTTCTTCATGTAGGGTAATTTGGAGGATTATGAAGAAACAGTAAAGAAGGCTAAAGAGGCATGGAAGGTCTGGGCTGATGTAAGTTAATGGACACCTCTCTTTTATTAAGATCTCTGGCAGAGACAGGCTGTTAAATTGCCCCATAAGGTGGAGGTGTAAAAATGTGTTCATACTGTGTGTGGTGGACTGAAACAGAGGTCTGGAATGGAGACCTCAAGAAACAAACCCAGATAATTTTTTGTTGTTGTTGTTTCTTTTGTTTGTTTGTTGTGATACCATTGGAGTACAAAGATGAGGACCCTTGACTTGTGGGATATGTTTGTTTTGGAAACCCTGGCAGATTTACCAAGGTTTGTGCCTGTAAGCTGTTGCTAACAGGTCTGGTGAGGTTCAGAAACCTTGTAGCAAGTAAACTATCCCTGTGCATGTTTCACTTCCCATTGCCCCTTGGTTTCTTCTGGGAAAGCTGTGTGGAGTATTTGGATGTGTAGTGGCCTGAAGAAAATTGATGGTTATACATGGATGTTTTTTTTTTTTTTACCCACTGTCTTGGTACAGAACGACTGTGTTCAAAAGCATTAGTGTTTTGTTGTGTATAATAGCTAAGCTATTTTTCCTTAGCAAGCTGTAGTTCCCTGCGCAGGTGTACCAGCTGTGTCCAGCCAGCACCCATTCTGTTGGTAGCTAGTCTTGGTTCTTACTGCTACCTGTTGTCTTTGGTAGAACTTGAAACCTGGATTTCAAAAGGTGATATGCACTCTGTTTTAGCCAGCAAAGTAGTTTACCTTTTCTGAAGACAACAAAGTTTAGGATGAGCAAGACTGCTTCCTCAGGGTATGTTAGTATGTGTTCTTTTGTTACAATTTGTGAGTATGATGTTGGTGACTCATAACATATTTGGAAATAATCTGAAAGCAACACAACAGATAAAGGATCAACACATCATATGTTTTTGAAGATTTTTCTCAATGCTACTTGTTATTAATATGTGATTTTTGTTGTTTGTAATGAGCTTACTTGAAAGATATTGTTGGTAAAGAGATATGTTGGCATGGTTTATGCATTTCTCCTCAGTTTTGTTTTTACAGAGAACTGCTGTTTTAAACCTGTAAATCTTCTTGTATATGGTTTGCAAATTGGCTATTGATTATTATTCACCATATTGATACTGCATTAAAAAATATATCAAGGGCTGGTCTGTAAGCTTAGTATTTTCATGATTGAGGTTTCTATGTGTATTTTATGTATGTATATTAATGTGTATTTCTGCTAACAAAGTAAAAGTTATACTGGAAGAAAGTTTGAAAGTGTGGTATTAAGTACACTTCAAGGCTCAGAAACCAGCAAGTGCACTTTCATGAAAAATACTTGTTTCTTGAGATGGAGCTGATTGGTTGCAGTGGAGGTGACATAGTTGAACAGAAATAACAGAATTGACCATCTGAATGCTTCTGGCAATATTCAGTGGAACTGAAGTTTTGACCAGACAAAATGTTTGCAGTATTATCAGTCTTGAGGCAGGAAACATTTTCTTATAAAGCACTGCACATGATAAAAATTAACAAGTAACAGTGTCTTGAGAAGATAAAAAAAAAGCACAACAATCAGTGATTTCTTACTACAAGGACAGAAAAATACCAGTATATATACAGCAGGAGTCTCAATCTCACCTAGATTCTTCTGTTTTGTTTTGACTAGATCCCTGCACCTAAACGTGGAGAAATAGTGCGACAAATTGGTGATGCCCTGCGACAGAAAATCAAAGTTCTAGGAAGTTTGGTAAAGTATTTTCTTTACAGAAGTAGCTTATATTCTTTGGTGGGGAGAGTGGGGAATGAAGGTGAGGGGTAAGTCAGAACTGTTTTTTTTCTGTAATACTAACTGTTTTATCTGCAATACTAACCTTAGTAATTGATAAATAATTGCTGATAGTTCTGTTAGATTTAAAAAGAAGAAATTTTGTAAAGAAGAAATAAAAAAAGTGTTACAGAAGCAGCATGTGTCAGCTGAGAGTTTTGTTACTTGTTAAGAAAAGGTTCTTCACCCAGAGAGTGTTTGGGCACTGAGTTTGGGCACTCCAGGGAAATGGTTACAGTACCAACCTGAGAGAGGTCAGGAGGCAGTTGGGCAATGCTGTGCTAGGCCAGGAGCTGGACTTGATCAGCCCTGTGGGTCTCTTTGAGCTCAGGATATTCTATGATTCTGTGATATGACTGTTTATAATAGGAGAAGGAAATTTATTATAGGCCTCTCTGGGATGAGTGGTACAACTGTTGCCCTGCTATTTTCTCTCCTGCCTGTCAGATAGGGGACTTCCTAATGCAAAAAGTATCCTGAAAAAGACTTTCCTCCAATACAGAGCTTTTAACCTTGAGCTCTTTCTAGTGATCTTCAGGATTTTCCCAAGCGACGTGGGGAAATATGAGGCTTCAGATGTTGTGAGGGTCTCAATGAGATGATCTTGCAGTACCATGCAGGACATAAAGGCTGAAGGACCACTCCTTTAAAACTATTGCTAGTTGCTAGGGAAGAAAAGGAGACAAGTGGGGAACTTTCACTTTCTTTTTACAGGGCTTGCCTGTCTGTGCTGCTGTAAAGAAACAGCTGTGAGTGAATAACTCCATGTGTAGTCAAGCCCATACTGTTAACCTTCAAAACTTTGTTCTGCTGTTTCCCTTGATGTTGTCTCTTCAGCACAGTTTTTGTGGTGGAATTTTTTGTGGAGGCAGTGCTAACCTACTCTTGTATTCAAAAGCAGTAGAGCTTCCCTGATGAGTGTAGACAGACAGAAGTTTGTTCTATATTCCTTGACCAAAACTTACGGCTTTTTTCCACATTTTCTTAGTCTTCCCAAACAGATGTGTCTGTTCAGCTCGCTAGGATTGGGGATGAGTTTCAGGGTGAAAGAAGTGCAGCAGGTATTCAGGTTTTAGGATTTTGCCTGGCTTTAGGATATGTGAAAACGAATGGTATAGAAACTCATCTTTCTCATATGCTGTAGAAAATTCCCAGCCTCACCTTGCCATGCCCTGGTGGAGTATCCAGGTATTTCTACTGCACTTACATTTACACTGCTGTGTTTCTTAGTAAATGTTGGATGCTGCTCTGTTTTGGTCACAGAGCAGGGCTGTTCCTTCTGTCTTGAGATGACCACAGGCAATTTAGAAAAACAGTCGTCTTTATGTTAACTTTCACATGGAGAGAAAAATCCTGTGGAAATTCTTTGATCCTGATTCCTCATTTAACAGCCTTTTAAAAGTACAATCATCAATGTAAAGTGGTAGGTAATATCTATATGAAGGCCACACCTAGCAGTCAGAGCATGACTGCAAAATCAAGTGGAGATAAGTAGGTGATTTCTCGGTTTCTAAATTTTCAAATTTTCTCACTTTTGGATGAATATATCTTCAAATACCAGCTTATTCTCACTGATATACCTCAGTTGAGTAAATATAACGTATTTTTAAGAGAAGAATGTGGTTTAAGATCAGCTTAGAAAAAAGAAAAGATAAATTGATCCTAAACCTCCCAAGCTGCTAAAATAAACATGTATAAGCATTTTCAGCAGTGTCTGCAAATGAAATCTCTCAAAGGTGCTTTGAGATATTGTAAAATTAGTAGTTTGCTTATGCAAAATGTAAGTGGCTGTTTGTTTTTGTTGGAGTAATCTCTTTTTTCCAACTTGTTCCTTCCCTGGCCCACAATGTAGGCAAACCTGCTGATGTAAATCTAAGGTTTTGTTGTTGCTCATTAGTGTTGGACATTCCTTTTGTTAGATATTTTACATGTTTTTCTCCATGAGTTTCCTTTTCCTAATTTCTTTATATTGTATTGGGATATGACCCTTGTCCAATTGTCTAGTGTGTTGTTTCTTTAAGTTCTGAGTAAGTGGGGAAGAGGTGAACTTCTTCTAATGAAAAAGTGTGTGTTAAAATCTTACTTTTATTAAATCTTACTGAATATGTTTGGCATTCAGTGGAATTTTGTACAAGAGTTTGTCTTACTCCCAATTTTTTCAGGTCTCTTTGGAAATGGGAAAGATTTTTGTCGAGGGTGTTGGGGAAGTGCAGGAGTATGTTGATGTCTGTGACTATGCTGTTGGTTTGTCCCGAATGATTGGTGGTCCTATTTTGCCTTCAGAAAGTAAGTATGTGGTATTTTTCTGTTTTTGTTTGTGGAGTTTTTTGTTTGTTTTTATTTGTTTGTTGGTTTTGTGGTTGTTTTTTTTTTTTTTTTAAAGAAATGAAGATATGGAGGTGTAGCTTAAATATACACTCTTGTAGTACAGTACAGCAAGATGTCCTGTGTATTATTTAGGGAGCTTTAGGAATAGATGTGGTGGGCAGTAGTGCCAGCTATTGAAATACCTAATGAAGTGACAAATAAGCAGGTCAGTCCCTCCATTTTCTCTGTTCTTTGAAGCATTATGCTATTTTTGATTTTTCAATTGATGAAAGGTGGTAAAGTATGTAAAAAGTTTGAAAGTGTGCTTTGAAATGAGAGACCTCTTTTTCAGTTATTGATTACCACAAGTCATTATTTTGTTAACTGAATAGCTAAAATAATAAAACTTAATGTTGTCAGATCATTAGCTTTTGCACAATCTGTTCCAGGTAAGCTCTAGAGCACAAATAATGCAACTCTTTGCAAGGTAATGCTGGTGTGGACTGAAGAGTTACGCTAGGTTTCTTGTTTACCTATTTTCCCTTTTTAAAAGACCCCAAACATTAAATGGATGAAAACTGCATGATGTTGTGGCTTTCAGGACCTGGCCATGCCCTTATAGAGCAGTGGAATCCTGTTGGGCTGGTAGGAGTCATCACAGCCTTCAACTTCCCCGTGGCAGTTTATGGGTGGAACAGCGCGATTGCCATGATCTGTGGAAACGCTTGCCTCTGGTAAGATCTAGCTCTTCACCCTGATAACAGTATTTTTAAATTAGGAAGCTAATAATTCAGGTGTGAGATTGCTATTGAGTGTCAGGTGTCTCTGGATATTTGATTCTATCTAATGTAGGCTTAAATTCTCATTATTTTTAGGCTGTAGTCAGAGCTTTTTTAAATTTTGTGGTAACCTCTTTTTTGAGGTCCTGTGGTACAGATGCATTGAGGCCTTAGCCAAATGACCTGTGAATAAAGAACCCAGGTGAGGGCTTACAACAGTGGTAGTTAATATTCAGAATTGGTACAGCTAAGGTTGAAAATCTAAATAAATAGCTTTACTCTCATCTACCTCCTTCACTGTAAAGTCTCCTTGTCCACATGGATTTCATTAGAAGTTCTGAATGCTCAGCTGCAGAAGGCAGTTCTTGAATTCCTGTCTTAATTTGTACCTGAAAACCAGCCTAACCAAAGTGTGCTGTGGGTCGGAGACCCTAAAAATTGCTTATTTGAATTATTTTTCTTAAAGAATTGAATAAAGTAGGAAAATGGTATAATTTTTTTCTTTCTCTCTCTAGGAAGGGTGCTCCTACAACATCCCTTGTTAGTGTTGCTGTTACAAAGTGAGTTCTGGTTTCTTTGATCTTTGTCTCAATAAATAGGAGAACTTATTCCTCCAAGGAATAAATTTCATAGTGATACTTGTTTAGGTTTATTGTTGCCTTATATTAGCATTTTAAATACTTATTGTGCATTACAAATAGCACTTATTTTAAAATGCTAAATGAAAGTAGGCCCCTTAAAATGGGTAATTATTAAGTCTTGTAGATCTAATATTAACTCCTGAGAGCAATTACCCCAAACCACTACTACCCCAAAGCCTCCAGACAGTTCTGATGGTTCATTCCCTATTTACACCTGTCAGAAATCTCTAACATTTTTGCATCTTTGATTCAAGGATAATTGCCAAAGTCTTGGAGGATAACAAGTTGCCTGGAGCAATCTGCTCTCTGGTTTGTGGTGGAGCAGACATTGGGTAGGTAACATTTATTGTGTTTTGTGAACCTTTATAAAAGTTAAAGAATATTCTTTGAGGTATTTCTTTTAAAGTTATTCTAGTCTCTAGGAGTTCCCAGTACATACACATGGTGCCATGATTTTTATCAGCTGGTCTGAAACTCTGGCCCTGCACTAAATATAATATGCATGTCTACTTGCTGTTTTAAGATCAGCTGCAAACAAAGCACTTGTCAGATATTGAATGAAGAGACATGACTAAGTTTATATCTCACTTCTGCATATGCTTACACCCAAAGAACACAGCTAATGATAGGTTCCTCTTACCATGTTCTTGAGAGTTTTGAATGTAAAGGCGTTAGCCTTTTTGATTAGTTGTGGAGGAGAATTATTCCCCTTTTCCATGCTCGTGCAGGACTCTGCACTTGCTCACCGACATATACCTGTGCTTGGAAGATTAAAATCCAAATCACTTCGTTATCCAGATACACAAATTGATTTACATATTTTATTATGGATCATAATAATTGGAGCTAATCTAACAATATACTTTAGACTGAATTTCAGTGTTACTACAGATGATGCTTTTTTGGCCTGAAAAAATGGATGGAAACAGCCTTGTTCCTCTTTTCTGGCTAAGAAGGAGCTTTCCTGTCATTAGCTCAGTCACCTGATGTTTCAAAGAAGTGGCTCTGGCTTTATAGATCTCCCTGGTTGAAGCTGATGTATGTGGAAGGTGCATGCTGCTTTTCTGTCTGCACGTCTTTTGTTGAACACAGTGCTTTGTGTCCCATTGTGCAGGACAGCAATGGCAAGAGATGAGAGGATGGACCTCTTATCCTTCACTGGCAGCACAAAAGTGGGCAAGCAAGTGGCTCTTATGGTTCAGGAGAGATTTGGTGAGTGTGTGGGCTCTGTTTTTTTCCATGTTTGGTGAAGTCAGCAGTGCCCCAAAAGATTTTAAAATAACAGTTTATTTCAATTGTGTTACTTTTTTTTTCTGTCTTGGATATATGGGGGTTTGAAGCTGCTCATAGATAAATATGACATTTTTCAGTAAGTTCTGTTACAATTCAGATATTTTTTCCAGGTTATCCACAAATCCATAGTCCTACAATTAATTTGGGGAGGAATGTGGTGATCTCCATTAGTGTTTAATTGTAGGGAGATTGGTAGGGTGAACAACCAGGGGTTATGGTCTTTTGGCAATGCGAGTGACTAGAATAATTGAATATATTCCCCCTCACCTTTTACTCCTGATAAATACAGTAGAAAAGTGATTATTTCGGAGGTGCTGGTTTTACTTTGAAATATTTAAGAGTTTCCAGGCAAGAATCTCAGCTGCTGGATTCTAACTTCTTAGTTTATAAGCAGCACCTTGGAAAATGTTTTTGTTTTTGTTTTTTTGTTTGTTTGTTTTGAACATTTGAAGTTCATACAAGTGGGAAATAAGGCCTCCAGAAACCAGAACAGATAGCAAGCATTTACCCAGATCAGGTTGTGATTTTTTGTCTTAGATTGTAGATAAACAGTTGTCAGGGAAATTAATGAGTTTAGTTAAATTTTGTGTGCATTTTGATCTTTGTAGGACCTTATTCTTTATCTGTGTCATATTATTTATGCTGCAACTTTTTCCTGTTTTCATCTTTTTCTTTCCAGTGCTATTTTTTTGCCTATCTTTTTAAACTTCTTTGTGCCATAACTGCTGTGCAGGTATCATCACATTATGTGATAGATGTAGTATTTGGTGCAATTTTCTGCTTTGGCTGGAGTGATTAGTTGACTGTGATTTCTAAAAAGTTTTGGTTTAGACATATAAAACATGTAAAACTTAGTAAAAATATGTTTCATGAAGCTTAGCTGTAGTTTGAGGTGACCTCACTGACTGAGGTGCAATGAATACATGTGAGCATGGTTTAACAGATTTTTGTGTTTTTCATTAGGTCGAAGCCTGCTGGAATTGGGAGGAAACAATGCCATTATTGGTAATATGGAATTTTATAAAGTACCATAGATAACATTTGGAAGTTAGTATGCAAATATCTGTAGCTAATTGTCCTCTTTTTTTGTTTGTTTCTTTTGTTTTTTTTTTTCCTCCACACTGGGCTTTTAAAAGTACATATAGTTTGTATAGAATGATAGAATGTTGCCAGGTTTTTCTGTTTTGGTATTGTAGAGGGATCAGTGTTTTAAGATAAAAGGTGTGAGTCCAAGGTCTTTTAAGTAATCAGTGTTGAAGAGGAGAACAGAATGAGAGGAGCAGTAAGCTTCAATAACGGGTTGTGGACAATGCTAAACTAAGTAAGTTTGATTTTAGGATAGTTTTAGTTGTAGAATCATTAAGGTTGGAAAAGACCTTTAAGATTGAGTTCAATTCTTAACCCAGCACCAGCAGAGTCACCTCTAAACCATGTCCCCAAGTGCCACATCCTCATACTTTCTGGATACTTCCATGGACAGTGGCTTCACCATTTCCCTGGGAAGCCTGTTTGAATGTCTGACTGCACTTTTATACATAATCTCATGAACACTACAGCTTTAGCATTTTTGAGTTTAGGTACATACATAGGAAGTCTAAGATACTTATGATACTTTAAAGAAAAGCATGCAGATATTTATTTCAGCAGCACATTTTTCAGGTTTCAGTACCTTAGGGGTATGATCCAGTTCCTAGACAAGCAACATAAATACTATGATGAGCAACATGGCAGAAACAATATATAAGCTCAGTAAATACCTAAATTGCTGTCCCATTGTGCTGTTGCCTTTTGTTTCACCTTTCTCATATTCTGGACCAATATGCTTATTTATATGTAAGTACTCTTTTGAAGAACAAATATGATGCTACATCATCTACTCTTTTCAAAATCACATTTGAGCAGGTCCTTCTTTTTTCCTATGCTGCTATTTTTTAATGTTAAAGTCCTGCTTTTTCTAGAATTAGTTGGACTTTATCCCAAACTTAGTAATAGTTTTGGATAATTTTGTAAAAAGTACTTTTGTAAAAGTACTTTTGTAAGAGACTTTTGTGGGACTGATTAAGCTGAGTGATATTTTGGGGATTCTTTGAGCTTTGTAAAACATCTTGATGTCTTCTAGCCAGATGGATTTGTTCAGCTCATTGTACATTTTAAATTACTGTACATCTGTGTGTTTTGGCTATGTTTTTGTAAGGCCACGTGGATACACTTCACAATTGCTGCTTAATGCTGTTAAACTTCTCAGAAACAGACAAGGTGGAGAAATGGCAAGAAATTGCTTGTAGGTTCTTGAATTAAGAAGAAGCCAAAATTATTTGCAAATTTTTTGGAAAAGGCTCTCTTCAGTAGTTCAAACCTAATATTATGTCCAATTGCATGTGTCTAATTATAGCTGCAGAGAAATAGTAGGAATTTTAAGGTGTTTCTTTGTATCTTACCATGCTGTGCTAGTGCAACTGCTCCTTATGATTCTTGACCAACCTGTCAGTTTCTAATATTGTTTAGCATCTTAAGTCTTGTGAACTGCTTGTTAACTTCAGTAACAAGCTCATGTTCTAATTTTTTGAAGTGTTTGAAGATGCAGATCTGAACCTAGTCATCCCATCTGCTTTATTTGCTGCTGTGGGAACAGCAGGCCAGAGGTGCACAACTGCTAGAAGGCTGGTGAGTAAATGTGCATTGTCTGGTTTGGGTAGCTTTGAATTTTAACTTAATTCCAAATTGGCTCAGAAAATGCCTAACAATTCCTAATATTATGAAGAGTAACAAATAATATTTAAAACATGTTTTTATTTTGTCAAAAATAGGTATGGCAGGAAAATAAGAACATAGTTTAATTCCCATGTAATTCTAGCTATAAACAGGTTTTTTTTGCATGTATTTCAAAATATGCTGTAAGTCAGGAAAATAGTACTTGGCAAAGTTCTGTATTTCTATTTTCATTGCCAGAGCTTTAGTTATGACTGCTACAAATTTATATTGCAGCAAAGCAAGGAGATGTGTGTTACCTACTTTGTTATTAATTCTTAACCAATCATTTTCAACAAGTTTAACAGTGTTATAGTTTCCACCAGTGTCTGTATAGTCTTGTCAGAGTTGGGTTGATTCAGAAAATATTAGGCAAAATGGATGTGGGTTAATTGATTTGGATGTATTGGATGGGCAGTGATTCCTCACACTGTAGCAATAAATTTCTTGAGTTTTTTATTCTAGAACACTAAACTGAAATGTTTACATATTGATAACACTGATCTGAGTTGGGGTAAAAGTAAAACAGATTTTTGTTTCTTGGCTTGTTTTAAATCTTTATGATGAAGGTTTTACATCTTTGTTTTCTGATGATGGTGCTGTTTCAGAGGCCTTGGCCTCTGTCCCCTTTAAATTTTGGGATTTGCTGAATATGAACAACACTATTTCCATTCTTCATTCAGCCCCCTTCTGAGTGCAGGAGTACTTCATAAACAGTTACATAGGCTATGCTGTCTTACAACTTTCTTACCACATTTTAGTTTCTGCATGAAAGCATCCATGATGAGGTGGTGGCAAAGCTTGCCAAGGCCTACGCCCAGGTCCGCATCGGTGATCCATGGGACTGTAAGTAGCATTTCCAACTCATGGGTTTAGGAAACAAGTTGCTATTGTTTTCTTTCTGTTTAAATTCTGAAGCAATTGTAGATCCAAAGTATCTAATTTTAGAAATTTACCAGGGGGTGGAAATAGCTGGTTTCATTTGGAATACCAACTCTGAAAGGAAGATGATGAATCTGGCTAATACTGGTCATCCTGGACAGATTAAACAGTTAGTCCTAAGATGTTGTGATAAGAATATTTGCAAATGGAGTTTTGATGCTTCTGAATCTTATTGTTTTAGCTGACACTCTGTATGGGCCTCTTCATACCAAAGAAGCTGTGAAAATGTTCCTTGATGCAGTAGAACAAGCAAAAAAACAAGGCGGCACTGTGGTCTGTGGTGGAAAGGTGACTTAACATTTATTTTCTCTTCTACAGTTTGTGCTCTAGAAAAAAATACAGTAACATGATGGCTTAGGCCAAGCTTGTACCTCAGCTTGTCCTGTCAGCCCCTACAGGATGTTAGTTTAGTCAGATTTGAATTGGAATCCTGTCTGCAGGGTAAAGGGAGTTCTATTTTGAAGCTACTCTTACACCACTCCCCAGCTGCAAGTGATAGTGAAAATAAAAACAGCAATGTGGGTGGTACATGTCAAACATAGCAAAGGAAAACTGCAGTTCTGTCTCTCACAATATCTAACTTGAGGAAATACTGGAGATTCAAGGCAATCACTTGTATATCTTCATCATACAGGACATTTAATTTTCATTGACTTATGCTTCTGAGACTTCTTGTCTTTCATTGGCAACTTCTTAAAATTCTAAGTAGCTTACAAGTAGGGGAAAGGAAGTTTCAGCTGCTAGGCTTTACAATTTGATTACATCCTTAGTGGACATAAGTTATGCTTCTATATTTTAAATACTTTAAAAAGTAAAATTTAAGTTAATCTACGTGGCGTTCTGTTTCTGATTTCTGAATTGTAGTAGTCAGACCATGAAGGATTCTTTTCCTACACTAATACTAGGCTGGATGCTGATTGGAACTTACTTGGTTATTTTTTATTTATTTTGAAGGTTATAAATCGCCCTGGAAATTATGTTGAGCCAACCATTGTGACCGGCCTTCCTCATGATGCGCCCATCGTGCACACTGAGACCTTTGCACCCATATTGTATGTGCTGAAATTTAAGGTAAAAGAACAGAGGGGAAGCAGCTGCCAAGGGTGATATCAGTAGAGTCATGTCACATCTGTGCAATTGTGTCAGCGCTTTGGGAAGTGTTCTTCTCCTGCTCTGCACTGTGAAATAGCCACTGTTTGTCTCACTGTGTAGCTGCATTTATGTGAAGAGTTGGGGTGGGAATCTGCACAGGAATGGATTTCTGTTGTTAGTGTTTATTGTTCAGAAGCAGACTGTTTGGTATAGCAGAGGAGGTGTTGCTGACATGGTACATGTGTATTTGCCCAGTGCCATTCTGTACATTTGCATTATGGCTGGGATGCATTGGGTTTTTTCTCACAGAACTTCTTTGTAACTGCTTTGCTTTGGATAGTCATGGCTTAACCATTGATACACGCTTCTTCTAGGAGGAAGAGGAGGTTTTTGCCTGGAATAATGAAGTAAAACAAGGTCTTTCCAGCAGTATCTTTACCAAGGATTTGGGAAGGATTTTCCGCTGGCTTGGGTATAATTTAAATTATTTTTGTACTTCCATGAGGCACATAAGATCAGTCTTTCATGTCTTTTGTAAACCTATGCATAGTGCATAGCATTTTACAGCCTTCATTTTAGGGAGGGGGCCTTTCCTGATCCTAAGGAGGAATTATGCCTTGTCTTTGTAGGCCCAAGGGATCTGACTGTGGCATTGTGAATGTCAACATCCCAACCAGCGGAGCTGAGATTGGAGGTGCTTTTGGTATGTTGCTTGTGCTTCTTCAAGGTTTTAATCAGTCCATTTAAATGACTAAAGGGTGGAGAAATCAATGAAGTTAATTTTGAATCATACTGCTTTAGCAGAAAACAGATACTAACTAGTGGTAGTCAGATTTAAACTTCTAAAAATACCTGTATTTGGTTTGTAAAAATTCCATGTGTTATTTCCTTCTCCTCCCCTCCATCAAATGAATGTAATGCAGAGATATATTCTGGAGGTGTTTAAAGATATGGCCAGATGAAAAACTGTGTAAAAGTTTTAATTTAAACAGTCTTGAGCAATTTTGTAAATATTGATAAGTTTATATGAGATGTATGGTGTGTAGTAGTTTTGCTAGAAAATCTTTAAATAAAAATTTTTGACTTTCTTTTTCTTTTTTGTATATACTAATAGAAGTGAGGAGGTGGAAGAAGAATATTAATCTTACAATTTAACAGTACAAGAAACCAGCATATTCTTGTACTCTTGTCTTGTGTTAAGACAAAATGTTTTTAAAACAAGGTCCTTTGATGCCACTATGATGAGACTTTGAACTCCAGGCAGGTTTTTTTTTTGCATCAAGCATGAGGAGAGAACTAGTGGTGTGTTTTGTGGGGTAATAATTTAGTTCAGATATAGAACAAGGGAAAGGAATAGTTTTTCCAATGTATTTTCATAAAAATAAATTACCTCCTGGTATTAGTCCAGATTCCTGTGTCCAAAAATAGGTTTTAATTAATAGTGTTTTTGCTACAGGTGGTGAAAAGCACACTGGTGGGGGAAGAGAATCTGGAAGTGATTCATGGAAACTTTATATGAGACGGTCTACTTGGTAAGACAGACCAAATAAGTTTAAATTACAGATGAACTTCTGAAAGTTAAAAACATATAAATCTTTGACTACAAGGCTACTGTCTTTACTGAATGTGAGATAACCATCTATTAGTGTAATTGCATTTTTTTCACATACATTCATAGTACAAGAATATTTGAAGGGTTTTTATAAAGACATTTTCTTAACTTTCCAAAGGAAAAAAATAGGTGGTTTTGGGGTTTTGTCCCCCCTTTTGATTGATGTTAAACTCACCTGAAAAATTACTGAAACTTGTCAGGAAATACATTGAGTGGCAATCACAGTGAGGGGACCATGAAGGCACCATTATTGCCTGTGGTAGGTGATTCACCTGTATGTTAATTATCTGTCCACAAATCTCCTGACAGCACATAGTGAATTAGTATCCTCTGCTGACTTCCATAGCCTTTACTTGTGCTATCTTTGCTTTCCATGCAAGGACTTATGAATATGAAAAATCCCACCTTGATTTTTCTATCTGGATGTTCTTCTACTAAGAGATTAAATAGATAAAGAGAAGTAAGATTCTCCATAAAGGAAGAGATCATGTAAAATGTGTTTTTTTCCTATACATGGCTACTATATTAAAAACTGGAGTAAAGTTAGTTCATGATTTTAAGTAGGCAAACTGCTGTAGAGAAGTCTTTTGTTTAAATGTGATAGGAATCAGAAGCTTATACATAGGAAGTGGACTGCATAATCTGTCTCAGTGATCAAGTCTGGTCTCTAAATTCTTGTTTCTCTTTCAGCACAATCAACTACAGCAAAGATTTGCCCTTGGCTCAAGGAATCAAGTTTCAGTAACAACCTTATGAATGGCTGTGCTATGAACCGTCCTATCATTTCAGAATCAAGCAGCTCCTAAGCATCATGGGGATAAAAAAATAATTATGTGAAACCAATTCTGGCAAAAAAATCTGCTACTCTTAAATTGCTTCACTTTCTATGTATGTATTTACTAATTTAGTCTTCAAATACGAAGTCTGTGGTCTTTGGGAAGAAGGGAGGCTGACTCAAACTAACTGCCTTGGGTTCAGGTGGTGGTCTGGATAACCTGTTGCCTTAACAATGTATTTCAGTACCAACTCTGCCTCTATCCCCTCCCCACCTTTTGCTGACATTTCCAGCAGTTTCTGTGTTTCAAACTGTGTGACAAGTTTCCTACAGGTGACTGGTGCTGTGGGGGATATTTGGGCAGCAGTACAGGGCTATTTTTCAATTAATAAATAAAGATACATTTTGTGAAATATCTCGGGCTTCTCCTTTGTTTCATTCACTGTTTAGGAGCAGGAATTTTCAGTGGACTGTCTGTTTTCACACACTGAGCTGCTAGCTGGGAGAAGAATCATTGTGCTGAAAGCACTGCTTTAGGTTTCCTGCCTCTCCTTCAGAAAGGAGACTTTCAGCACACATAATGGGAGCTAGAGGTCTACTGTGGTGTCAACTTTTAATAGTTGAAGGGGTTAAAGCTAATACAGGTTGTCACAGCTCTTGTGATACCCTACCAGCAGACTGGCTGGAGATGCAGTTGGAGTGAATACTATTCTAGGGAAAAGCATATTGTTTACTTGTGTTTCACCTCAGATGAGAGTTTCTTTTGGCCACTGGAGACCGCAGGCAGCAACAGTCCTGCTCAGGACTCAAGAAAAGGTACAGTGCTACTAGACTGATTTTAGTTTCCACTGAGGAATTTCTGAGGTTCTTAATGTATTGTTTCTGGGGATCATGTATCAAATTTCCACAGTTTCTGAACATGGCAGAACTGTTCATTATGGGCTCAGATTCCAGGAGTCTGATTTGACTATTGATTTATTTTGATGGTGTTTTGATGGCAATGCCATGCAAACTGGCTTGAAAGTCTGCCATACCACAATGCTGGTTGGTCTCCCTTCAGCCTGGTTTCTAATTTTAAAATGCATAGTCTTTGGAATTTTACATCTGAATCTCTTACGGCCAGGAGTATTCTCTCCTCTAGTTCTTTGTGTCTAGCCATTTCATTAAATAAATATTGTATGTTAGCCCACAGAATGAACTGATATACCCTAAGCAGACAGATAATCACTAGCAGATAGGGCAAAGGAACAATTCAACTCCCAAATTTAATTGTTCAGCAAACAGCACCAGTTTATACAAATTGTACACTTTAATACCATTCTGTGGCACTGAATGTTGCTGTGAAATTCTTAACAATGCAAAATAAGTTCAAGAATTCTCTTTTCTTGCTGCTTATCATAGGTTTTGGATAGCCTCATGTCATATCTGGTTTTTTCTTGACAATGTAAGGTTTTTTTAGAGTAAAATACTCTTTCAGAGTAAAGTGATCCCCCAAGTCCAGTTGTTTAATTTACAGAAATAAGGTAGATTCTACCATCTGGCTTTAGACATGGGAATTTCATTTGTGGATGGAGCAAAACTGGTATGGTGAGTCTGATATTTGACTGGTCTTCAAATCATTATCTGAAAACTAATATGAATGGAATAAATGCACAAATGTGATCAAGAGGTGACTGCATGGCAAATGCACTAAACTTTTGGAAGTTAACTTGACATCTTGATACATAATTTCTTCTCCAATACCAACTTTTGTAAGGATAGCCTTACAGGCGACTCAGCACTATGTATTTGTGTAACTGCTGTGTGTTACCAGTGAGTGGGTTAGATCCACAGTACTTGGGCAGAAAATGGCTCTCTGCAAGCAGGTTACAAACTCAGCTCCACTTTTGTGAAATATGGGAACTACTGTTGCAAAGATCTGTTATCTGCACTGTCACTGGATTGCTAGTGTGGCATCAGAGCAGGTAATCATAATGCTGCTTCTCTTTCCAGACAGCTTTGAATTCCTTGTGGGTGGTGATGAGCAATCCTACCACAGAATTGGTTGGCTTGCTGAATTACTTCCTGTGAAGTGGCTCTGGGAAGAGTGTCTTTTAAAGACTGCTGCAGATTGTAATATGTTTTGGCAAGAATTTAGGTACCTATAAATAGTTATGATTATGATGAAGCATTAAACTAAGGAGGTCTAAAGATACTATAAGCACACAGTTTCTCAATTTCTGCTTTAACTTGGAGAGTCCACTCAGGAGATTGTAAACTGCATTAGCTGTCAGTGAGTTATCTCACCAAGGAGGGCAATTTTGAGAATTCATAAAATGTGTCTTGGAGCTACTGATATGTGCAACATAATGGTCTTGCAGTTTTAATACAAATTCTATCAGCGTCTTCCACTGTTGCATAAACTTAATTACCACTGAGTGTGTAACACCAGAGAATAACAAGTGTTAAATGACACGTGATCAATAATTCATTTGTTAGCACAGTATTGCTTACTGTGAAATGACCTTGGTGGGAACACTCTTACAAGTAATTTCTTTTCTTTTTGCCATGTTATTACCTGAAGATAAATGAAAATTCTGCTAATATTTTTGCTGATAAACAGAGAAATTGCTTTTTTAATGAAATGTGAGAATGAGAACTGTAGGCTGCTTCCCTTCTATCCTGTTGTGTCCTATCACAGCTTCTTGCAGAGGTGATGATTTTCAGGAACCAAGGATACTACATGCCAGTAGTAGGTCTCAACTTGGGATTTTGCAAAAAGTGGTCATGCAGTGCTGAATTTAAATCAGCTGGGAAAGTGTTCACCATTTTCTTTCAGCAATAATACACCAGCCCATTCATGTTACATCACATTCTTTTCATGAAGTGTTTTCATCATTCTGTGCTGTTGCTGCATGAGTTCAAAACCACATGGCTGCTAGAACTTTTGATTTGTGGCATCTGTGTTTCTGTATGAGAAATCATGTGTGCAGATGATGCATTCAAGACTCATTAGGTGTACTAGCCCATTCGTATCTCTGCAAGAATTTCATTAGTACCTATGTGGAAAAGGTGTAAATTACAGGAGACTTCTGTGTCTGGATTTTTTTGAATCATTGTCTGTTTTGGTCCTGCACTAAGGTGTTGGTCATGAATTGCTCAAGTGTGTCCCCTTATTTTCCTAAGTCGAAGCAGAAAAAAATTTTAAGGCTTATAATATAGGGGTAAAATTACTTAAATCACACAGAATCAATTTCTTGAGTAAAAACAGTGACTTAGTGAGGATTTTTTTTAGTGTCTTTTGTATTCCTTAAACAACAAGCTGTGCTGTCATGTGGTGTTTGGTGTTTGAAAACTAATGAATTAATTGCATTCAGTGTGCAAACATCTGCTGTCACTGAAGTGCTGATTGAAATGAGAAAGTGTCTTTCTTGGCTCACATTTTGAACATGGTTATCCTATGGATAGCTGGTACAAAGGCAAGCACTGTCTTATATAATAGCAGTCTTTCCCTTCTGCTGAATTATTAGCACTGATTTTTCCATATAGCTCGTTTCCCCCAAATAACAGGAGTGTGTATGTGGATTTTGGACAGGGGCTTACACAGCAGAGCCTTTCTAAAAGCCTTTGTGTTCCTCCCGGTGTCGCTGTTGGTCAGGCTAAAGCCTGCCCAAGGGCAGCCTTTGCAGTTGCTAGCCAGCTGTGTGGAACACAGACCTCTTTGTCTGAATGTTTTTTATGTTCCAGTACATCTGGGACTGCTGCCTCTGAGCTAGTAATTAAATACACTCTATTCTGCAAAAGCCTCAGTTGATTAGTGCAATTGTTATATAAAACATTAACTCCAAAAGCCAAAGGTTAAAAATAATAGTGTTTCAGCCAGGGAGAACAAATTATTTAATATTTACTTTATCCAGTATGCTGCTGCTCTCTGGCATTATAGCTCTTTTCCTGCAGCCTGAGTTCAAGGTGAAGTTACAAGGAACAAACAGCTTGAGTTAGATCTCTGAATTTGGAGGAAGGCATGCTCTTTAATTATATTTAGGTCTGGAAAACTGGCAGCATGTGGAAATTGTGTTTCATGCTTCCCTGACACTCTCCTTACAGGTGTCCCAAACCTCCTTAGCTGTGATAGTGAAAGTAACATCACCTGCTCTTATTGAGCAGAATGTTACAGAGGTGATGAAATGGCAGTGTGTGAGTTTAAAAAGGGGAGATTCAGGAGGGACAGGATAAATACTAGCTCTCTCGCTTCTAAGGATTTTTTAGTTAAACCACAAACTGTTACTGTCTTCTGTCTTCTGTGGATTATAAGCTACTCATTCTCTGTCCTGATTTAGACTAACATATAATACAAACTACTCAGTCCAATGCAGCAGCTGTACTAGAAATATGTTTAAAAAGTGTAGCACATACCTCTTCTTTGAGTTGCATTTTGTCTACCTACATTTTTTACCTCTATTGCTGATATTTTAATTGACACATTTACCTCAAGAAGTGTGAAGGATTCCTGTGGAATCCCAGAATATAACCATCCTTCCAGCTCCTCTGTGACTGTGCACTCTATGTGCTCATGATTATGTGTTGGAGAGATGGGGACTATCTGTTTGCCACAGTCCTTTTCTTCATTTTACCTAGACAGCAGTTGATTTATGGTCTTGTTTAAAGCACAAGAAATAGCAGAATAAGGTTATGGTGATGTTTCAGGAAATAGTATAAATTGAACTATTCTCTGAAGCTTTGCTGTTGTAGTAAGTCCTTACAGGTTAAAAACTCAGTTTTAGAACTTTAGTTTGGCTTAACCAAAACTGTCTGCTGTGACTCTGTTTTGCCTGCTTCTTTTCTTCCCATATTTTTCAGTTAGCTCTGTTACTGATTTTTTTTTTTTTTTTCACTGCCAGTTTAATGTTGAAGTGACTCACTGCAAAGTCTGAAAAGTACCTTAGTTTTGCTGGAGGATGTGTTTTAAGGCACACCCATTGCTGATTGCAGAAAATGAAAGGGCCTTGAAAGTGAGGATGAGGAATTCAAAATCACCAGAAAGGATGGTAAGATGCTGCTGACAAGAAGCCAATGTGAAAGGCACAAACAGGATTGTAACTGCTGCTACCAGGATTTTAACTGCTGGTTATTCTGGGGAAGGTCAGTGAGAGATGCAAGTGGGAGATGGGACAGAGTGCACAAAATAGAATTAATTGAAAGAGTGTAGTTTTGAATATATAAAAAGATAAGAGGATTACCATGTCAGGAAAATGCAGGAAAAGGAAGCAGATTAGTTTAAGCTAACACATAAGTTTGCATTTATGGCAGATGGAACATAGATAGACATATTCACTAAGGTACAGTGTCAACCCAAACCTCTAAATCTGTTCAGAATTCATTGATTACAGCATGAATCTAACAGGCTGTCAAAATTATCTATTGTGATTAAGGAAAAAGATCCCACCAAGAATACGAAGGAAGGCATCTCAGAACAGAAGAAACATTGTTTTGATGGTTGTGTTCCTCTTAATGTGTTCTTTGCTGTAAAAATTGTCCCAATGTCATGAAGCCTGTTTTGTCAAAAAAAGCCCCAAGCCAAAACACCACACCAGTCGTTCTGTTCTGTGTTTTTAAGAATCCTCTCTGATGTTGCAAACCAAGCGTTTCAAATCTCTGTGAGATTTGTGTCAGCCATTGTTTGTCTGAGTACTCTGGCTTGCATGCTGATCATATCATTTTCTCTTCCGGCTGTTCACTGCCTTCTTCTTTATGAAAAATACTGAAAGTTCACAGAAAGGGTAATCCTTCCTCGTACTTAGCCTGTGTTATTCTTGTGGGAAAATTTGAAGAATACTGTGTACAATTCTTTCTTGAGTTCTTCACACTAAAATTTCCTAATTAATTGAGAAGCTTGTAATGCCTCAGAGTCTTAACTTCTTTCTTTGGGTTTTTTTTTTGAAACTGGGGTAAGGCATTGGTATTTTGGAGTCTGCTGAATATGCATATAATTAATGATTTTCTTGGTTTTCAATGCCTTTCAGCTACTCAGAAAACGTATTTTGAATTCTGTATTTAAGCTGTTAAGAAAACTTCTGCAATGTGGGTTAAACATGGAAGTCATGGTCTTTCATTATTTGCCTGCCAGAAATTGGACCAAGTTCTATTGTGGAAATACAGCAGATATTATTAAGTCAAAACAATTAATTTTTCCCCTAAATACCTGTAGACTGACATAAATAGTCTCTATAGCATCTCTATAAACTTCCTATTTTTAAAAAATGTTTTACGTGTTTCATCACTCTGTAGCTTCTCATTCCTTGGTACTAAGGGAGTCATCAACTTCTGTTATGGTTCTGTAAATCATGAGAGCAGAGCCAAAAATATTTGTGCTCTTTCTTCTTTGGAATTTGTACTGTTTCTTTTTTTTTTTTATAATTTGATCAAATTACTCAAGATTTAAATTTTCTGGGGATAGAGAATCTGGATCTACCAGGCTACTTAACCAAGACTCACAGTATTAATTTTTGCTCCCTTCTACTCAGGCAAGATGAATACATGAGTGCAGCCAATGCACAATAATCTGGTTCTTCCCAACCTTTTCTGATAATTTCCTTCACAGCTCTTTCCCAGGTGAGTGGGTGCAAAAAGCTGTATTTTTTTCTTTCCCAATATACTCTTTGGCTGTCCTACTTGTCCAAGAAAAAAAGCTGTCTGTGCTTTCCTTCTGCCCTTCCTGCCCCACTGTGGAAGGCTGCACCCACCCAGCTGGGGTGCCCTCCCAATCTGCCATCAGCAGGCGACTGCCAGGGATCAGAGGCACCAAATGAAGGCATCACACGACATGAGCCACAAATGTGGTGGCAGCATGTCCTGACTGTCACCTGAGAGCAACCCAGGAACAGCTTGGGCTGAGTGAGGTCAGCTCCTGTCTACAGGATTGGCAGAGGAATTACTCCTGCTCCACAGCCACAGAGGCAGATTTCAATATCAAGACAATTCCTTTACGCAGATGTGGCCAGAGCATTACAAAGTAAGATTTTGGCTTGTGTGTTGACTTAGAGGTCGAACAGGATCTTGGTTACACTGTTGCCTCATCCTGCTGTTTCCCACACAGGGTGTGTCCTCCCCTTTAAAACAATGCTGTTCTGTGGTCCACCAAAAAGTCAGTATCAGTTGCTGTCCCAAAGCATTTTTCAGCCTGATTTGCTAAGTTTTCTCTGAGCCAGGACAGGAAATCTAACAAAATGTGGCTGTAACTGTTTACTTTTTTTGTCCAAGGATATGTGTGATGGTCCTATGCAACCTAAACATAGGAAAATGCTACTAAAAGGGAAATAGATACCTCAAGCAGCGTCTTCCACATCTACCCATGATATAAATGCGCTATTACCCCAGAATCTCATAATTTCCAGTTCCACATTTGTCCACCAAACTGATTACTCAGATGCTCTAATCTATTTAGCAAAGCTGACGCAGCAAAGGTGATGCAATACACCTTTGCAATGTGGACTTTGCACAAAGTAATTCCAGCTGATTTTCCTGGAAGAAAATAAGGGATACTGTACCACAGGTGAGCTGGCAGGGATGAGAAGCAGAAACACATGACCAGGAATGTAGTGATGGTAGGGTGACAGTAATAAAGTTTTTAAGGAAAGCAGCTGCTGGCACAACAGTCACAGCTGGCTTCATTTAAGTGCTTAATGGCAGAGGGGATGGACATATGCATGAATCTGAAGTGGATCAGGCAGGTGAATGACTCAAACCTTAAGGATCGGGCAGTGCTGATTTCTTTATATTCATTTTTAATCTCAGGAAAGACACCAGAGTTGTGTAGAAGCCTAACTTACTGCTGCTGACAGATATGGTCCATTTTCTGTGGCTGTGGCTCCCTTGGGAAACAGAGAGGTACAGGCCAAGTGTGCAGAGAACTTGACTCAGAATGTTCTTGCAGTTTCCAATGCTGCTTCACTTTACATGGAACACAATTACAAAAACAATAGAGTAAAAAAGTTTTAATGTCAGCAAAGATCCTAAAGCATTATTTTAGGCATTGCACAACATCCCTGCATTTGATACTGGACTCTTTCACAGACTCTTATCCATATATCTGGTGGAAAGTTAACTGTTCTTCTGTGGGAGTCCAGAGTATTCCTCTGGCTTCCCTGGGAGCCTCAAGACCCCCCTGGTGGGGTCCCCAAAGACCCTCAAATGAGACCCTGGTGTCTCTGGCACTGAATTCAAACCCTTGAGGGAGATTACCAGCACAGAGGGAAGAAAAACAAGCCACAAAAATCAGTAAAGTGTAAATTAGACTGTTAGAATGTAGATAAATAGACTTTTGGGGATGTTTGTGATAAGGGGCACGTAGCCAAGATGGAGAATTTGGGGGGTAGATACTTCTTCCTCCTTCTTTTCCGTGTCATCCATGTTAGGTGACATTCTGGCACTTTCAGATTGGATGGGGACAAAGCTGGACAGTTTAACAAAGTTGTATTTTATTGGAAAATAATTGTAAATACCTAGTACATAATTTAGACTATCAAAGATAAGTCCTGCCTCTGCCAGGCAGATTCTGCCCTGGACGTCTAGCTAGACAGATCATTGTTTGCTGGACAAAGCATTCCTGAGATCAGAAACAATAAACAGCCATGAAAACCTCTAAGAACAGCCTCCTGCAGTCTCTCATCGGCAGGCATCGGGAAGAGCTGGGGTCCAGACCACCTCAGTCCTCCTGAGGTGATCTCAGATCTAAGGAGACACCTCAGGCTGTGGCAGTCTTGGATGGATTACTATTTAGAAGATCAGCTTTTGGATGCAGGCTACATCATCCAGGCTACAAGATGGGAATAGGAGGCAGAGGATGGTCTATAAGCAGAAGGAGGAAGTAGCTAAACACTAGAGCTGTCAATATTGAGCTACAAGCAGTCTCATATCCTTAGTCCTAAACCTAACACAAATCTTGTACTTTCTTAGTTCACTTAGACCCCAGCCCACAAATTGTTTTTGTGGTAGCATTTACTGTGATGGTCAAAGAGTGACTGCAGAATCAGAAATCCATGAAGAGACTTGGAAGAGAAGTATGGAAGGTGCATTCATACAATCAAGAACTTGGTCTTTCACACAGTATTCTTCCTTATAGCCATTATTACTGATCAGCATCTTTAGAAGGGTGACCATTTTCAAGTAGGCAAATGTAGATTATATTGTTTTCTTCATGTGAGCTGTCAGTGGCATCACTTAACAGGTTTTTGGGGAAAAACATAGAAGGACATCTCTTCCTGCGAGTATCATAACCCAGTGTTGAGGCATTAATGTTTCATTATTCATTTGTGAGAGAAATTTTGTGGTTTCATTACGTTGCATAAACAGCTGTTGGTACAAGCTGACTTTCTTCCCACACTGCCCTTGCTCTGGAATGGGCCCACGTGTGCACATTGCCAGGATAGCAAGCTCTAAGTGCAGGAAGGGTTCAGAGCTGGTTTTTGCCCTGTGTGCCAGATTCAGCATGTAAGATTGTAATTAAGTTACTCATTACCTTCTCTTCTTGGGGGAAGCCTTTATCCATCTACCTGAAGATAGTGTGAAGAGCTGATTTTTAATTTTGTACTTGACAGCACATCGTAATGATTTTTCTTTAATCTCCTGCTAAGCACTGTTAAAATGCCTACTCAGTGGAAAATTACCTTATCAATACCATTAAGTGAGAACAGGAGTTGAAGAAGCCTTTATTGCACAGTCCAAACTACCTTCATTGCCAAACACTATAAAATCCTTGTTATGAAGCTTAATGAAGAATGTCACACCTCCAGAACATGATGCAGATACTACATCATCATGACATGAGCTTGCTGCTTAGGTAAAGCTAGGGAAAGGTGTATTTTCACATTTAAGAACATAATGAACATTAATTTCCAAATGGACTTAATAGAGAAACTGGAAAGATAAGAAGGTCACATAGTAACACACATGGGCAGAAACTCTACCTACAGTGGACAAATTTACAAAAAATATCAGGAGGAAAAGCTATGTAGGCTGAACTCACAAAGGCTGCCAGCTAGTCTGAGCCTAGTCAGTATATGGAGGGCATTAATTTCTATGGCAACTCTCTTCAATAACTAATTTCCAAGTTTTTTGGCACAGGTGGTTTTTTTTTTGTGAACAGACATCCAACTCAGGCGGACTTTTTGGCTCGAATACTGCCCAGTGTGGGGAAAATAGATAAAGTGATTCAAGAAAAGCATTTGTAACTTCATTGGGGGAGAGCTGGAATATCGTTGTCTGTTTTGTATATGAAATACAGTCTTGGGAAAGGCTTTACTGACATACCTTGAATTCCTGCTCAAAGTCTGCTTGCTAAAGTGCTGCATCCTGACCCCTTTTTTGTAAATAGTAATAGATATGAAACTAGGTTCAGGAGAAAAAAACTGCTTCTGATTATCAAACTAACCCTGCTAGTATCCTCTCACTTCTAATCAGTTCCTTCTTGGAATTATCCCTTTTGAGGGTGCTACTAATAGCAGGTGTAAAGGTCTTACAAACACTAGATCTAGGCCTTGTCACCTAAATAATTTGAGATTTAATCCAAAATGAGTAGCCTTAGTCTCACTGGCCAGTTTAATTAAGTGTAAACTTGAGGGTCAGTAGGGGCCACCAGGAAAAAATCAGAAGGCCTGAAATAACAGCTGTAAAAGGGAATTACCTGTATTTTGGACAGGAATAGTGATAGGCATCATAACATTCCATGAAGCTCAGGGAATAAACTCTTCCAAGTCCTGTGGATTTACTGTAGATTCCATATTGTTATATTATTCACATTTGACTGACTTTTTGCTAAAATCCAGGATAGCCTGTGATAAACAGGGAGTAACTTAAAACACAACTACCTAATTAGACACAATTAAATTAAATTTACTGACATACATTTTTTGTGGCTGTTCAGTGAACAAGAGGATGAGGTTCTACATTCATAAAAAAATCCACACTGATTTTAAAAACAAGAAAGCCAAAACCCCATAGCTCTTGTAAAGTCTTGTTACATGCAACCATGTTTAGCAGAATGCTCCACTGGGTTCAAACCATAAACCTAGAAGTGTCAAATGAGATGGGTCAATTTTCCCTCTTGAGCAAATTTGCCTGTCAGACTCAGATAGTCTCACCAGGCAAACTGAAAAGCAGGTGCTGGTAAAATCCTTCCAAATGACATTATTCCTCTGCTGTTTATAGAGGCATACACGCAGGCACTGAACACAAAAAGAACTGTTTGCTCAGTGTAACTGTTTGCTTAGTTTTCTGTCTAAATAGCCAGCTTTTTCTGATCATTGCTGCACGTCACACCTGCTCTGTAAACGCAAAGTTTCCTATGTTTTTGGGAATAGCACCTCACTAGCAGTTGCAGCTGAACCAGCTGAGCAACAGCCTGCAAAGGCCTGGATAACACCAACCAGGAAACTTCTTTAGCATTTGTCAACTGAATATGAGGTGGAAACATGGAAATGAAAGTGCAGGTGTAGCAGGAAGCAAAAGGCATTACCACACACCTCAAAGGCTCATGTGAAAGCAGTTAACAGTATTAAATTCAGATATACTCAAAAACACATGCAAAATTGCTTGTGTTTCCTGCAAATGCTAATGAGAGCTATGACCTTTGACGTTCTGCTGAGGGGGAGGCTTTCAGCAGATAATCCTTCCTGCCTAGAGTGCTAGCTGCATCCTTCACACCAACAGTACCACCAACTTGATACCTTGACAGAAAACTAATTCAACAGCCCCTCAATCCAAGCAGCCAATACAACTCCTCATTGCTTCTTTAACTACGAGAGAAAACACAGGTGATCTGCCCCTCTTGCCTTCCACCTGCAAACTCAAAGCATCTTCCCAGAACCTGCCACTATTAACTACTAGGTCCTGCATGCTGGTAGAACTCAGCTGTTTTTCTAGCCTCTGTGCTGTGAAGGACAACAGGTAGCCAAAACTGGAAAAACAAACACACAAGAAGTTTTAAAATTGGCTTTTAAAAGAGGATTTCCATGCAGCCTATGCAGCAAATTTTAAATGATTGTTAATAACAGTGTGGGCTAAGAATTTTTGTGCGCATTTCTGACTTTCCTAAAGTCATATATTTTTTCCTCCTACTTCTGTGAGCTCGCACTTTTGCCAAAAGGAAAAACCCCTCCTTGTAGCCTTTGTGTGCACAGATACTGGAAGAAGTGTCCCTGCTCTTTAAGAGTCCCAGCCTTGGGGGAAGCAGCTTTTCCTTGTTTATCCCTGTACAGTACTTCCCTTCCAAACCCGAGTGGGGCAAACCCCCTCTTCTCCAGCTGCAAGCTTGAATCACAGGATTTGAATCACTCCACTCCCTTCTCATCTTTCTCCAGGTGGGGCCTTGTGGCGCTGCAGTTCCCCAACACTGCCCACTGTGCCCTGATGCCTGAAGAGTGTGAAATCCTTGAGACACCCTCCTCCTCCCTGCAGGAAGAGGAGCAGGGCAGCCCCTGAGGGGCAGGGCAGGGGTCACTGAGCTGCCGCAGCCAGCCCTTCCTCTGCGCTGGGACAACCCTGTGACACCTTTGTCCAGACTCGCCTCCCCTGGCACGCTGCTGCAGCAGGCTAAAGGGCACACATCCACCTCCCATTGCTCATTCCCTCCAGTAATTATTCTGTTCAGTATGGCTGATGATAAGGGCTTAGCCTGCCTGATTTACTTAAGGCCCATATCAAATATTTTCTCTCTCTCTCTGGTCTCCTGCAGGAAAGCGCAGACTTGACAATGTAAGGTAAGTAAAAGGCTAACTCAGTTCAGCTGCTAGATATAACCAAGTTTTCTTGTAGTTCCTTTGATAAAAGTGACTCATGGCATCAATTTTTCAACCACAGAGCTAAAGACTTCTAATACAGAATTAAAGGGAAGGAAGAAGAGAAGGTAGAGGATGAGGTGAGAGTCCAAAGCACTACATAAGCTGTGCAACTGTAGAGGATAGTAGGGAAAGAATGGGAAAAAAAAATAAAAAGAACTTATTTCAACTGTTTTCTCCAGAAGCTGAATTTTCCAATAACAATAGCTGAGGAAGCAAAGGCAGAGACTTCACTAGGGAGAAGAGTCAAATCTCACAAATTTCTTACATACTGTGCTCAGGCAGAATCTTGAGCCAGGCAGGCATGTTAGAGCCCTCAGGGCCCTGTAAGCTGCCTCAACATGCTGATACTTATCTAATATCCTCCAAGGAGGAAACCTGAGAAATCTGGGGAACTTGAGAAAATTCAAAACTCTGGGAGCCAAATTTGCTCTTTCTGCTGCCATTGAGATCCAAAAAGAAGCCACACACAGTGGAACCTGAGGAGGAACTGCAGCAGGATGCAGTTCCAAACCCCTTGTGTTGGGTGCTGGGTTTTGCACAAACTTTGTACTGTGGGCTATAAGCCTCATGAATATCACA
Source organism: Erithacus rubecula (assembly GCF_903797595.1). Lineage (NCBI taxonomy): Eukaryota > Metazoa > Chordata > Aves > Passeriformes > Muscicapidae > Erithacus > Erithacus rubecula. Next base: position 2,550,581 of record NW_027635819.1, on the reverse strand, counting down.
TTTGACCAAAAATGAAGGACTTGGGTTCATCCAAATTACAGTATTGAGTCACTTGTTTTAAAAAAGTTTATTTAAACAAAGTAGATACATTTCACAGAAATGGTTATAAAATGCATAGCATATTATAAACAATACTGTTACTTCACAGATAGTAGTTATTATCCTAAATATTGCTTTTTAAAAACTAATAAGCCTGCTTGGTGAATCAGAAAGCTAAAAATCCCCATCTTAGGCACTCTGGAAAAAAAACAGTATGTGATATAACAAAGCAGGTGCCCACTTTTTCATTCACTCTACTGATTGTTTGTATTGCTGCACCATTAATTTGCCAGTTCTCATCGTGTGGAAATACCTGGTCTCTGGAGTCATATACCAAGACTAGATTTTAATTTACTGGACTACAAATTGTACTTGCTCAGCCAATCAAAACCCCATGGAACTCCAAGGAAAGCTGACTGAGGACCTTCACACTGATTAACTTAAAGGACAGAGACCATATGAGTGGACAGAAAATGAGCAGTTTTGCTAAGTTGTGCAGGTGTGTCACACCCATATTGCTATTCATAAGCAACTTGATTGTAAATTGGCAAGTCCATACAGATTTCAGGCTTGACTTTAATGGAACCTGAATGCCCTGCAGAAACAGACCTTACCCTCAGTGGTGATACAGTGCCACAGAAAGTGGAATTGAGCCTTTTCACAGCACTGGAGACCTCAAACACTCATGACTTTGCATACCCAAACACAGAGGTGTCTGTTTTCTGATCTTTGGGATGTTAGGGTGCAGAGAAGCAAGTAAAAATTAAGAGCACAGCACCAATCCATAATGATAGCTGAAACAGATACCTGCTCATTCACACAACACTTCAGTACATGAATCATGACTGACATTCTTCACATTTATACTTGTATGACAATAGGCATAAAGTAAATGTTGAGGTAAAAGGATAGACACCACGTTTTCACTGGTGTAAGCAACTCTAAAATCAAGCAAGCTATAAAATCCATTAATTCACACACAATAGAGAAAGAAAAATCCCCATATTTTTAAAACATAGATACATGTAGATCAAACCATATATGTTTTCAAAATATATAGATACATGCTGAAGAATCAACTGACTTTTTCTGCATGATGACATGAGCTTTACAGTAGTTAAGACTTGGCTTGGACTGAAAGTAAAGAAGCTTGAACTCTGGCCAGCAGAGCTCCTTTGGAACGGTTTGCCAAGACAGAAGAATGAGGTCTGAAGCAGTCCAAGAGCACTGATGTTTCATTCACCATCTTCAAGTAGTTTTTGTAAGTTGTTCTGTATCTTAGAAAAAGAGAGGGAAAGAATTGGGAGGCAAGAAGAGTTACACTGCATTTTAAATTTAAAAAAATAAAAATCAAGACATACTCTTCAATATACTCTGTGTGCATGTTAATTCTGTCTTTTCATACCGATGGCATTCCTGTTAAATGCTTCCCTTATAATAAGTGCATCAAATGGAACACCTGGACAATCAGCTAGCAGGACATCTAAGTTTCATATGATGAATATTCCCTGAAATTTTCTCCTATACATTGTCTTCTCCATTAGTTATAAAGAAAAGACAAAAATAAAAATCAGAGCTAGAAGCAATAGGACAAGAAACTGAATTATTTTCACCTTAATCAAAATCCTGTAGAAGCCTCAAACTTCCAAGTCCCAGCTCTATATCTAAATGGATAATTCAAATAGTTTTTGTAACAGCTTTGGCCCCAGCAAAATAGAGTCTTCTAACCATTGGCAGACATGTCCCATTTACCAGATTTAGTGAATTGATTGTGGATTATCTTCCTTTAGTTGCAATTAAAGTAATGTCAGCCAGTTGCATCCTTGAGAATAATTGGAACAGATCTATTTTTACACAGCCTATTTATCCACTTTCCATCTCCTTGTCCTTAAAAGCAGAGAGGAGGGAATAGAGTGGGTCACATCCCCAGACACACATGTTCTCAATATCTCAGTACCTTAGTAACTTGCCGGCAGTAGTTAGATTTAGACACTGTTACTTTCAGGCTGCAATTTGAGGAGCCATTGTACTTCCTGTTTAAGGATGTCACTTTTCAGTCCTACCTCAAGATTTCTATCCCAGATGCACACTTTTCTCAAGGAGGACATTTTGAGAAAAGGGAAACAGTGAGAAGCACCTAATTTTATGAGAGTTGTTTAACATGTAAATAGGGACTTTATTTTAGCTTGGTAAGTTAATATAATTGAGAACAAGTAATATTAGGTCATATTTTCCACCCACAACTTAAAGCTTTATCATTTGATAGACATGGTGCATTTTAACAAACTGCTAAATACAATTAAAAGGCAAATTAGCAGAATTTTGCTAAACAATGGTAGCTCCTTGGCTCCAAGTATGAAGGAGAACTTGAAAAAAAAAATCACAAGGTCGCACTGAAGTCATTGCAACATATTTGTGCTCTCACCAATTTTTATCTGCAGAGTAGTTTTTAGTTTTTAATCTAGATAATCCCAATGCTCCAGTTTACAGTGCTGTGGTCACAAGGAAAATAAGGGAAGATATGACAAGCTACATTAGAACATGTATGCTACCTTTGCTGCTGCAGCCAGTTACCAGCACTTTTCATAAGACATATGAAACTGTTAAGCAACTGCAGTAACTTTGCTCATAGAACAAAAAGCTTTTAGATTTCTAACCACTGCTCATCTAGATTAGAACAGGATGTGGCAATATGCAGCTAAAGGCAATTCTGATGCAGTTTGTATGCAGAACACTTCATCACCTTGAATACTTGGCAGATAAAGGTAAGTCCTTAAGGCTCCAATCCTGTAGACACTAAAAGAAAGCAAGCCACTAAACCAAAAAAGCACACCACTTAAGACTCTAATTCAGGACAGAAGGTCACTTCTCTGGGAACAGCTGAATGATCTAACCATACAGCTGCCTATTACTGTCTCAAAGCAGAGACTATATAAGGGAGTGGGACAGTGCCCAGCCTTGCTGCAAGGGGCTGGCTGGCTTCCCACTGGAATGAGGTCTCCTATGAAACATCTTGCCAGCCTGTCCCAGACTACCGGAAAGCAGCAACCTCTTAAATGACGTAATTTGGCTGAAGATTGTATCTGGTAACCATCTGGTAAGTATTTTCTCCTTGTATTCACACTGTTCCTATCCAGAAAATACAGAGGGGTTAAGCCAGGGTTACTCTAGATTTCCATAGCCAAGAGGGTGAAGATGTGGGGGAAGAAACCCCTTTTTGGCAGTATTTCTAAAACCTATGTCACATATGTAAAGAGTGATATTATACAGTGATATTATAGCTTTATGCTTTTTGAGAAATTTAGTTCGGGGGGGGAAAAAGAGGTTGAAAGATCTTGGCACAGACCCAGCTTTAGAAAGAGATGCAAAAATATCCCATGTGACTTAAGCACATTGGAATCCAAGTAACTTTTGTTTTTGTTCCACTAGTGCTTTTGTCAGGCTCGGCCTGTGCATGTTGCACCAGGTGCATTTGTCAGGGCTTGGGGGCAGGTGGGGCGAGCTCTGCAGGGCAGCAGCCTGGGCCAGGACCAAGGGCTGGCCTGTGCTGGACACAGCCATTCCAGCAGACCCACTGCAGAGCCCAGCCCAGCCATGAGAGCAGTGCAGCCTCTGGCAAAGTGCTTTAGCAAGGGGAAAACACCAAATAAGGAATCTGCACACCCACTCGCTTGGCATAGGTTTCCAATTTAAGCCACCAAATACATTTAGCTTTCCAAATAGAGAATGGTAAAAAACAAGGGTCATGTATATAGAATTGTACAATTTGAGCAGCAGTATTTGTGTTACTGAACTAAAAAGCAGATTCCAGCCACCTTGTGTAAAGAAGCAAACAAGTATAATTTTTCTTTATCAAAAACCCAGAACTCCAACAAAAGGCCCAAACAGAAAAATTAATCAAATACCAATAAAGGTTAAGGTCAAAATCCTTAGCTCTGATGGATTTAAAAAAAAAAAAAAAAAAAAAAAAAAAAAAAAAAAAAAAAAAGAAAAAGAAGAAAAAATACCATCAAGATCACTACATAATGTAATAATCACCCCCAAAATGTCTGCCTCAGGGACACTTCTCCTGGTGATAAGCCTCAGTTCATGGCAAAGCTTTTACATACACCAATGTTTATACTGCAGTTAATTTACAGTCAAAACACTAGTCCTTGGTCTAGGAAAACACACTATCAAATCTGGGGGTAACTCATCACTTTTTCAGACAAAAGATCATAGAAATACAGCAAAGACCTGATTGGTCTATCAGCATTTGCATTACATCTTACGACGTTACCTTTTCCAATTTTCTAAGATTTGCAGTTAACTCATCACAAAGGGCATCAGCATTAATTTGCAGGTGAGATCCCAAATCATGGTGCACTTGATGTCTGTCAAACAGAATAAAAAAGTAAGTGTGATATACATAAAAAAAGAGGAAAACAGAACTGGATACACACATAAATGGCAACAGAGGGGCAAAATTGCAAACTGTACTTGTTTACAGAAAAAAAAGTCACTTCTTGACTACATTTTTAATGTGATCTCATTCTCCAGAAGTTTGGATGGAACACTTGATACTATTTCCACAGAAATGTTCTGCAAGTTCCATATCCTGTCACTTGGAGGAAATCGGAAAGCCCAAGCCCTTGACACTACAGAAATGCACACTAGATCTTCCTTCCTGTACCCTGTACTGTTTGGGACCAGGGCAGCAGAAACAGGACTTTGTGTCAGTGCAATGCTGGGTTAGTGTTTCTGAAGAGGGACACAGCATTCTGCCAATAAAAATATGACAGAAGTGAGAAAAAAACCTTTTGACACTGACTACTATGTGAGGCAGGCTTACCCCCTACTTGATTATAAATTGGTAAAATATAAATGCAAGGCCACATAGACAGAGCACCATCTTGTTCCTATCCCTTTTTTTATGAAGAACTTGGCTCTGTCTTCTGACACATGCACACACTCTGCTTTCCACAGATGACAGGTGAGACCAGTTGGATCAAAAACAGCACAGTCATTGTTTGATATGACCACAAGTGCAATGTCAGAGTGACCTGTTTTGTCATGGATGGGTAATCAAAGAAAGCTGAATTTAAAAGCACACTTATGTAAGCTAAATTTGAACCACTTTGCAAACAGTTCCATCATGCCTGAATCAACTCTATCTTGAATTTTATTTTTCCCCTCTTTTTTTCATGTGGTGCTTCTCCAGCTCTCAGAATTTCCACTCATGTTGCATAGGGGTGCAGGTTTTCCACTAAATTTACAAATGACTTTTGAAACCATATTTTTCAGAGCAGCTGAGGGAAAAATCTGTTATAAGAAGGGGAGAACAATTCATGCAGAATCTAATGCCCATTAATTTGATTAGTTTTCTCAGCAGTATTCAGTTTAACTTCCTTCTGTCCTAAGACAAAAGCAGGGAGCCAGTACAACTTACAGAGGAAAACCACTGTGGAAAATACACATATCTCTGCACTGCCTCTCCATTTAATATTTGTGTATTTTCTGTCTGTGCAACATAGAGACAAAAAAGAAATCCAAATGAAAAAACTAACTGCAGGGGCAGATGACAGCCATGACTCTAGCTACAGAAAGGAATTATTTATGTAACTATGGCCTCTTCAAATACACAGATGCCTGTCCCTTAGTGTGTTTGGATTTTGTTTTGATTTGATTTTGTGTGTAGGGTTTTTTTTTTTATTTCAGAAAGACAGGATATCAGTTTCCAAGTGATATATAGACAACACAAAGCTTTATACAAGCAAGACAGATGTATTAGCTTAGAGAGTATGAAGTATGTCTCTAATATACTAGTCAAATTACACTAAGACTGAAGACAGAAGTTAATCCTTTTTCATGGAATCACTGCTCTGGAAAAAGATTTTAAATCCCCAACATTTTTCCAGAGTTTAGCTTACTCCTTAATATGTGAATCAAAGGCTGTCATGGACATAAGGCGCTCCTCCAGGACACTGATTTTATATCTCATGTAGAAGGTAGAAAGTATTAAAACACAAACACTGTAGGAGAGAAAAATAAAGTCTATCAGTTAAAGAAACTTTAGCAGTATGTGACAAATTTATTGTTAGAAGCCATTTAAATTATTACTTGTATATGTTCAATAATAAAGGTATTGTTCTTAGAAACATTTCAGGAATACCATCAATGGTATTCAGACAGTTATGAAAATCTCAGACCTGTGTATATGTTTGTTAAGTGACATGCAAAATGAACCTCTGCAAGTACTTAAACCCTTTTAACATTTTCTGAATCAAAAGACCCTTCCTTTTTAAAAATAAATGGCCAGTTAAGTATAAGCCTGTCCAAGCAGGCTTATATAGAAATACCTATATATATATATCTGTATGTATGTATACACACATTTTGGGAAAATGTAAAGGCCACAATTCCCAATAACTTTATTTTTTCAAATAAAGCTTTGATTATGTCAATCATGCTTATGCTTATTGTATCAATCATGTAAACATAAGAAAACCCTAGTTTTTGACAATCTTGTTATTGCTAACTTACAGAATTGCATAAAATACAAGTATATGGTTCAGAGATAAGAGCTTCTGGGACTTCACTTTGTGGAGGAACCTGAAGGCTTCAGAATGGCCTGCAAGGGAAAAAACCAAGTCTTAATTTGAGCAGAGCAGACCAGAGATTATAAACAGTGTTTTGAAGAATGCAACAGATAATGCAAAACAGAGGAGAAACCAGAAACAGATCTTCTGTATTACATGAGCTGCCACAATTATGCAAACTTATCTCAAGTTATTCCAGTAGAAGATCTGTCTTTGATTTCCTACCATTTCGAGGACTGCTTCGGGCTTTTCCATCAGGGCCACGTTTACTGTGTGCATCTGAACGAACAGACTTGGCCTCAGGCTTGGAAACTTTCAAGTGAGTCTCTGTTTCAACAACATGATAATCTGTCAAAAGAAAGATTTTTTTAATAGAGGTGAAATATAAAGTCAGAGGAAATTGTTGACAGGTCATGTTGGTCAAAAGAAGAGGAAGAGGAGAATTTTAAAAAGTGCATTTCTATACTTTTGGGTAAAAAGCAGCAGTTGATTTAGTATCTTTGAAACAGTTTACATACTAATTCCATATCAACACAAAATAAAAAGAAGTGCCTGTATTGAAAGAAGATGATGTATGTTGCATTTATAGTCCAGATCTTTTAAAAGTTGGCAACCCATGAAAATGTTGAAAATCTTCCTGGCAGAAGATTATAGTCACAAAAGTAATCTCTCAAAAGGCTTGAATTTGCTAGAGTAATGATTCTAAATTATTTTAAGAGCAACATCAAATGGGGATAGTGCATTGTTACTTTAAAAAGGACATCACAGCTCCCTTTCCTGCCTGTATGTAAAAATACCAATGATATCTTGAAAGAAATGTGGCAGAAAAATCTAATCACACTCAGTTTTATGCTCTACTTGCTTATTCTGGACTTGCTCTAATGATGCACAAGAAACAACCGTGAATGATAGATGTGCTACCTTTCACCCCTGCTCTCAATTCCTTTTCATAGGATGGTTCTTTGCCTGGATATTGGTTTTCATTTGTGGAAAAAGAAAATGGAATGGTTTGAAGTAGTTACTAGCCATCAGGAAGTAAGACAACAAGTCAAAACATTATTCAGAAGCACTTCTGTGGCGTATGATGACACCACAATTTACTGAACAGCAGTACACAACTAAAGACAGATGTACAATAAATATGAAATACCAATGTTCATTCATCATTCTGCTGAACGAAAGACCCAGAGCAAAAAAGGAGAGTTAATAAAAAAATAACATGACAGAAGCCTGCTATAAAAAATGACAGTATCTTTCAAAAGTTTCTTATACAAATTATAGTCAAGATGGAACCCAGAGTACTAGCAGTTAATATCTTAGTATATGTTAATGGTACAAGAAAATATTCTAGGTTTTCAAATAACATTCAGCGTGAGCTACACAAAACAAGTATTGCTATGCTCATGAAGTTATGAAGTATGAGTTATGAAGTGAGTTTCAATCAGAACAGCTGCTAGTTAGTGAAGAAATTGAGACAACAGATTGCAAAGAGTGTGGTAAATAAAGAACAACTTTGGTCAGTATCTTCAAGTACCTTAATAGCTGCAAGGAATAAAATAAGCGTTTAAAAAACCCCACAAAAACAAAAGTCAAAAATAACCTTGATGACCAAAAGCCACCACAGTACAAAATGTTATTTGTGTACATCAGAAGTAACATTAAACTCCTTAAGAATGGGTTTTGATTGTTCATTTTTCTTTTGTGTTTTAAAGCATGAACAGCTCCTACATTCTATCTCTGCTTGCTTGGCTAAGCAACTGGAACCAACAGTGACAATTTAGATCTGCTGATGACCAAGCCATTGCCTGAGTCTGGATTGCAGAGGGCTATAGCAACAGAAATGTAGGTACTGAGGCCTTGAGGAAGACATCAAAATCCACATAATCCTCCAGGACTGTGGAAAATTCAGATTCTGCATCAGATGTGGATACAGAAGCAAAACTGAGAGCTAGTCCATTCTCCTCACTCACCCTGGAAGCATTCCATCTCTGGTGTCTGTGAGCCTGTGCTGCTGGACTCTTCCATGTCTTGTCTTCGCTGCTGCACTATTCCATCCAGATCAGAATAATCTTCATTGAAATCCTGATGGAGAGAACGAGTCACAAAAAGGCTCAGCCACATTCTACATCTAAACAATCTCATTTCTTCTAGAATCTGAACAAAAGATCAAAGCCTTAGAACTGCTTAACCAGGAACAATCTCTGATAACAAGATGTTGAGATCAATTTTAAAAATAAGCTCCATAAGATCACCAGAACTCAAGCTTCATCTCCTGCCTTGTCTATAATACTGTTAAGTTAGACAAGCCATAAAGTCCAGGACAAGCAGTAATAGACAGACTCACATCACATGTGCCTTCACAGCTCTTTCAGATGACTGAATGTTTTACAGAGGAAGGTTTGCTACTGGAAACACTTCAAAAACTGTTCATGGCAGACTTTACGTCAGTACAGTGAAATCTGACTGCTAGACAGAGATATGAAGAACATACAGACCTTGAATAAATCCAAAGCATATGCACGTATATAATCTGCATGTCATCAGATAATTATGGTAATTGTTCCAACTATTTTCTACTGTTAGACACTCATGGAAATTTTAGAAACAGATATAATTACTTCCTTCAGCTTTCTTTCTCCAGGCATTATAAATAGTACTTGCAATGAAAGATGCCATGCAGCAAAAGAACAAACTTCTAAGCCATTTACCAGGGGCAGAGTTCTAGGACGATCAGCCCTGAAGCTGTTTTCTGCAGAAGAGGGATTTGGACTGTTGCCCATGCTTGTATCCTGAAAAAAAGCAGCACTGTTAACAAGGAACACAAGCAGAAAGTGCCTAGTATTTCACAGCAGGATAGCAGTAATAATGAACACAAAGCTACATACTGCCTTCATTGCCACTAGTACTTACGTCAAGATGTCTACAGATGGATTTTAATAGTTTGTAGGTGGTGTCTCTGGAGAGCAATGAGACAAACATGTACTGCAAAACAAAAGTTCCATGACTGTTTGCAAAAAACAACCACAGTCTTCCTTTCATCTAAATAAAACTAGGCAGGTGATTTTGCTGATCAAGTAACAGTTTTCAAGAACTTTAGTAAGGCAGGAAAAACCTGCAGTCCTTCAAAGCCTACGACTTGAGGTTTATCACACAAACACAGGACAGGCACATAAAAATTACCATGTTCTGCTGCATAATCTAGATCTGATTTTTCTTCTAAAAACACTTTTCATGCTTGTTTTACCTACACCTTAAAAAAATTCCAAACAACAAAACCCCAAACTTGTTTTTATATACTGTTTCCTGCACCCAAAAAACATTTTTTGCAATGAAAATGCATTGTTTCTGAAGCTACTTATAGCATAATCACATTTCCTACTGATTGATGCAATTACAATTCCTGAATATCACTGTAAGCAACAGCGTTTTGTGTGTCCAAGGTATGACTGGTTAGGTAAGAGAACAAGTAAATGGAAGAACACTGACACAAATGTCAACAAAGCAGGTAATCCTCTCTGCATGCACCTCCTGACTCAGCTTTTTCAGTTCCTCTGGTGCTATGAATTCTTGAAAAACAGGGGATGAAAGATTACAGAGAGCAGGTGGCAAACAGAGATTCTGTTTTTTATTTACTCACTGAAATACCATTGTCCCTACCAGTACTTACCCTGTCTGTCACTGTTGCTATGATCAGAGCATTTGGCACAAGAAGGGCAGTTTTGGTTTTCTTCAGAAGTGTCACTGACAGCACAGGTATACTAATCTGAAACAAGATCAACATAGCATTCAAATCCCAACACTCACACAGAAATCTATATCACACTCTCTCCTGAGGGGCCAGCCCAGCTACTGGGATAAGTCAGACCTTCAACATTCACATTTAAAGATTTCTCCACTGCATTTCTGGTTACTATTATTTCATGTGAAATAAGAAATAACAATAATTTGAAACCATACCCAACTACTTTTACTTCTGCTTTTATAAAATGCTAATTCAGGTTTTTGTTTGTATCTTCCTTTCCTGATCCCTTATGGATCTCACAAGACTACAGGCTTAGTGAGCTGCAGATCAGCAAAACAAACCAATCTTAAAGTTATGCTTCTTCATTTATAAACCAAATACTTCAGAATGTATCAGACAAGATAAGTTGGTTGAATAATGAACACAAAAGTCTTCTCTCACTTACAGATTTGCAACAAGCAGGTGAGTAAACAGCTTGTCCTTCAACAAGGTTCAAAGACCCAATACTGACACACCTGCTGACTTCAACTGATTCTTGTGTGTGTCAAGGAGGGAGTCTACATCTACAGTTAAAAATCCTCAGTTTTCCTTCCTGCTTTGTTTACATCCAATGCCATTAGCTTAATGTCTGCTAAGTTTTAGAGTATTTCACTTCTGATATTCTGCATGGGCTCTTTCTATAAATCCCAGTTTACAAAGGTCAAAAAACCTGGTTGGAGAGAGTTGAAAAGCCTAGAGGTTTAGTGAGTTAGGCAAATATAACAACCCTGGATATGTATATAATTTAATAAACATGGATAATAACATTCATGATTAAAAACCAGATTGTGTTAAAAATACCTTTGGCACAGGCTCTCAGAACTACCTATGAAATTTGGAAGCAAGGTTGAAAGTTTCCATAATTTCTCAGTTAGCAACTGCATCACTGAATTAAAACATTCCACTGGAAGAAAATGAAGTTACTCTGTGCAGTATCTTGTTAACTTTTGTTCAGAATAGCAACACAAAATCATGAAATGAAAAATAGTACCAGGTAAAAAAACCATCTTTGTCTATAACAATTTGGTTGCAAGACTGCCAGATACTGTTTGAACAGAAATCCTTCTATAAGCTACAGGAAAGCACTTTACAATTTTTCGAGTTGGTACAGTTCACAATTCACCTTAAAAAACTTTAAATCAGAGATGTAAATGGTATTCTACTGTGTGTAGTTTTGATGAATAACATTAACACAATCAAAACTAACATGTCTATTCAGCACTTGCTTATTGCACTGTTCCCACAGCTTTAGATTGAAAGGGTGGAATCACTCTTTGAGCAGGAGTACTTTTATCTGGAAAAATAGTTATTTCAGAATAAAAGGTTTACCTGCAGGCAACATAGAAAGTAATTTAAAAGGGTAAAATAATGTCTAAATCCAAGGAAGACTCAAGGCCAACATATATAGACAAATTAGAACTACCTGGAAAGAAAGTCTTTCAATGCCTATTCAATCCTGCAGAAGCCATTTACTTTTGAATACACAGAGTGTCTTTACTGCACATTCAAAACTCCTGAATTGCATAGCTGTTACATGCATGAAAGCTGTCAGTACAAAAAAAAACTGCAGGTAGAGTTCTTGTAAAAATTTAACTGGAAAGTGTAGATCTGCTGTTTCTCACAAAAAAACACTTTATCCCCAAGCTTAAATCCTTTTACAAGTTTTGAGCAATAGAAGCTTTGTGTCTTGGAAACTTTGTCAGTGTATCTCACTGCTAAGAATGTTCCACTTCCTGTCCAGCTTGATTTCATCCTTCCTCTCACACAACATCATTTTTCACTGTATCCCTAATTTTCCAGCTTTTTTCTTTGTGGTATTTCTAAAAGCTGAACAAAGCTGTAAATAAATTATAAAGATTATCCCCTCTACTCTTAATTTTCCCTACAGTATTTTCCAAAAATAAGACCCAGCACTGAGCAATTTGCAATATTGCTATAATTATATTTTACAGTGTTTATTCTAGCCTATCTTGTAAAATGCTTCCACTTTTCATACTGACATACGTCATTATGTATATATTCCTGAATTTAAGACCCTGTTGACAAAGATAATTTCCTAGTACTATATCATCATCATTCTGCATCTTTTTTTCCAGGTTTTTCTACTCAGTAAAGTTCTACCATATTCTTGTATACCTACAGCTTAGTTGAAATTAGAAAGCTCCTCCACAGTTTGAAGTAGTTACATTTGCTCATGGTGAACAGAAAATTGCTAGTACAACAGCTTAAATTTTAAAAAATTGCTGAGATAGCTGTTACTAATATTGAATGACAGTATTCAACCAGTTGTTTTTTCCATTTTGTCACACAGCTTTCACCAACATATACACCATCCACATATACGTACTTCTGACTAGTAGAATCCATTACTAGAAACCAACAATAGTCCTGGGCCAATTGGTGGAACACAATAACCCACAAGGTCACTATGTGCTGTCAATAATTTTAAGCATTCTTTAAATCTACTACACTTTATAAAAAGTCCTTTAACAACAGATGGCATTTCATTAAAATAGTTGACCACAGAGAAATTATAATTTCGATCCCTGAACTGATTTCAGCATTCAATTCACTGAATCTAACCAGGAACTTTGTTCAAGGATGCACCTGAAAGGAAGAAGCCAAAGAAATCCTTGAAGAAAAACGATCTTCCCCAGAAGAGGCCAAAACCAAAGCAGTTTATGTAAACAAAGCACACTCCAAAGCTCCAAATTGACAGATTCAAGCCTTTTATATTTTATTGTATGCATATAATCCACCACAGGGGTCCTAAGCTTTAGGTGGATCACCAAGAAAGACTACTTTATGATCTTCCCAACAGCTCACATCTCATTTCCAATCTGCATACTGGGCTCACAAGTAAAAACCATGCCAACTTGTTTTCTTATGCAGTTCTCTGTTATGCAAAATGGGACTGCAAGAAGAATCCTTCAGAGAGCTTTGCTACTCAAGTCAGAAACCAGTCATAGATTTTCCTCTGACTTCCTTAATATGCTTGGTCCTTCTCTTCAGTGCCCTAACTACAGCCTTGGAGCCCTTAATACTTTTCAGCCTTCATTCCTTCTGCTCCTCCTGCTCCTCCTCCTCCCCTCCTCGTTTAAGTACTCACCTCAAGACAAACATTTTTTCAATTTGTATTACGTGGGTTTGACAATGCCCTCACTACTGCTGGTCAGACCCTTTCCCTTCATCTGTTTCTTTCAGACATGAAGTCTTTACACAAGAGATACAATCTCTAATAACAATAGTGCTCAGTTCTAGACTGCATTCCAAACATCACTTATAGCGACTGTATTCAATAAAACTTGAAAGTATAACCTTGCACAATAATTTGAACTTCTGGTGATGAACAAATTGTTAAGAACAGCATTACCATTCTATATATAAACATTTTACTAACCTTAGTGTCTTTACCAAAAACCTTGGAATGGAAGCAAATCCAGTTTTCAGAAAGGAATAACTTTCCTTGATACAGAATTTCTTTCTGCAGAGCACAGGTAAAGCCTGAAACAAAAGGTAAAGTCTGAAACAAAATTCAATAATCTTGAACGTAATCACAACTCAAGCTAAGCCAATTTGGCTTCTGTTTTGTTCTTTTTACAAAGCTATGATATGTTTAGGTTAACATGATATGTTTTGATTAACATTGTCAAGCTTAGAGAATGTCACAGACCTAAGCTTATACTCAAAGTATTTGAAGGACAACAACTGAAATGAGCAAAATTAATAGTAAAAATTACTTAAATGTTTAATGAAAGATTTTGTATTTGAACTTCCAGTTCTATGGCCGTTGTCTAAACTAGATGTCCAACAGAGATACAACACATGTGAAGTAATACTTTTACTTTTACTTCACAGACATTGAGCAAACCATTTCTCACTCACGAACCACACTTCCTTTATTTCTTTCAAGAAACATTTGCTACACGTGTCTGTGTAGAATTCCCTTCTTATAAGTACTATGGATAATAGGAAAATATTTAAGCATTTAAACATTCCTTTTCTTACTAGTGTTTTTAAATATTAAAACATCATCCACAGCAAAAACTCAAGCTAATCAGTCTCAAGTACTGCCTTTGTTAAGGAAGATTCAGAATCAAAAAATAGTGCATTAGGCTACTCTCCAGGAATGGCAAAGTGGACTACAATTTCCAAATATACTTGCCTTGGGGTGACTAAAACATAACAATATCAAACACGCAGAGATTTAAATTTTCCACGATTACAACAAAATGCCCATTGCAAGTGGATCAAGTCCCTGCAGCTCTAAGCAACTGGAGTTAAAAGTTTTTAAAATTTAGGCAGCTCCTCTTGTACATCATTACATTTGTTGTAATGCTATCTTAGGATCCAGAACCAACAACAACACAGGGGTTAAATACTTACTTTGTTTCAGTGGCTCATCGATGGGAACATCTAGAAACAGCTTATGAAAGTGTGCGTTTGCCTTCAGCTAAAAAATAAAAAGCCCCACAACAAAACACATAGACTTTATTAGACAGTCTGAAAACCAAGTGACCTGCTCTACTTCCTGTCCTCCACACACTCTCCCATTCTGCCCACTTGTTTTACAAGAAATCATAGGTTTATTTTATGTATGGTTATTAACTCTATATTCTGTTTTACTCAGACACTAATACACTGATGAAAAAGGAACCTGTGTCCTTATATAACCATGAACTACAGTGCTGCTAAACCAAAGTCCTGTCATGGCAGTTATATGTTTACTTCTAATCTATGTAAGCAAACAAATGGAGTCTCTGTCTTACCTGATTTGAGGCACGTTTTTTCCTTTCAATCTTGGAATCACTCTTGATTGTCAGGACTGGACTATCTGTGCTGCTCTTAGTTCTGAAGATTTAAAGCATTTGATATAAGCCCAGTCCCAGTTTATTGGCCTTGTAAATAACCAACAGGATGTGCTTTCCCATGGAACATATTAATCCTTTAGATAACTCATCTAATTCATCAGGAATCATACAGAGATTAAGAGGAGTATATATTTTCTTAAACTGTGTCAGTCTGCTGACTATGGAAGTCAAATGAAAGTCTCCTTTAAATTTAGACTAAATTTAGACTCCTTTAAATAACCAACTAGTTGGTAAGCAAACAGAATAAATTCAAAACATTTTTACAGCTAAATGAATTATCACATTGCTTAGCATCACCTTCATTGCTGTGCAACATGTGAAACACAAATACTAAGCAAGCACACTCCTTATTAAAGCAAGATAAAATTATATAAAACTTAGTAGTTGAGGTGGAAGGCAGTGTACAGAAAACTATGAACTTGCAACACAAGCTGAAATCTTATTTGAAAAGTGCAATAAATAAAAATAGGTGTACAAGTCAGAGGATGGCTATGAATCACGTAGTGTAGCATAATGAAATCATTAAGACAACCAGCAGCCCTACAGGAAATAAAATGGAATTCTGAGTTCCAGTTGTATAGGTAGCTGTAATTGTACAGCTCCAACCATTTATATTGGAAAATCAAACATAACCTCAAATAACTCTAAAAAAAACCAGCCAAGTACACATCAAATTCTGTGTGGATGACTGGAAAAATCAGTTTTGCCTATTTTATACAGGAGGAATTATTGGCATGGATTGTTTAGAAAAACAGAGAAGTGGGATAACTTTCATAAATCAGAAAGAAGAGAATACTCTCTCTGAGAGCTATGTGGCACAGAATAATTGCATATTAACATACTATAAAAATCAGGTAGCTCTTTTTCAAAGGCCTCAGATGCAAACTGAACAGCAGAAGAAAAAAAATGTATCATAGGACTCATACTGAATGACCTGAAAGATATGTTGTGCTAAAGATACAGTAGGATAATAAAAGTCCTAAGAAAGTTTTGATTATTGCACCATATGAATGAGAAGAAGAGGAACCATGAGTGCTACAGAGACACTACTAGAAAGAGATGGTATAGCAGTCTGACTTAGCAGAGAAAGTGGCTGCTTATCTCAGGAGGGCCCTCATAGAAGAAAACTCTAAAATATGTGAGTACATGTATTTGTGTGCTCATGTAAGTACAGGTCAAACTGAAACAAATAGTAAACCTGACAAAAATCTTATGTTTATCCTTCACTCAAATAGTCAGCAACAGGATATGAGAAGTAAGACTGCAACATTTGGAAAAAAAAAGAGTGATAGCATATTCCTACAAATACCTTTTCTTCAGAGATGCTTCATGAAATTAAGTGGTGTTTTAAAACATATTTGTCTGTGACCAAAAGAACAGGGTCAGGTTCAACACAAACTTTTGCACTGACTATTGAGTTGGCGTGGGATTTTAGCATGTTTTAGAAGCACTTAAAATACATTCCAGTTCTCCAACAAAAGAAGAATTAGTGTCTTTGCGGGACATAACAAAAACCTGATGCAATATACAGCACAGAGTCCAAAATTAAAACTTACATCATAGGTTTACTGTGGACAATCAATATTCCTGCATGTTCTGGAAACAGGCCAGGACTAAAACTGCAGCTCAGTTTGACTGCCTGTCAAATTGATTATGAAAGGAATGAAACCAGCAGTGGCATCAAACAGTGCAATATATTTTCTCCTTGAACACAGGAACTAAACCAGCTCAGAGTCTAAATTCTATTGTGACTGCTTGCAGGGGGTAACAGAGCAACCAAGGAAAGTGCCTGGATTCCAATTCACTTGCATAGTGTAGCAAGCCAACCTCCACTAGGATATCTGATAAATATTGCCACTCAGTCTAGTTTTCTAAGTGAGTTGCAGCCATTCTAATTATTGTACTAGAAGAAAATTGACATTTCTGACATTACCTAGCAACATCAACTTTTCTCCTGTCATCAAAATACTCCATTTCACTGGTAGGGGTCTGCAGTGACACAGTGGGTGATTTTCCAGCCTTTCTTTTTTCATCAGTTCCATTTTCTCCATCTGAACTGCAGGGGGAAAATAAATAAACAAACAAATAAATAACCAAAGAAATAGAAGTGTGTATTACAGGATTCACAGTCATGTCAAATGCCACTGCAACATGCTGACAATACAGCATATTTTAAAGAACAAAATTGTAACATATATTTCTGTTGAGATCCTGAAAAAATCTTTTTCTACTGACTGAACAGTACTATACATCTGAGTTCCAGCACTGGAATTTCAGCAATGAAGAGTGGAAAATTGAAATATTGCCACGGATATTTCAGCACTCATAAAATTTGTAGCTCTAGCTTCTGTTCTGAAGAGAATGTTGTTTGGGAAAAATGCATTCCATGTTCAGTACTCAAACTCAGATGACTAATAGAAATTAATTTGATTGGCAATTCAGGAGAAAAACATCTTGCATGATAGCACTTGGTGCTTAGCAGATTATTTGTGGCTCAATATTGCAAGAAGAAGATAGGCCCTATTTTGTGTCTCACTTCCCTCTTTTGTGAGAGTCCACACGTAGAATATTTACAATAAAGATCTCTCTCGGAGTACAAAATGCAGCAATTTTATTTTACAAAAGCAGCACTGCCACCACAGTGCATTGTCTTTTCACAGCATGTGCCACTGCTTCAGAAATGTGTGGTATGGACCCAGAATCTGAAAGCTGAGCAATGTGCCAATAGAATCTCTTCCTGACTTCCCTTTCCATAATTTTCCAACAAAATGACAACTCAATAAACGTAGAGAAAAACAGCTGTTATTAATAATAGGGCGTGAAGGATGATGACATTTTAAAATGACAGAACAAATACATACACACACTTGCCTGCAGAAACATGAAGCCTGAGAAAAAGCTGTAGGATTCTCTTAGGATTAAAGAGGAAAGCCAAATCATGTTGCCCACTAATTTAAGGCCTGGTCAGAATGACTTAATTTACAGTTTTCCATTATAATGTTTAATTTCTGCAATTTTACAGCAATACTACAGCCATGATGTGGCAATTACTATGAACAGGTTTTTTTTTCTTGCTAAGATAAAAGTTTTGGTAACAGAGGTTCTCAAACTAATTTAATCTTCTTTTAGGAAGGGCACAAAAAGATCTTTTACTTTTATTACACTCTGATGAGTAAGATCAGAAGATACGCCTCACAGCACCTTAATTGAGCTCTAATGAGGTGTTATCCTACCTCACAGATAAACTAGAGCTTTGGCCACAGGACTAATGCCAGGATTCTCAAGGCATCTTATATTTACATAGAGCAGCTATTTCCATATCTAAGCCTCCTTCAGCACGCTTAGCACTCCCCACCAGAGTAGCACTGAATTCCTACTCCCTAAGTTACATTTTATTAGTGCTGTAATCCTTTCAATTATACACAAAGCCAATAAAGAAAAACACCCTATTATTTCCCCATAACTTCACTCTTGGATCAGCATTGTCTTGACCACACATCACCAGCTTTTATTTTCAGTCAACATAAAAGACAATTAAATAGGCAATTCATGAGATTCAAGTGGAACCAAATCTGCCTGAAAAACCCAAATAAGTAGCTTTATGCTGTTTGAGATTTTAAGCAGACAGACAGACTACCAATTCAAGGTGCTCCCTGCAAATATAAGTGAGTTTGTACTCCAAGAGTCTGCAAATCCTGCAAAATGTTTTATTCACAGTCTTGCTATATTTCTATTACCCAAATCCTTGGGCTCCCAGAGTGGCCAGAGAATACCAGAAATGAGTGGGATGAGCAAGAGTGTGAGGCAAGATTGCCTGGTTCAAAAAAAGCAGCTTAGCATGGAAACTGCCAAGTGAACAGGACTATGTACCAGCATGGTTTTTAAGATTACTTGCTTAAGCCTGAAGCCTGACTGACGTTGATCAGCCTGGTATTCTCACACAGCAATGCTACCAACTGACACTTCTATAGTACAAATGCCTTTTAAAAATACCTATAACACAGGTTCTACAGGTTCTACTGCTCACTAATACCTGTCAGCATGGTTAGATACTTTGCTGCCTCCTTTTTTTACTCACAATTCATACTCCTTTTCCCTCATCCATTCTTTCTGTCTTCCCTACTAACTTCTACTACTCCTGAATCCTGGTGTCTGAACCCATTCCATCCAGCTGCTTTCAGATGGCAGAGAGCTCAGGCATCCCAATATGCTAATTCTGCTGACAGCTGTGTGGGCACACTGAGCTGACTTGTGCCAGCCTGCTCACCTCTGCAGGATGCTTTCTGCATCTGAGGACAGCGGGGAGACTCACCCATGTCACACCACACTGACAGTAACAACAGGGTGCATTCCAATCAGCTGACACAGTTTCACATATCCTTCACCCTACCTCCCTGTGCCTCCTCCACACAATAAAAAAGCTACAGGCAGATTTCTCCTTATATTTCTGATAATTATACCTCCACACAGCAAATAAGTTAACTAGTAGGTGCTTTCTAAGTATCCGAAGAATCTTCTCTTCCTTTCCCTTCCCTGAAACTTCATCACAAGTAAACTAAAGTACTCCTCACATTTTCATAAGTGAATCAGTACTCATAAATGCTTTGCAAAAAAAGCACAAAAGTCAGGAATGACAACAACAACAACTTAGATTAAGAGCACTAAAAATGAGTGATTCTCACTACAACTGTGGGGAGTAGATGTACACATAAGAACTGGGTTTGCAAATGTCAGGATAAAAAAAGAGAGTATGTGACATTGGTACCATTGAAATGAAAAAGAAAATTTTGTATATTTGATACTAGCAACAACCCTGTTAAAATAATAGCTAAAAGAAAATAAGTTGTCTCTATTTTCCAAATAAAGAACAGTTGCCATAGGGAGTATTTTCAAACCCAAGTCCTGCACTTACAGTGGGGTCACACATTGCATCTAAACCAGTTAAAATAAATATTAGAGGTGTTTAAGACAAAAAGCTATGAAATAGATAAACCAAGGCAGTGGATTAAGTTCTATTCTAATGTAGTTCAGAAACACATTATTTGTCAATAAATTTTAAAAGTCAGAGCAACTTCCCCTCTTCTATTCTGAATGCTTTCTAGAAAAACAAAACTTCATGGCTGACGTGTATCAAATTTCTTGTATTGCATAAAATTCTCTCAATTTCAAACTTTCTTGTTTTACACAAACCTTCACCAAGACCTGAAAAATTCAGACTCCCTGTGAAACTTACATGGTACTATGTTAAAGGGAATTTTTCAAGAGAAAAAAACATCAATCTAAAGTAACCACTTCAAATATAGTTTGAATAAAAAGCACTGATCAAAAAGTATGTGAGAGAGAAGTGGTAATAGGCCACAGTTTGGAAAGTGAACCTCAAGGAACAACTGCTGTCTTTGACAAACTCAGTACTGAGCCAGACACAAACACTTCTCAGGCGTACACAAGAGACCAAAACTCCAGAATTATATGGTGGTCACTGTCCTCAGTTCCCTGCAACCACACAAATCCTCCTACAAAGCTTCTTCATGACACCCACAATACTTGCTCTGCCTGTTAACTGCTCTAGAACTCCAGAAGCCACAATAAGTTGTGACAAACCAGTCCCCCAGTCCACAAATTTCAGATCAGTTACGCAGCAGGAAAAAAGACCTGCTGAATAATCAGAGATGTTAGGTACATCTACAATTGTTTGCAAAACTGGAGTCAAAGCGTGTTTCCCAAGCATTGGTACAACACTCTATGAATGGAGCATACATATAAGATCATCATGTTACCTTAGAAGCCCTGTTGATCCAGTTTCACTTGTATTATACAAAAAATGATTAAGTTTGGAACAGCAGTTAGACTGCTGTATTACTGCAAATGATCAAAGTACTTGGGAAATAATTTCTCCCCAAATGTCCACAACCATGCTTGGTACAACCCATGAGAAAATATCCATCACAAATACAATGGCACTCTGATCTTTTGGTTCTGTTGGATTTATTGGGTAGCTGTTGGCAGACTGACAGAATTTGACAAAGGAATCAAAGTAGTGTGAACAGTTCCAATGCTAAGAGATAGTATTATTTAAGCTATTCTTGCTCCCTTACATCAGTCTATGCAGGTAAAGGACTGGGTTACTTTTACAGAAATTTAAAAGTCAGAGAGACTCCAAACATTTAAGGATCCCAAACAAAGATGACAGACTTTGTCAGGTTTTTAAAAGCAGAGAAGAGGAGCAGGATGAAGAGATTTATCCAAGCATTATTCAAAAGACATACCAGCAACATGCCTCAAGCAGAGATGACTACAAGAGGGTAAGATGGAATGTACCAATGCTTGGAAGCTCAGCATGCTGCAGGTAACAGATCTCTTACTAAGCACTTATTTTCCTAGATCTATCATGTGCTAGTGGAGTAACCACCTCAAACTACTTTTTCCTAGGACTAAAGTTTTCTATCAGAAGACATGTCCTGTCCTTCTGCTAGGTGTCTTTTCTATGCCACAGCAGTCTGAACAAGCCTTTTTTGCATGTGTAATCAGATTCTGGAGTGCTTTATCTGATGAGCTTGTATTCATACTGTACACAGTTCAATTACTTCACACCTGGACTGAAGAAAATACCTTTCCACTGTAAACTCTCCTCCTGTCCTCTTCACAAGGATTAGAATGGTCTCCATACTAGAAAAACTAACACATCTCCCAGAAACAATTTCTCACAATAATGTTCTGATTTAGTCTACTTTGAAGACCACATACCATTCTTACAATGCAAATGGACAGACAAACATTGACTACCACTAAGAATCCCAAAATACCAAATCAGGCAGAAAATGACCTACAGCTACTCTAATCACAGAAAGCTGCTTAAAAACTGCTATAATAGATGTTAGATTGACAAAATGTATCCATTTGGTACCTGCAGAATTCCAAGTACGCATCTTGTACTTAAGGCTGAAATCTGAAAGCAGCTGATTCTGAAGTGCAGGATTTTGTGTCTTTTGTACAGTTAATCTACAGCCAGGAGATGTATTTATATCAGAGAGCAGCAAAGCATTAATCAGGGTATGGAGATGTGAAACCCTGCATGACAGAGAAGGTCAGTTTGTCAATATGAATAGGTATGAACCAGACTGAGATTTAAGTTCCTCAGGTTGTTCAAGGAGCAGGCTAATTCTCTTCTCATGAGATCAGAGCCAAACATGGCATAATGGAGGCAGAGTTACACATCTGCACATTAACTGTGTAAAACATGCATATGGATGAGCACACTGGCACATACACCACATGCTTCTCGAGGTATTTTTAGGTTTAAACACTTCTGTAGGCACAGCTGGAATCTTGATGTCAGATGGCATCAAAAGAGAAATTAAACCAATTGTTTAGGACTTTCCCAAAACTTGAAACTAATTTTATGTATCAAGCTAATTAATTGTAGTAATGCTTACCATGTTCTATTCCACATCTATCTCTTGGAACACAATTACTCACCTGTGAATAGTTTCTTTTGTTTGTGTTGCAATGTCTTTATTAAAAACAGAAATGAAATTTTAGAGTTAATACTGAACAGAAACACATCTAACACTTGAGGACAGAGAAAGCCAGGTTTTTCTCCTCAACTGAATAGACATTTCACATAATAACTAGATCAAGTTTCACACTGCCTTACCACTTGGACATCAGCAAGATCACTGTGACACTGCAGACGTCACTAGCAAGTATGTAAATTCTCTGCTCTAAATACCATCTATTATTAACTGTCTGTATTCCCTGTCTAATCAAAACTAGACTGCTATCAAGTTCCATAGAAAAAAAAAAAACACAGAAGAATTCCCTGTGCTCTGAAACAAGAGACACTATAACAAGATATTTTACTAAGTTAACACTAGAACAGGAACACAAGCCATTTAGCTCTCTTGTTTTCTCAAGAGTTTCCGTTTCATATATCCACTTCAAAAAGCAAAAGCCCTCTCGTGTATCTTCACTCAACTCCACAAGATTCCCATCACACAGTTTCCATGGGAGTTTCAGTAGGATGACCAACAACTATTTACTTGAACATAGGCATAGTCAATTCTAGCACACAACAGAAATCTTTGACAGACAGTTCTGGGGAGAAAAAAAAAAAAGAAAATTAAGTAAAATATACTCATTCACCTCTACTTTGGATGGGAACATGTGTTTTTCTCAATCTTCAACCTGCTTGCATCCTTTAGGAGAAAATGTTGTCATATCTCCTAGTTCTAATCTACCTAATCGTCTAACCCAAGGCAAGACAAAAATAGAATCACAATTCATACTGAAAAGGAAGCATACAGTCTTAACTTAGGTTTTTATCTTTAGTTTTCAGAGGTGACAGAGAAAGGAAAAAGAAAAAATTCCTGATTTATTACTTGCTCAGGGTGCAAAAAAGAGAGAAAATATATTTTATAAGTTACGGGTCTACCAATTGTTCAATACCAAATTCAATTAAAAAGATAAATGCTGCATCTATATACAAATTGCCTGTTGAATACCACCATATAAGCATCAATCAGAGCTACTCCTTAACTCAGGCAGAAACAACACATATCTATCTGAAAAAATAAAACCATTCTTACAAACGAGGCTTGATCGCCACAGAATAAGCACAAAGGTTTATCCTCATTTCCTGAAGCTGCACCACTGGTTTCTGGAAAAAGAACTCCAGAGAAACATGCCTCAACATACTGTAAGACTTGGATGCCAGTTTTTCAGCACTAATTGTGCTTTTGAAAAAAATTAAGTAGTTACATCAGACTCATATACTTAAGAAAACAAAACAAAAACCCCAAAAACTGTAAACCACCCCCCCCACAAAAAAACAACAACAACAAAAAAACCGACAAAAAACCCAAACCAAAACCAAAAAACAAAAAACCAGGCACCTGCAATTATATTTCATATATTTCTTTATTCAGAATGCATTATTCAGAACACAATTAGAGATGAAAGCAGAGGTCTGGGAACAATCTTATCAACACTTTTATTCCATTCTCTGCTGCTAAAAAGTGAAGCTGACACAAAACCCTTGTCCAGCAGTTTCTGTTCTATGATACATTTAGAAATAGCGACTCACTATGCTGCATAAAAAGTGTTTTAATCAATGTACATGAGAAAAAAAAGAATTTGGTGCTTCAGACAGGTTATATACAAAGAGAAGGAAGGCTGGATTTTCTCATAAAGCAATGTCTTTGAAAATTGGCATTGATACTAAAATCATTGATAAGATTTCCCTGCTTATAGTGTGTTAGATTCTGCTCCTACATATCTTGTTTATATTTATATGAGCCTCCCTAGCAAGAATAGTGCACAACAAATCCCAGTGAAAAACAACGAGATGAAAACAAGCTTCTCATTGCATCTATCCACTGTGCTTTATCATGCCTTCTTTGTTTAAAATGCAACACTAATCAAGGAGACAAAACTCTAAGTTTCAAGGAATGCTCAAGCACGTTCTTGACGTTTCATCATGCTTTTCACCAAGGACAGAAGTGAACCACTCGCCAAGGATCTGACAATGTTGAACTTCCCATTATTATCTTTTCAACCTATGACTACTCTTACAGACCCGCTCATGTGTTCATGGAAAAGATCAGAACAATGCGGATAATTGAATACAAAAGCTACTATTTCACACTAGGAAATACTAGCTCCCAACAACAGGTCTAACCATCACCAGCCACAACAGTGCCTTTGACTGTGACACTGAATATAAGGAACCATTTTCCTTCCAGAGTCTTGGAAAAAGGTAACTTTATTAGAGTCAGATATGCCACATGGTAGCCAGATACCTGCTAAGGGCAAGTGGATTTTCTATTTTCACCATTTCTTTTCTATTTTTTCTATGTAACCATGAGACTGAGTCTGAATGCTCTCAAAGCCCACTTCTTCAGTCTGAGCCTTTCCACTGGCCACAAGCTGTCCTCCACAGCAAAACACACTCTCTCCCGTGCTGGCAAGAGCATATTTACACATATTTTAAAATTTCTCAAAACTATATAGAAATATATATAATTCTGTTATTTACTGGACTTTTTGTAATACAAACTTCCTTCTTGTCGAGAAAAAAGCTGAACAAATCTAAACAGTTCTTCTTGAATTAGTATAGCATGGATGGTAGCTACAAAAGCACATCAAGAGCCTTCCTAGGTGGTCTGTCTTTCACAAGCAGACTGAAACTATAGCCAGAGGGCTAAACTGAGGCATGTGTACAACAAGCCAGGGTATGGCTGGATTTATGGGGGAGGTGCAGAACTGCTGTTTCATAGTCAGATAACTAGGTTTCCCTCTTCTCTCCAAAGAGGGTGAAGGCTTCAGCTCTGCCTCTATGCTCCCCGTTCTGCTGAAAGTGTCTGCTGCCTATCTGCAGCCTACATATTATTTCCTGCCACTCTTTCTGGAGCTTATTAATGTCCCTAAACTTGGTGTGCTATTTTTCAAGGACAGAGGCAAAGACAGTCAGTGCCAGGTCGAAGTTTAGTTAAAGTAGCACGGGTCTGACAAGATTCACTGGAAAGGATATATGTGGATGTGGCAACAGTATGTACAGAGTATAAAAATCATTCATCTCAGCAGTGGCCTCATTAGATAAGCACATAATTTCTAACCATATGACTGCAACATTTATGGAGACGGAAGTAAGAAGACAATATTGTGATGGGATGTTTATGCATCACCTCTCAAATACCAGCAATAAATCCTGCTGCCTAAAGCTGTAGTTATTATGTTGCCTAACAAGCATTTCTCACAGATTCCATTTAGCCACGTGAGGGACCTGGATGGAAATAAAAAAACTCTTCAATCCATACCATGCGTTTACACATGGAAAGAATATTTTTTAAAAGCTGTTTTTATAACTTAAGCATGTACATAAAGTGAACAAAGTAGGAATGGCAGGGAGAAAAAAAGGAAAAAACAGAAGTGATCAAAAAACATCGTCATGATGGTTCAAACCTAGACTGGAACATTCCTGACACGCCTGTTTCATGTGCAAACTTCTCCTTCTTTAGAGATCATGTGTTACAACTTTTGCCGTAAAACTGAGGAAGAAGAACTAGGGAACAATTAAAAAATATGATACTTAGTATATGTTAGTATCTTCGTCCTCTTAAAGTACACACTTGCACCTTTTCCCCTCTGGGAAAAAAAAAAAACCCACAGTAGAAGTTTGATTACTGGAAAGGAGTTAACCTAGATCAAAGTAGAAATAAAACTTTAAGTCAGTAATAAATAACTTCTCCTTTCTGCTCTGCATTTTGCGTTTTTCTTAAGTAAGAGACTTTTAAAAAGTTAGTGAATTTTGATTAAGTGAGTCAAATAATTTTGTTTTAATTTATCAACTGATAAACAGCTGTTAAGAAACATCTGTTACTGTAGAATAACATGCCAGACAAAAAAGCCATAAAAATCACATTCTCCCTGCCCAGAAGTACCCAATTTGCTTGCAAGGATTTTCCACTGCTAGCAGTAGCATATTTTCCCCAGCACTGCAATGCATTTTCACTAAAAAACATTAAAACCTTCCACATATTTCAGACTCTGAAGTCTCAGTCTCTTCAGTTCTGCAGTTACACCTGGAAAATTGGGTATTACCTGACTCTGTAAACCATAAGGGGACAGAATGTGCCACGTAATACTAGCAGAAACTTGCCATACTGTAACCCATCACATCACATTTATACACACAGATTGAATCATCCCAGGACAAAGTGGCACCAGAAAGTGCTACATGGACTTCGTCAGAAGCAAGCATGGGTAAAAGCAGAGGGATGCTGACCAGGCATATGAACTGCTTGTTATTACTTCTCTGCCATTTCTCCTTAATGTGCCACACTCTTATTTTTAATGCTCAAACATCTGTTCTATCAACCATCCCTGAAGCCAGCCTGACAGCTTCTACAGGAGGTCAAGTGCCACCACAAATAAAAATACCCCACTTTGAAAAGTGAAAAAAAAATTAAAAAAAATCTCTAAATACAATGCAAGAGTTAAATCCTTTTTGGTTCAAGGCCACATTAGGATATAATGGTTAAGGAACTCCATTTGGAAGGTATTTTCTGTCCACAAATTTTTCATTTGCTTGGAAGGAGCTCCATGTAATGACAACCTTTTGGCACATCACTATTTTGGGTCTGCATAATAACTGTGCCCATCTTCCAAACAGTGTTATCTCTGGGGTTACAGCTGGCAGAGACCTAAGGGAAACTAAGCAAATATGTAAATATCACTAAATAACCCAGAGTAGCCCATTTTCTAAATCAGTATGAAAGTACTTAACTCTTCTGAATCACTGTTGACTAAATACAAACTTCCAAGTTTCTAATCTTGAAACACTTGATCCAAAAAAACTCAGAAAAACAAAACAAAACAACCCAAAATACTTTTACACTTTTAGTCCTTCAGATGCACCTATCCCCCAGGGAGCCTTTATGGTAGCAGCAGCAGCATATTAAGCCATGAAGTTCACTTTTAAACTGAACATTTTAATCATACCTCCAGGAAGTTCAGGTTACTGTATACACATAAATCTCTTTACACATACGAATCTCTCTCCCCCCTGAGCTTTGGAAAACATTAAAGATTCCATAAACCTCTATAACCTCCTTAACATTTTTTTCCAAATAGAGGTCATCAGGAGCTCTCTTAGTTGTATATTGCTCCCTGGAAGTACAGGAGGAGAATGAAACTCCACCAAATTCACATACACTTGCATACAACATCTTCTAAAACCAAATCTTCAACAATACAGCTTGTAGCAATGTCATTTCTAGCTGAATTAAAGCCATGCTTCTATTCTTGAGCTGAACAATCTCCCCTGTAACTTCACATTAGTCAAACCAAGGATACCTGGCTTGTGAGGTTAACTCCCAATCAAATGAGCACAAAAGTTTCTCACACAAGTCTCTCAGTAAAATGAGGCTGGAAAATAAATTCCAATTTTGTTTCCAAAGAGCAAATGTTTCAACAACTTTCTAGTGTAAGACAAAGCCTTTCAAGTTTTTTTTTCCCTCTCCCAGTCTTTTCACCCTCCTGGGTCTGGCAACTATTGCTGAGCACTGTATCTTAAAGTGTAACAGACTGCCTAGCTCTTCCCAGCATGACACCTGATGAACAGCAAAAAATTGATTGCTAAAAAAACCTAAGGAGTCACAGTGAGTAAGACTCTGTTTATCACAGTGGCTAAGACTGACCTTGTTTCTAAAACTGTTGACTGATGAAGGACTAAAAGGCTAAACACCTGGGCACAAAACAGATGGTCAGATACTTGTGCATGTGCAATGCCTCTGAGATCAAGCTCTCCATATCCTATCTTGGACTCTTAGTTCTGTTTTAAAGAGAAAAATCAGACACAGATCTTGCATACCTGAAGAACTTCATTAGGTTCACTGGCATAATTCTGCGCAGGGATCAGGATCCAAGGTTTGGAGTCAGAAGACTCTAGAGAAGGTCTGGGATTTATGTTTCATGTGTAGTGTGAAGTCACTGATGTGATTACACCATACAGGATAAAGGACACTTAGAAGACACTTTGATTCCCAGTGCTCTCTAACAAGCAAGTTATTTCTGGCAACAGATTTCACTGTGATACATAGTTTAGGAGTACACCTGCTTAGAGATCACGCATACAACAGCTGGGGGAAAAAGCCCAAAAACCAAGGCAGACTTTCCCAGAATTTGTTTCAAAAGAAAGAGCTAGCTGCTGGAAACCTATTCACCTTTCTCCTGGAAGATGTTTAAATATTTGCGAAGAAAAGTTCTTTGGGAAGAGAAATAATCTCATATTAGGAGAAAGTTAACTCTTTTAAATTTATTTTGAGGAGAAAGCCCCACACGTTTTAGTTCCTTGTTTTACAGATGTCTAACTTCTCAAATGCTGTCCTTGGGATTGCCAAGACCCATGTGAATTGGGAGCCTGGTATGGAAACAGACAGCTGCCTGATTCCAGCAAGGTTTTCACGTGATGGTCATTGCCAAGGACCTAGACAACCTGAGAACGGGAAGCAAGAGACCAAGGTAGAGGTGAACCTTTAACTCTCGACGTTCCCAGTCACCACCAGAGGCTGGGAAGGTCAGAGCATCAGGGGAGTGCTCCCATCCTTGTAGCACCCTGACTTCCCTACCTTCCACCAGCTAGTCCAGGCAAACAGCCTTTAACAGCCAGCAGGGCCTCCTCTTCCTCACGAAGAATATTTTCGACCTCTTCACCTGCTCAGTTTTTACGGTACTTCTCAGGTTAAAAAGCACAAGTGTGATTATGGGCATGACCACGCCAGGCCGGGCAAGTGACCACCATCCTTCCCGAGAAGGGACATCCTCCACTTTCTGGGACATCAGAACGAACTCCCATTTTAATGTCTCTCGCCTGCATCACACTTTGTGAACCTTCAGCAAAGTTCTGCGTTTTCCTGGCACCCATAGGAAAGGGTCACAGCTTTCCACAGAGCCCGTGCACTTTAACTTGAGCGATAAAGCACGACTACACTATTTATGTATCACGGCTCAGGAACATTTTCAGGCTGTTGGATGAAATTACTAGAAGCAGTATTTATACGCCTCGCTCCTCATACGGTAACTTGGGAGCCCAAGGCTGAACTCGAGCCCGCGCTCGAGTCTCGGCTGAGCGGGGCTGTCCGCGCTCGATTTAAGGCTGGAGGCGGAGCCCCCCTGGTGACTCTTCCCCGGGACCTTCCAGGCCCCCGCACCGCTCGGGGTGTCCCCCCGCCCCCGCCCGCAGCTCCCCCAGCTCCCCGCGGCCCCGGCGCGGCCCCTCTCCCGGGCGGGCTCTACTCACAGCCGCGCAGCGCCCCTGCTCTCCCGCCGGCCGCCGGCCCGCGGCTCCTCCGCATCGCACCGCGGCTCGGTCATGAGCACCATGGGCACGGGCAGCGCCGCTCACGCCTCCGCCCCAGGGCACTCCGCCGCCGGCGGGCCGGGCCGGGCCGCGCCGCCCGCTCCGCCCTCGCCGCCCCGCCCCGGGGCGGACCCGCCGCCGCCGCCCGGGGCTGCCGGAGCCGGAGCCGCCACAAACCGGTTGGGCCCGCCCGGCCGGGCCCGGCGCCTCCCGCGCCGCGGAGCTTGTGAGCGGAGCGGCCCCTCGCTCCCCGTGAGGCCGATCCCTTACGAGCTTTAAATTATTCAGCCGGGACGCTGTCGCGCGAGACGCCGGCTCCCGCCGGCTCCAACAAAAGCCATCCTTAATGTTTTATACCGGGGCACAGGCGATACGCGGTTTGACACAGACGCGGTCCTGGGGGAAGGTGGCGGTGGCCGGGGCCCTGTTTCTGGCAGCGCATTTCGTGACTCGTGGAAGCAGGCAGCAGACTAAACACTGATACCGGGCTCTGGGCTGCTCTGCTAATGACAACTTTTGAGGTGCATAGCTGGTACTTCCATCTGCGGCTTTACATCTTGAGCAGATGAGTAGGTGTTATGCTTCCTTTCTCAACAGCAGCACCCCACGCTTCTTTGTCTGCACAGAAAAATCACAAAACCGCAGAGTGGGCAATGTTGGAAGAGACCAGTGGGTCCAACATTCTGGCTCACGCAGGACTATCCTTGAGTATATGGCACAGGATTGTGTCCAGAGGCTTCTTGAATATCTCCAGCAAGGGACACTCCACAACCTCTTTGGGCAGCCTGTTTCAGCGTGTGGTCATGTGCACAGTAAAATATTCTTCCTCATGTTCGTGTGGAACTTGTGCATCAGTTTCTGCCCATTACCTCTCCTATTGCTGGGCACCACTGAAAAAAGACTGGCTCTGTCCTCTTGGCACTCTTCCTTCAGGTGCCCGCTGACATTGATGAGGTCCTTGCTCAGTTGTCTCTTCTTGAGGCTGACCAAACCCAGCTCCCTCAGCTTACCCTCAGAAGAAAGCTGCTCTAGACTCTTGATCAACTTAATAATTCTCTGCTGGACATCTCCAGGAGCTCGGGGTCTTGTACTGAAGAGCCCTGTACTGGGCACAGCACTCCAGGTGAGACCTCACCAGGGCTAAATAGAGAAGGATCACATCCTCCAGCCTGCTGGCACTGGTCTTCCAAACACAGCCCAGGACATCATCAGCCTTCTTGGCCACCATGGCACACTGCTGGCTCATGGGGAGCTTGTTGTTCACCAGGAGCCCCAGCTCCTTCTCCACAGAGCTGCTTTCCAGCAGGTCACCCCAGCCTGTGCTGGTGCCTGGGGTTGTTCCTCCCCACGTGCAGGACCCTGCCTTTGCCTTGGCTGAATTTCAGAAGGTTCCTCTCTGCCCTTCTCTCCAGCCTGTTGAGGTCCTTCTGGAGGGCTGCACATTCCTCTGGGGTATCAGCCACTGCTCCCAGCTGTGTGTTGGCAGTGAAATGACTGAGGAGGCAGTGAAATGCCCCTTCATCCAAGCCATTGATGGGTATGTTAAACAAGAATAGGCCCAGTATTGGACCTTGGGATGAACCACCACAAACAGGCCTCCTACTAGAGCCTGTGCCACTGATTATGACTCTGGGATCTGCTGTTTAGCAGTTCTCAATCCACCTCCCTGTCCAGTCATCCAGTCCTCTCCCCCTGAGTTTGCCTTTGGACATTTTTAAAGACTATTGAAAGCCTTGGAGTCGAGGTAGAACAAGATCTGCTGCTCTCCTCTCATCCATCCAGGCAGTTGTTTTATTTTGGAAGGCAATCAGGTTAGTCAAGCATGACTTGCCTTCAGTGGATCCATGCTGACTGCTCCTGATCATCCTCTTGTGTTTCCTGTGGAAAGAGGTGGCCTCTATCCACAGGGAATGAGGTGCTTTCCAGGGGCTGAGGTGAGGCTGACTGGATGATAGTTCCCTGCATCCTCCTGCGACTGGGGTGACATTTGCTTTCTTCAGTCCTCAGGCACTAGTCCAGATTTCCATGACCTTTCAAAGAAGATAGCAAGGAGCATAGCTATGATGTCCATCAGCTCTCTCAGCACTTTTGGGTGCATTCTATCAGGTCCCATGGACTTGTGTGTATTGAATTTGCCTAGGTGTTCTCTAACCCAATCCACTTTGACCAAGGGAAAGTCTTACTTCTGCCATTCCTTTATCCTGATCTCCTGGGTCAGAGATTCCTGATGGCTGATCTTGCCAGTGGAAGACCAATGGACTTTCAGTAACTTTGCCATCTCTGCATCTTCTTAGTTTTCCTTTTGTTACTGATATATTTAAAGACATTCTTCTTGTTTTTGGCATCCAGATTTAATTCCAGATGGAATTGTCTCATTTCTACTAACTCTGACAAAATACTGTGTAAAAAAACAGCAAGCTGGCTTACCCCTGGCCTTCCTTGGGCCTGAGCTGGCAGAGCTGTGGGGCAAGCTGAGTGCCCTCAGGGAAGTTACATTTAAGGCAGCATTTGGCACAGGTCGTCTCGCATGGCAGGCACAAACTATCAATGGACATACGAAAAATGTTTTTACTACCTGATTAATACTCCTGTTAGGTTTCAGTTTGGTGAAATTATGTTTTCATAAAGCTATGTGATTGTAAGTACAATATCAAAGGAGAGGAAATCCTGGGATGAGAGTTCGAAGCGACATGTCTAGACAAAGATCTATTTTAATGTTTTAATAAAATTAATAATAGAATAACTTCCTAACAGCCAACTATTCAGATGAGTTAAAGGGAGAATATATTCAGTTTTAGTGAATGTCTGTGTAGGAGATAGATATTTATGTACATTTCAGATTGGAAAGTGTATGAAGCAACTTAATCACCTTTGAATACTTTGTCTTTAAGAGGTGCAAGAAATAAGGTTTAGGTATTATTGCAATACTTCCAGGAAATTAGTGATAAGAAAGAGGTGTAAATGGTGAAGTGTCTCGAGACTGCCATAGCTGCTTGGGCAGACAGATTCTGCAAAAAATATGAGATTGTTGTATTATTTTTGCTGGACTGAGTTGGTTTAATTGGCTCCAGTACAGGAAAATATAACGACTGTGTGCTAAGATGCATAGAAAGGAAGACATTTAAAAGACATTTAAAATGTCTGTATTTGTGGGAGACACCATTAACTAATGTTCATGTAGTAGTGTAAAAATCAAGACACATGTGGAAAAGAAATAAGATTTAATTTACAAGAGAGATTATTCAGCCTGTTGGGCCCTGTGCCTGTGAAACACTGATTGCTGCTATTCTTCCCTGCAGAGCACCTGAGTGCACTTGGCATTGCTTTGCAGGGCCTCTCCCACCCCCTTACACCTGATACAACCTGTGGCAATATAACAGTGTCTCACTGATCCAACCAAAACAGAATAGGAGCCTCTTCAGCTGGACTATGAGTAGAGCTGGAACTGAGAGGGCTGGGGAAGGTGTCGTGTGTCTGTTTAGGCCCTTGGTACAGCAGCCTGTGTGAGGTTTTAAGGGGGATTGTTCTAGTGTAAATGTGCACTAACAAGGCATGCACAGGAAGATTGGAATCAGTAGGAAGAGTGACTTCTTACGTCTCATCTTGTTTTTGGAGGCTTTTAATTGCACTAAAAATGTATTGCTAATTTAGTTCTAATATTGAGGCAGACTTGTGTAACTAACTATACCCCATTCAGCAGAAGTACTGGTTGTAGTAGGTGAGAACATGACTTTTAGATATTTGAAAAAATAAAATTTGTTTTTTGAGTGCTTAGATTTTCAGTCTGTCAGGTTTGACCATCTGTTTAGAAGATAAATACTACCACCAACTGTTTTGTTCATTCATTGCCTGAGGTTCCTGTCTTTACTTCATTGGTGCAAGAACTAGAAAGGAATTGCTTGGTCCTGGAGCTCAGTCTCTTGTAGTTTCATCTGGCTCCATTCTCAATGTATGCACAGCTCTCTGATTTAATTAAATCTGTCTAATCATTTAGTGTAGAAGAAACTTACATTCAAATAAATTAGTGCCTAAAGACTTGACACTAAAAAAGGAATCCTTGCTTAGTAATTTCTTTCATATCATGGTATCTTTACTCTTGTCAGAAACTTGGTTCTGTCAGATTGCTGATACACACATCCTTAGTCCAGTTTGGTGTTATCTGATAATGACAGTGGAATAATGGAATAAGCAATGAACCAGAACTATAGCTTGGGATTTTTTTGGAGGATTTGAAAAATAAACTCTGTGGCCAACCTGTGTCAAACTGTACATGGTGCAGCAACTCCAGAGTGAGATGGGACACTCCTCAGGGATAAAAGCTCTGAATACCAGGATTCTCAATAATATTCAGGGAGGAGTACCTTATATTAAACAAACAAATGTGCAATGCCCATGTGAGTGGAATATACTTGAAGAGCATAAGCTTTTATTATGATAAAGCCTTACATAAGAAGAAGAAAAAATGCACAAAGGACCTTTTACTGTACTGTGATAATTGCTGATATACACAGATACACTGTGATAATTGCTGATATACACAGATACACTGAAGCAAATATTTGAAGGTCAAGCTGTCTCCAAGCGAGACTCGTGAGGAAATCTGGCCTCTGTTTTTTTCTGACTGCTGAAGAGCAGACTGGGGAGAGAAAGTAGTGTACTATAAAGTTATTGATTACTTTTTAATTCCTGCAGTACTGGTGATGTGGTATAGACAAAAATTCACATGTTCCTGCTCTGAAGAGTACAATAAACTTTAGAGAGGACTCAGGGTTTTCAGTAATTAGGGCCTTTTGAGTAATTATACAACATTGTGTATAACACTGCAAAGGATAAAAATTAGAGATGAAACAGTAGGAAAAACTTTCATTGCATAATAAAAATATTTAAGATACTTATGAAATCACAGAAAAGCAGAATAGGGAGAGAGACTCACTGAGTTATTGAGTTCTCTCTCTGTCCCAAGTTAAGGCTTGCTACTCCTGTGTCACTCCTGACAAGACTCCTGTCTAAATTGTTCTTAAAAGTCATCAGTGTGTTCGGGCCACCAGTTCCAGTGTTTGCTGTCATCCTGTGTATGTTCTCAGTCCACAACATGGTTTTGAATCCCTGTTGCTGAAATCTAAAGCCATTGCTTCTTAATTTTTTCAATATGAAGAGCAGTGAAAACCTGTCTCTTGTTTCTCCTCATTTTCATCTTATCTTTAGTCTCAGATAAAATATATAAATTGTGGGTTTGGGCTTTTTTAAATTTTTCTATGAACTCCCTCGTGTAGGTTCAGGTATTTTCTGAAATGTGATCCACCAGACTGTACACGAGTAGTCTTATGAAGGCTGTGTAGAGAGGAGTTTAAAAGATTACCTCATCAGTCCTATACACTGGTCATATATTGCAGTGAAGTGTTTGTGTTTCACAACAGAGTAAGGCTGGTTCAGGTTTAGTCAAGCATTGTGACCTAATGAAGCTTTCAAAAATGTCAGCTGAGATGTTCTCTAGTACATCAGCAGCAAATTGTAAGACTTCACTAAGTTTGACCATCTACATATCCTTTGTGCATTTTCCTCTGTTTTTGTTTTTTTGGGTTTTTTTTTTTCCAGTCTGTTTCCTCAATTTATCTGAATAGTTATGGATTGTATCTTGAAGGACATGAAGAATGAAAGAGTGAAGGAGCCTAATGAGATGCAAAAGGCACACTGAAAAGATCAGTATAAAAAGCAGTGGAACTGCTACCCATGCCTAGAGATTTCTGGCTAGGATATTGCTGTTGTATGATGAAAAAGACAATCTAGCTGAAAATGGAGTGCATTAGAGATTGTCTTAATCAACAAAGTTTATTCCAGTACAGTCATTTTGGCTGCTCATAAAGTATTTTTCAGTTTATCTGGCAAGTATCAGCATGCCTGAATGTGAGGAAAGTTCTTTGGAAAGAAATAAAACAGAAAATGAGTAAAGAGGTTACAGACATTTTGTGTACTTTGTGCACATTTCTCTTCAGTAGAGAATTCTTCTGTATTTCTTTGCAGGTGTAAAAATATATTAAGAAATACAGCCTCAATTGTAACTGAATGCAAGTACTTTTTCCTAAGAGGACAAAATATATGTCTTGTGTTCAGTTTTCTTTATGATATTCTGCATTGGCAGGATTCTGTGAAAGCTATGCAAATGTCTTGGAAGCCATTAAGTTTTGAAAGACCTGCTAAGTCCTCATAGTTGAAGTGTGATAGTAAAGCAGTCTTGTGTTAGATACTATAGAAATAGGAGCTCTGATAGTATGAGACACAAACTAATAGACATTTGGAAAGATGTTGAAACTGGGAAAAAAATTCTAAATTCTAGAACACACACGTCATCCACAAATCAGAGTGAGCCAGCTTGGAAGGAGTTTCCCGGAGAAGCTTTGACTCTGTCTTTGAAGGGTGTAAGACCCAGCTAGACAAAACCATTCTGAGCTGGTGTTGGTGATACTCCTGACTCAAGCAGAAATGTTTGAAAACAGTGTTCAAGTTACTCATCATGCCTGAAGTGTGCTCAAAATAGATTGAGCCAAGGTCCAAAATACTCTGTGAAAGATAACTAGGGCCAGAACACAGTGAGTGATGCAATTTTGTAAGGAGTGAAAACGAGTTTTGTCCAGTTGAGTCTTGTTCCTTGCCTGGATTAAGAATTTAGTAATTTATTTGTTTTTAAAATTTGAGATTACTTTACAGATATACATATGAGGTAATATTTTTCTTCTGAGCTGTTTACTGGAAGTCTTATCTGAGTATCAATTCCTGTTAAGGTAGCCTGGATTACTGTATTAGTTGAACTCCCCTTTGGACAGGGTAGTGCATGGGGCAGATGAAGTAAGCTGCTCTGAAAGCTAGTTGGAGCACTTATCCCAAATAATGAGGCATGCCAGGCTGTTTCTTTTTGGCTCCATGCTGGAGGAGTTGGGTGAATGAGACTGTGCTATATTCTGCTGTAACAACCAGCAGTACAAAGGAGAGAGGCTGCCACACAAAACTTCTGGAGTATTAGCAGGATGGTGTCAGCCCACCTCTCAGCTGGCATGTACCACATTGCACAGGTTCTCCTCAGCACATTTTCTGCCATTTTAGAGCCAATAACCTTCAGTGACCTGTGCAGAGTCACAGAAGGCACAGTGAGCCTCACCACTGTGTCTTACTGGGCCATGGTGATCAAAATACACCAGTGTGTCCTCTTAGCTCCTGATAAAAAAAACCTAAAGAGCAGTTATGGAATATTTTCATGCAGTGTATTGGCCTGGATGCCTCATGAATGGCCATGCTAACATATTAGAATACTGTGAGGCCTAGATCTTGTAATTTAAAATGATTTTATGAAATCTCATAGCAGCAAAATCCACTTCCTCCATTTACAATTTTGAAAAGATATTTCCATTTTTAATAAAAGTAAAATATATTATTATTTTATATATTATCCAGCTGTGTTAAAAAAGATAAATGTAAGTATTGCTTGTTTTACTCTGATGGGTCACATTAGCTTGGTTTGTCATCCTCTGATTATAAATATCCAAGCAGATCCTGGACAACATCCAAGTGTGACATCTCTGTATACAGATGACTTGGACAAAAATTCCAATCCAGCTACAGCTGTGTGTTTAGGGTATCAAAGAGATGATGTGTATCTAATGAATAAGGTGCATGCATGTATGTAATTACTCAATCTGTGTATCATAAAGGAATACATGTGGGTCTTTTTTGAAACCACATATGCCTGAGTGCATGCAGGCATTCATGAGATGTGTAAATATGGTGATCATTTTGTTGAAAAAAACCTTTAGACATCTGGTAGTCTCTGAATTGCAGCAGGACAGTACATTAAGTATGTAAGAAAATGAAAGCTGTCTTGTTTAAGGATAAATTGAATCTTCCATAAGAAAATATAGTGCCCAGAGTTGCCAGAAGCTTAGGAAAGGTTTATTCTTGCCTTTAGAAGAGGAAGGTTAAAGAGAAGAAGGTTAAAGAGAAGATAATGTGAAAGAATTAATCATCCTATCATTTTTCTCACAGTTTTTGCATCATAATATGGGATTGTGAATAATAAGATGTTTGACTGTGCTTACACAATTACTGTTCTGTCTCTCTGTACAGGAGTTCTATTACTCTGAGGGAAAAAGAAAATGGAAGAAGTGCAAATATGTCTTCATAGTCAGGCTACAAAGGGTGAATGCCAAATCCCAGATGCAAGCCATTGAGCAGTAAGGTGGTTGCCAGTGTTTCAGGTGCTCATAATTGAGTTATAAAAGCAGCACACTTTTTAGAAGGTGGTATGTGCCTGTATTTTTAACATGACTTCTTGAAGTAGTCTCACCTAAGCCTCAGTCTTACAGTAGTACATTGGAAGATTCTGAGGGGTATAATGTCAATGCAGAATTTCCTTTAAAAAGTTTTCTGTCAAAATGTCTTTAGAGAAGAAATCTGGATGTAGGGTTCCTTTTTATGTTCAAACAAAAACCCATCTGTAACAAAACCATAATAAAGTTTATGTTACTAGTTGTTATAGATTTTTTCTGTTATTTTGTTGTGAGAAAAAGATAGGTAAATATTAATGCCAGGCTGTATATTTTCTGTAACTTAAAAAAATTTCTTTGTAATTTTAACCTATTATCAATGTTACTGACAAATGCAGATTTTTTTTTTACAAGCATTTAATATATAACCTGCAAAGTGATTGTTGCTAGGATTGGCATAAACATACATAGCATTGTGACATTCACAGAACTGGTGGTCTAAATTGCTGAAAAAGCTAATTTCCTTGTGTTTAATATGTTTGATTTTTTTTCTAGAGTCACTCTGAGAATTATCCAAAAGCCTTCTAAATTTTAGGGGAACTGAATATAGGCTAATGACTCATATTATGGGGATGGGCTCCAAATGGGATCTGGAGATCATTTTTTTTTTTGGCCATAGTTTGTTCAGGCCTAATGAAACATGTTTTGTTCTGATGTCAGAACAGCTCTATACATTCATGCTGACAAAATGCTGCAAAAACGTGTGGCCAGTACTTTTATCAATAGAAATTTTTGATCGATAATGCATGGCTGACACCTCAGCTTTAGGTCTGGAGTCTTAATTTGCTTCTGAAATCAGTTTTGCTCTATGTCAGGAATAACATGCTGCCATGGTGATAAACTGTGAGCTCTCTGTTATGAAATGTTAATAACTCCCTGGTTTCTGCCAAATGCATGCTCATCTACATGGTGCCAATTACAGTGAGGTAAAAAGAGATGTATGTTAAAAACTTAGGCATATAGTCAGTTTTTCTCCTCAGGCATGAATAATTAGAATGAGCAAGAATGATCATTAATACAGTAAATTTTCTCTGTGGGTGCCTCTTCATATGTAGAAAATACGCTCCAAATAAATAGAACTGTGTGAAAATAGTACCTAAAAATGCAGAGCCTGCATTTACTTTTCCCAAAAATCATTTTCCTTGATTTTTCATGTAGCTCATTTTCAGTAAATGTATCATGACTGTGACAAGCACATGAAAAGCAACTTTGGTGAGAGCTCAGTCCTTCTAGCTCATTGTGTGCTATCATGCATCCTTCTAATTAGATTGTCTAGCATTTGTAGCCTGCTGCTCCATCTCTGCTATTGATAGAGGTATGGTTTCACAGCAGGGTTTTATGATCATATTATACTTACTGAACCAGCAACTGAGTAAACTGGTTTTCTAGGAGGCCTGCCCCTATCACTCAATACTTGGCAGGCAGGTTGATTATTGAGAAATCTAGGGTAAAGGACTCTGTTCTTTGTGAGGCCTGGTCACATTGCCCCCAGAGCATATATGGAAGCTCTTTGTGTTCTGGTTATTTAGTGAGAAATAAAAGAGTAGGTATCTCTGTCTACCCAGTGTTCTGGACAGGACACAGAAAGGAGGACAAAATTTATATTCTCCAAATTAGGAAGTGGTTAAAAATCACCAACTTGTGTTGCCACCTGCCAAATAGGTCTCTATGTACTTCTGTCCCACGCCTAATTGGAAAACGAGATCAAGAGGCATATGAAAATCCATGTGATTTTTTTTTTAAGAACAAGCTCTAAGTGATTAGTTCTAGATAAGAGTCTTTGAAATCTCTAATTGCAACTTAAAATTTCTGATTCCCTATTATCTGTTCAAACTGTAGGACATTATCTATCTACATTTGAGTTGGAAGAAAGGATGATATGCAGATATAATATTAAAAATTCTAATATTTCAAAAGAGAAAAAATTAGGCCAACAGACTCTTCTATAGTAGTCACCCAAATAGTGATAAGATCTGTCACTCCACATAAAAAACTTGTGCACAGCCATAGAGAGATGTGATTCAGCCACACAAAGACTATGTAGAGGTTCCAAGTCACTCTTTGGGACTGTTTGGCACCATGCAACAATTAAGGACCAGCATTTGGCAAAGAATTTTCAAGCGGATTAAGAACCAGTAAATGTCTAATGATACTTTGAAAAGCTTTTTAAACTATTGTATTAATGAAGGGTTGACATAAGTTCTTTGGGTGTTTGACTTGTCTTGTTCCTGCAGTAGATGAGGAAGAATAAGCATTAAGTGCCAGTAGCCCTCTCATTGCCTTCTTTCATTTTTCTGTGCTGTCAAAGATGTGGATGATTTATCCAGAACTCTGCATTGCAATGAATATCATCATAGAGGGAATTTGCAATTCAACAAGTCCACCCTTCCAAAGTGAGAAAACAGATTTCCCCTAAGTTTGGTAGGTTTTTTTTGTTTTTTTTCTTGTGATGTTGTATCAGGTATATCTTTACCAGTATTCATTTACCAAGTTTCTTACTACTGTGAATATTCCTTGTAAATAAGGTGGCTTTTATCTTGAAAATTAGTTAAATAAACATTATGAAGTTCCTTTAGGCCAAAACACAAATGAAAATATTTTGTTAAACTCTCTGATCTAACAAAGTTTACATTTGTTTTGTACAGAGATCAAATAGTATAGGTATTTGGGTAATCCCATAGAGTTCACTTTAAAACTTGAATTCTATTAGTATATAGTATTATATGCATTCAAAGCCCCATTTCAGTGTCAGTAGATAAGGAAGGAGAAAACAATACCTTTCAGTCCTCCACCACAAGTTTTTCCTTTACAGTATGCTCCCTTTCCCAGTGTAATCAGTAACATACGTGAAATTACCATCTCTGTGTGCATTTCCTTTTCATATTAAGCTTCCTTATCTGGATATTTTCATTAGAGCACTTGTCTCAGTGCTCTCTATGTTGCTGCCCTGTTCCCTCATCAATGATTCCATAAAAAACACTCAAACATGTTGGAATTACCTTATAAATACTGATCCAACGCTCTCCGTAGGACTGGCTGGGGTGTCATTACTCGATTTTCGGAAGCTGTTCTGACTTTCAGAATGAAAAACAGAGTCCTCCAAGGAGCTTCCTTTTCTCAGCATTTTAATGGAGCTAACTGCAGAGTTAGGTGAGTTCAGTTCTAGAGGTCCTTGACACGCACAGCCTTTTGCTGCAGTAGGAAGTGCTGTCTTGGTGTGACTCCAGCCCAAACTAGGCTTAAAAATCAGTTAATGAGTAACGCAGTGTTGTGACATCATAAGGGAGCTTTCTTTTTTACTTGCAGCACTTCACAAGTTTACTTGAGCACAATAATCATCAAATCTAGGTGAGCTGTGCCTTTGAAATTTCATTATAAATGGCATTTTGTTTTCAGGTTTGAACCTAGAACTGACATGGTCTGTCATAAATTCTACTTAGTGAATTATCCACCTATCTTTAAGTATCCAAGTTTGAATAACATATTTGCGTATGTTTAAGAAGTGACTACATCCACCTGATGTGAACATGCCAAAATTATTATATTGTACTCCTCTGGTGACAAATTGGTCTGCATGTATGCATGTAGCTGCTGTAGAAGTCAAATCATTGCAGTTCAATT
This sequence comes from Erithacus rubecula, assembly GCF_903797595.1. Classification (NCBI taxonomy): domain Eukaryota; kingdom Metazoa; phylum Chordata; class Aves; order Passeriformes; family Muscicapidae; genus Erithacus; species Erithacus rubecula. The sequence continues at coordinate 2,508,519 of NW_027635819.1, read as the reverse complement.
TAAATACAGGTAACATTTTAATTCTCAATGCACAGGAACCCAACTGGGCAAAACCAGTTTGTCTAACCAGTTTTTCCATAGGAATTGGCAAACATTAACTACAAACTTACATGGTTTTCTGTTTGCTGAAGATTACTATAATGATTAGGTTAGTTAATGAAATTATCAGAAATCTTTCTTTATATTGTAAATCCTCTAACTTAGCTCTGATTTAGTAACCAAGGCATTTAGAAATTCTGTTAAACTTCATCTCGAACTTACACAGTAATGAAGATTTGTCTATGAGACTGACCGAAGATGTTTAATCTAATACACTCATTCTGTTCTCAGCATCTACAAACAACTTGTGAAACAGTAAAAATCCATTTGGACTGTTCACAGATTTTATTTGTAAATGCAAAAATATCTAAGCAAACTGATGTATTTTTCTCTTTCTAAATTCTTTTGTTTCCTGTTTCTTTGTATAACTAAATACCTAGTCTTTTTTTTTTTTTTAATATAAAATTTGTTTGTGATCAGTATTAGCAAATTGCAATGGAACATATAAATGTATGAAACAGTAAATACAGGATTAGGATAATAGCCAAGAAAGGTAAAGATGAAACAGCTACTTCCTTGGAAGCAAAATTTCCAAAGACATGTGAGAAGACTTTTAAGAAAAAAGGCAGAAAATGAGTAAAATATATGATTTTTATCATCTTTAAGTGTTGCCCATGAAACTTGTACTGAAGGAGCTGTATTTAAGCTGCTTGTGTTCTGGATTAATGCCTCCTTGAATCACTATGCTGTACGTGTTTGGTTTCCTGCTATCTGGGCCTGTTTTGTTACTCTGCACTTGATCCTGTGTGATCATAGGCTACAAACACAGGGCTGCCTAACTAGGCAAAGTCTCTGAACTTTATTACTGTTCCATAAAACAAGTGATATAATCTTCAACAAATACAAAGTCTTTTTCCTTCTCTAGTCACAAGAAGAATTTGCCTTGGCTCTGTTGTGTTGTTCATATCAATTCACTTAGCCTAGGAAGTCTTTATTCTTTTCAAAAAAAGAAACATTCTGAAAACTGTTTAGAAAACTTAAATGACACAGAGAGCTTGTATACCATTAATATTATCTGTTTATCTCTGAAAGCAATCTATTTGTACAGTAAAATGTAATTAAACACCTTCATTAAAAGTCAGAATGGCAACTGTGTTCTTTCACTATATTAAAGAGTAAGTACAGGGAGAGGGCAATTGGATTTTTCCCTAGAAGAATAATTGCAGGAACATTCTTAGCAAAGAAAAACGATTACACAATCCCTTCCTTAAATTTTATGCATGTTTGCTGTTCTACAAAACATTCAAGTTTTGCAGTTTCTGAGAGGCTACCATGCCTTCTTCTAAACTACTGTTTTCCATCCTATACTACAATAGAAAGTGTGTGCTTTCCAGCCTGCAGGTGTGTGTCTTGCATGTGCCTGCACTGAAGGGCTTCTAGGTTTGGCATGCTAGTGCAATGCTAACCAGCTCAAATACTGGACTGGGGACTTAAAGGCTCCTCCTACCTACACAGCTTAGCTAGTGCTGCTTAGCTAGTTTAGGCTCAGGCCTAAGTAAATAGAATCACAGAATCATTTAAATCAAGTCCATACAAAAACCTAACACTGCCAATTCCACCTCAGGAGCTTTGTTGCAGTTTCAGTTGGTGTTATGTATAGCCATGTGAAGAAAAACATGCTTGTGTGAGAGTGCCCTGAGACTCTCACTGCTCCTGCTTATTAAGAGGTATTATTTGCCTTGAATGTTGCAGCAGTAACTCCCTGAACTGATGAAGAGGAGCAGGCCTACAAGATGCATTTCTAGGGGGAACAGAAACATACAGTGGTGGTAGTGCTGTTACCATAGGCTCAAGAGATGATTTTCTCTCATTATCAGGCCCACACAAACTGAGTTTACTATTGATTTCTAGTGCACAACTGTGATCTTGAGCTGTTTTAGTGCTGGAAAATAGTATATGGTTAGTTGTAGTTAGGAGGCCAAAAGGGCTAACCTGATGGTGCCTGTTTAAATGATAAGACTTGAAATAATGCAATTTTTATTCCATGTGCTTCTAAGCTATATTATCATCTTTGGGATTGCCCTATTTTGTTGCAAGGATATGAAAACCATGTAGTTTGTAACCACTACACAGTTTAAAAGCAGTTGATCATTACATGTCTTTCTGATTCCTGGTATCCATATATATTTCCAGGGAAGCTTTAGATACCTACAGAAATGTCACCAGTAGAGATGTGGGACAGATACAGAACTTACTTTTTGTAGCTGCTCACTTCAGACCTCTTAGCAGTAGTTAACAGACACCAGTATCTTTTCTCTTTCTGATGAGATGGATCAGGTGTGGGAAGAAGTTGATACTCCTGATGGTATGGCTATCTGCTGTGCATGGACTTCTCCCCAGAGAATTGTCCTTCATGTCTGAAGAAACTAGTAGCTCAGTAGTTTGTAAGCTTGAGTAAATTCTTTTTGTTCTAACTCTTGCTGTCTCATACAATGAAAAAAACTCTCCCTCTCTATTACTTGAGAACCTGTTCCTTTAATCTGCTTTTCTTGAACTCCATATTCATATTTGGCCAAGTTTCTCAATTATCAAACTATGCCCTTTTATTCTGACCTTTGTCACTGACACTCTGTTATCACTTATCTGCTAGACTATATCTTGTGAAGTCTAGGACTGTTGCAATTATTTCTGAAAGACAGGCAGAGAGGCGGAAAATGTGGCTGGTGTCCTTGAACCTCATGAAATTTTATTTTCAGTCTGCAGCAGTTTTCATTAAAGGGTTAAAAGAACTTGTGCAGAAAAATGTGCATTCCCCCCTCCCCCCATGACTACTGTGTTTTTTTGTTATTGTGTGCTTACTTTGTTTTGGTGTGTTTTTTTTAATTTTAATTTTTTTTTTTATTAAATAAGGTGAATTGCTCCAGGTAAAAAAATGATAGATTATTCTTGCTTTCTCAGTCCCTGGAGTACTTCTGAAGGTTGAGATACTTAGAAATATATTAACAATTGTGTTACACACATTTGTGTCTTTACTAAATGGTTCATGTTATGGGATATGAAGAAAGAAGTGGTGAAATCTGGGTATTCAGAGAAAGAGGTTTCATTTATGCTAGGAAGGCCTTTGTGCCTTGTTTTAGGTGATTGCTAAGAAACTGCCTAAATATTGCAAGTTGAAGTGAGGATACAGGGAGATGTTGTTAGACAGAATATGTAAAGAAATGTCAAGAAATATATTTTGAACAAAAAATTCAATTTTATTACCATCCAGGCATGAACCAAATGAGCAATAAACCAGCTGCCAAACTTGTGGCTGAACATCATACTAGTGACTTGAGATGACAGTGAATGTTATTATGCACCATCTTATAAGAGTTTGCATCTTGGTTGGAGTGTGGCCACAAAAACTTACAGATGTTTTAGTAAGGAGCAGGGGAATCAGTGAGTGATCATTTTATCAGTTTGTTGTGAGTCTCAGAATTTACTGGCCTGTAAATACTGGACTGCATAATTAGTCTGTTATGATCCCTAGAATGGGGAATAATGCTTTATGGGTTTAGCTCTCATTAATTTGGTTTTCTGAGGTGTATACAGATGCAGCTGTTCTGATTCAGAATGAATATTGTCTTTCGTGGTTAGGATGGTCTCATTTTTTTTTCCTGCTTGGACCAAGTCTATTCAAAAACTAATATATTTTTTCCCTCTGAATTGGACATGTGAAAAGTGCACCTTTCCACAAATAATTCCGGAAAGAAATATGGGTCATGTGTTGGTGACTAAAAATAAAATAATTTTGGAACATTTTTAGGTAAATCTTATATTTAGTTTAAAATATTCTGTTCCTTTTTCTGATCTTAGATTTCTTGGTTTTCTTCCTGCACTGAGGTTTGATCTGTTCTACTCTGTGCTTGATTTGAAATAGTGAGATTTGCTAAATTTGTATGTTGTGAGTTTTCATTTGTGCCTGTTCCTGCTTGAGCTTGCACAAATGCTGTGTTGAGTATGTGGGAGATATGAGTATGGGCAGATAGGCAGCATTGCTGTGCCTCCTCCTGTGCTACTCTGAATGCTGCACGGGACCCACACTCATTTATATAATCACAGACAAATTAGTAGAGCAAGGGGACAGAAAACTGGTCAGGTGGAGTGAGAGTGATACATGAATATGTAGCAGGGAGCATTGCTCCTAGAGGTGCTCAGGAATGAAATGAGTGCTGTGGTGACCCTATTTATGGAAACTAGTGAATGTTTTACTCTTCAGTAATCTTGTTAGAACATGCTCTTGAAAACTATGTCTTTTCTGCTCCCTCACATGGCAGTCACCTTAGTAGGTGCTGTTACTGTTGCTCCACAGTGTGAAGATTCAGTTCCCTTCCTCATCCTGGAACTCAAATTTTGGAGGTCCATATTTGTATTTGGAAGCCCCTACTTCCAGAGAGGAAAAGCTTTTTAAAGAAACAAACCCTCACCCAATGAATTTGGAAGAAAGCCAGTGGGGTGGAGAAGACAGTCTGATATGGCAGAGTTATGAAAGGCAACTTTACCTTAGAAGATGAGACTTGGCAACATTTTCTTTTAATAGAAGGAAACATTGAAGTCTAAAAAATAAAACCTTAATTCTTGAGCACTTGAGGCTGATAAGGGAATGTAAGACAAAAAGTGCCTGAGATAAAAAACCAGAGTTTATTGCCCTGTGTGAGAGACTTGGGTTTGTTATTAAGAAGAAAAAAACTCTTCATCTGGTTGTCTGTAACACCATTATTATTAATAAAGACGGGATCTTTGTAGGATATGCTTTAAGAAGTTAAATAAATTCAGTCTTGTAAATGGCTGTGATTCTCATTTTCTAAATCATATATAGACTCTCTACATTATCAGTCCACTAAAAAATGTAAATTGATCTATTCTCTTTAGTACTGTAATACCAGCACTAATATCTTCATTTATACAGATGAATCTGATGAGTTTGTCCAGATAATGTTTTCAAAGTTTCTGTATTAATGATGAAGATTATGGACAGACCTAGAGTAAAATGTTGCTAGAAGTGAGAATTAACAATATTTTACCTAGCTGGTGGCTACTGACATGAGAGGAAGAAATAAATTTGGTGAATAGCATTGTGAAATGTTGGAAATTTCTGCTTATCCTATTATCCTGCTTATACTATTACCATCTTTCGTGGTGAGCTAGCTGCCTCCTGGCTAGACCTCTGCTTTATTAAACATTTCATTTGGTAAATGAGGTATTGGTATATCACCTCAGGACACATGTAAAATATCATTGCTGACTGTACAGTGGCACCTCCTCTCAAGAGGTGCATGGGCAAAGGCATTAGTGAACAAAATAGGAAATTCCAGCAATGTTCAGCTAGAGTTGCAGCACCAAGAGGGTGCATGAGACCACAATAACATTAGAGAGATAGCAGCTGTAACACAGTTGTCAGCTAAGCAACAACAACATGATAATAGGAATCCAACAAGGGCAGCTTTGTTAATATGTCCACATAGCAAATAATTGAAATAGAAATTGCACTTGAGGTATTATTCAAAAACCCCACCTAGGTGAATGGAAGCTTCATCAGAATTCTGATCCAATTACTGTCAGACAACCCTGTGCTGCAACACTGAACTTAATTTGCAGGTAGGAGGCATGGAAAGCCCTCACTGGATAGAAACTAGCCTAGTGTAATCATAAAGGTGCTCTGAACAACTCATGGATTTGGTTGCTTTGATTTTCTCAGGAAGTGATTAGATAGTCCAGGAGAAAAGTAAACAGATCCATGAAATCTAAGCACTTCAAACCTGTTTTTCTGTTCTTTATAAGAAAAGTGGTGGTTTATTGCCTTCATGTAGTCACAAGGAGAATTTGCCCCCACTTGTTTTTATGGTCCCTTCTGACCTCCTACCATATATTTTTATTTAGCACAAACAATAGGAGGAAAGGTTAGAGATACAAAGTTAATCTTACGTGTTTGTACAGTAGTGTACTTCCTGAAAATAAAATAAAAAGACATGTTTTGTTTTAAAAACCTTTTTTTTTTCTTTTGAATGCCTTTTCAGAGGCATTCTGTATACACAGACATAGTTTTATGTACTCTCTTTCTCTGTGCAACTGTGTTAAAAGCAAAAGACTTTTTTGCCTAGGAATGATAATTAGAAGGAGCCTTGCCAGTGTGAAAGAACTAAAGTTTAGGTGCATTTCTTTTACCTTGAAGGTTGCATTTATCATGATTTTACATAGCCCTCACATCCTTCCTTCATGAAGAGCACAGACTTGACATAGTTGAGAAACAGAATTCCTACTTACAGCCTGGATAATGATTCTTGGTTTTCCTTTTGTTTTTGCCTCGTTTTGCCTACTTTCTTTAATTCCTAGTGATTTCTTGTATATACTTGTCTTGCATAGAGCATTTTTTGAGGCATTTGCAAGTTGAGTGATTTAATCTGTCCCTTTTATCACCACAAGCACAGTTCCAATACCACAGTTTAGCTCTTGTGACTGTGCACTTGTGAGAGAACACTGCCTATCCTGACCTCGGGCTCTGCTTCTCTTCTAGACTGAGAGAAGACAGCCAATAAACTGAACCTGAGGGTGACAATGAAGGCTGCTGCTGCTGAAAAAGTACAGATCTGGTGAGCTGAAGTCTGTAATTCTTGGAGGTATTTAAAAGACCCATAGAATGTGGCATTTGAGGATATGATTCAGTGGTGGACTTGGCAGTGCTGGCCTCAGTGGTCTTAGAGGTCTTCCCCAGTTTAAATGACTCCATGCTTCTCTGTCACTGGTAGCTCTAGGGCTCATCAGGTGGTGCTGTGTCAGGATGCAGAGAAGGAAGGAGTGTGCAGCACCCTTCTGCAAATAGGTGAAGTCCATGGCTGGACACATGTAATTCTTTTTTTTCTTTTAAAAATATTTTTTTATTCTCTGAGGCTAACAGGCATACAGCATGCAGTCTAGTGGGAAGATATATTTTAATGTGCACATCAATTAAAACTGATTGTTGTACCAGTATTTGCCATTTATGAGAGTTTGCACCGCATCAGGTACTTATAAAGAAATTGCAATTAAGCAGGGATAGGTTATAACAATAGAGCCTCATTAGTATAAAATACCTCTGTGCATGTTCTAATGAGGAGCTTAACACATTGTACAAACAGCACCTAATGAAGTTAATGCCACCCTTGAGAGTTGAGTAACAGTACACCTGTTTTTACAATTACATTAAGTGAAACTTGAAGATGTGAGGGTATTTGGGAAAGGTTAAAAGAACTTGACTGATTTCAATCTAGTCTCTGTTACCAATTAATGCTGAGTGTTTAAAAAGCCTATTCAAGCAGCCCATGTCATTCAAATAAGTGAGGTAGGGAGGGCCTTCAAAACTCCAGCCATTCAATTTGACCAGAAATACAGGGCTGTGTCCTTGAAAACCATTCTACTTTAGATAAAATACATAAAGCTATGGTTTGGATCAGTTTGCAATAGATAGTATCACTTAAAGGACCTGAACCATGATAATTTTAGTCTGTCCATGTCTGCATGCATTCCTCAGATCATGGTAACTGAGTTTAGGTTTTTGGCAACCTTTTTTACAAATTTTTTAATATTATGGCAAATTTTCCTATCCCTTGAATGAGGGTCAACAAATAAAAAACATTAGTGCAGCAAAGTTAATAATTTTGTATCAGTATTAGTATATCTAGAAACGTGTTTTAAAATATAAGGAAGCACTTTTAAAATCTTTACTAGATCTAGCATTATATAGCAACCCTTCTTTACTTTCTGGTGTTAACATAGTTTATAATTAAAAAATAGGGGAAATTAAATGTTCATCAGATCATTACTCTCTAGTATGCTGCATTCCACAGTGAACAATAACATATGTGGTAAGCTACCTGGTAAGCTAATAACATAAGAAATTGATTTCTGCAGAACAATCTTTTATGTTGAAACCTATTGGTTCTATATGTCAGTTTGCTAAGCCAAGCTATCAATTTGTTATTGTATCTAAGTGGACAAAGGCTATTTGTGCTTGACAGACATAGCCCAGTGTTCCAGTAAAACTGGAAACAATACTTCAAGACTTTTAACATCTTTATTTCACTAATGTTGTTTTTAATTACTAGGAATTAAAATTATAATAAATATTGCTTATTAATTTGCTGAATAATCTAATCTGATAGTAAGTTACTTGTGCTAATGAAAGACAGAAAAGATCAGAAATATTTTCTCAGTTTCTAGTTTTCTTGGTAACGTTTAACATTTTTATATCTGAAAGATTAAATTAAATTTCTGGAGTCATATTATGAATCAATTTTGGTTTGTAATCAGAGTTGTTGCACAGTTTAAGACATTTGTATTCTATGCCTGCCATTCTAAGGCCATGTCAATCATATGTGGCAGAAGCATAGAATTGCTACAGTTGGAAAAGACTTCCAAGATCATCAGGTCCAACCTGAGCCTGAACAAATGACAAATGAACCATGGCACTGAGTGCCACGTCCAGTCTCTTGTTGAACTCCCCCAGGGACAGAGAGTCTGCTGCCTCCCTGGTCAGTCTGTTCCAATGCTTAACAGCCCTTCCAGTGAAAAACTGCTTCCTGATGGCCATCCTGAACCTGCTCTGCAGCTTGAGGCTGCATCCTCTTGTCTTGTCTCTAAAATGATGCCTTTAAAAGTGCTCCTAAAAGTTGCCATTTTATACTAGGTTCTAGAAGTGTGATGGTGACTGCAGTTTTCATCAGCAGATTTGCTTCCTGGGTATTGTTACTCAGGCAAGCACTGCATTTGTTACTTACCTAAGATGTTGAAGTTAACTTTTGGGTTCAGCCTTGTTTCTGAGCTTTTCATGAGAAACTGGAAAGGTAGATTGTAATGTGATTCTTCTGTGACCATCTGTAATTGCTGTCTTGAATGCTTCTCTGTGTACTTTATTTAGGCCTCCAGAAGTAGGAAACCTATTTGCTAAATTCTTTTGAATCTACTAATAATTATACCTTCACTGCCTCTCATTATCACTCCTATTCTTCTGATACAGTCTCCTGTATGTTAATGGTTTAGTGTTTTACACACTTTGTCCCTGCCCCCTTTGGTAAAATATCCTTTTGACTCAAGCCATTATTCTTTCCTTTTAATCCTGCATGTCTAACTTTGTGTGTTGTTGACGCTTGGTTAGCAAGTAATGGACATGGCTCAGCTGAGGCTTTATTAGCAGCCCATGAAAATGGCTCATCTGAGAGTTCAGTGCAGGAATCTAGCTGCTAAACTGCACCTATTAGCAAGGTCAGACCATAGCAGCCTATTCATAAAATTGATACTACTGCAGCTAGGGGATGTGCGAGAAGGAAGAGATGGTTAGTTTGTTGCTATATAGAGGATAGATGCAGTAGGTTTGCTGCTAAAAAGCACGTATACAGACATAGCTGAAAAAGTAGAAGGGGTGGTCATCTCATGCTTACAAGAGCTAATAGTAGGAGAGGTGTATGTACCTAAAACCAATGAAATTATGCCAAATATGCTTAAGTCATTATATTTTGGATTATAAATATAGATGGCACCTTCAATAAAGTGAACTATGCTTTATCAATCACACTGATTGGTTGAATATTTCCCTTGCTGAAGCTCCTCCGCAGTGTATGTGTGTGTGTGTGTGGGTGGGTTAGCTGCCAAATTTCCTGAAAATACTATATATTTTTCCTCTGGTCTCCTGCCTGGTATGCACTCAAGGTTTATAGAAGTTAGACTGTAATTTGAAATGAAGACAGAATGGAATAAGCCATTTGGAAAAACTAAATTTTCTCTTTGTGTGCAGTGAACTTACGATATTTATCAGTGAGCAAACTGGAAAAGGTTCAGGAAACAAAAGATCATGTTCTGTTTCCTACAATCTGGGTTTTGCTTTTTATATAATCTGCAATGTAAATTTATTTTCAAATCTGTCTATTTCAAAGTATTTAACAAAATCAGAAGTCTTTTCCAGGCTGTAAGTTAATAAATGGTTGAATAATACACCTTATCACTAGAGCAGGCTTAGAAATTGATTATTTTAGACAACAACAGTTAAAAAGAGAGAGAACTTATCTTTAAGCCCACTAGCCCAAAGCTTAGTTTTCTAATCTAATGTTGCCTCAAGAAGGAGATTTGATGGACACCAGCACCATTCAAACGAATGAGGATGAGGAAGCGTATAAGAAATAATTAATCTGAAACTGTATGCTATTTTCTTATTTTTTTACAAAAATTGCCGTAACCCTCAATGGCTGTTTCCCTGTCCTGTTCTTTCATATTTTCCAGGCAAAATTACTAATTATGCGGGCTGACAGCGGCATCTAGCGGGTCGTGCCGGTGGTGGGCATTTGCTCTTCCCGTGGACCCGCGCCTCTCCTGCTGCTGATGCCAATGACAGACGGCAGATCGTGCAGTCAGCTCGGAAAGCACGGCTCAGAAATCGAGTGCATGACTTTTCTACAGCTTGGAGTGAGTTCAGGATCTTTAAGAATTCACTGATTTATTTAATTGTCCTAAAAACTATTCTGATAACATATCAGTTAAAAGCATCCTTTCCAAATGTTCCCCATTTGAGAACACTCTGGGTTATTTCTCCTGTGCATTTAAGAGTATTAATAGACCTCTTCAGCAATGGTCTTTCTTTCAAAGGAAATTTTTTCCACTGAGAGTCATTCATCCTTCTGTCTCTCATGCTTTAAATGTAGATTGTTTTTGCAAGAATTTAAGTTAAAGCTACTTCAGGTGGTTGAGCCAGGAATGATGGAATGAACAAGAAAGTTGATATCTGAAGGCAGACAGATGTAAAAACAGCTGCTTAATAATTTATTTTTTGTGAGTTATTTGTTGGTTTTAATGCAAAATCAAGAAATTTCTAAACAGAAGGAAGTTTCATAAATTTTTCCTTTTAGAAAAAGTATGTGTATTATGTGGGTTTTGACTCAATGTTGTTTACATAATGTGGCAATATTTCGTTTTCTACATTTGAGATTACTGGATAACAGATAACGTGTCCACCAGGTATAAGTATTTGTGACATCCTTATACATAACCTATATCCTATTTTGTGATTGGGATATTTGTTGTTTGTTATTTATGAGGGAGGCTATAAAAGTTAAGAAGAACTTATAGAATCAGAAAACCAGAAAAGTTGGAAGGGGACTTAAAGACCATCTATTTCCAACCCTCACATCACAGGCAGGGGTGTCTTCAGATTGCTCAGGGCCCCAGCCTGGTCTTGAACATTTCTGGGGATGGGGCATTCACATCTTCTCTAGGCAACCTGTTCCAGTGCCTCACCACCCTCACAGTAAAGAATTTCTTACTTAAGAACAGAGGTACTTAATAGTGTGAATCTCTTAACCTGTTTCCCATTAAATGTCTGTCTCATTGCACTTAGTTTTGATATTTCTTCCTTCCTTTGTAGCTCCCCTTTGTACTAAAGACAAAGGAGTATGATAGTGGCAGAACACGTTGACAGACTGAACCTCTGGATGCAAACCTGCATAAAAATCTTCCAGCAATATTCAGCTGGAAACACAGAACTTGCATAGATAAGTGAAACCTCACTTGGAGAAACAGAAGTGACACACTGCTGTGGTTTCACTCAGCCAGCCACCACTTGCTCATCCCCTGCCAGCAGAGAGAGAATCAGAAATGTAAAGGTGAGAAAACTTGTGAGCTGTCTCTAGGAGAGCAGGGCAATGTATGACATTTACTTGGGATGACAAACACCATCCCTCCAAATATTCCCCCCTCTCTGCTTCATCCCTCCAGCTTTATGTACTGAGCATGATGTCACACAGTCTGGAATATCCCTGTGGTCAGTTGGGGTCAGCTGTCCCTTGTCACTGGAGCTGCACAGGAGGTGCCTCCTTGCAGCCTCCTATGCACCCCCAACTTCCTTCTCAGTGTGGAAGTACAAATAGTAGAAAAGGCCTTGGTTCTGTGTAAACCTGGTTCAGTAATAACAAAAATATTTCTGTATTACCAACCCTGTTTTCAGACTCAATTCAAAACACAGCCCCACAGCCACTGTGAAGGAGAAGAAAATAACTCTACCCCAGATCAAACCAGCTCACACAGTCTTAAAGCTGATATACACTGCTGCTTGGTTTTAGCAAGTGAGTACTACTCATTGAGTACTTCAAATTATATGTGGAAGTGAGTACATCTTAAGTTCTGAAAATTCAGTCCAAGATCTTAATTAGAATTATTAGAATTTTTTTTTTTTTTGGAGGGGAGCAGGTTGATCTGGGGGGAAAAAATTTTTGTGATTTTGTTGTTTGGCTTTTGCATTTTCAAAAGAACTCCTAATCTCTTAGCTAAAAATGACCCCAAACTCACTTTTAGATTCTTTAGGACCAAAATTATCTGAATAATACCTTATACATTACGTGATCTTGATGGAGATAGATAGAAGAGGGTTCAGAAATACCAATTTTGCCATAAAATGTGCTGAAGTGTTCTACTTCACCTGTTTTTCACCTTCAGCTATCTGCTTTTGAACTCATGACTTTTAAAGGTTTCTGCAGTGCTTGACTTTATTCAATAATATGGAGACTGAGTTTTTCTGCCCTAGGCAGGTTTATGTATAGCTAGAATAGCTAATTGCCTGTATTTGCATCATATTTAAACTAGAAATTTTGTGCTTTTGCTTATAAGAGCAAGCTTTGTAGTCTTGAGAAACACTACTGCAGAAATTAAAAGAAAAATTGAGTGTGCTTAAGCTCTGTTTCATCATAAGTGCTAAATTTCATAGTTTATTTACATAGATACAGGACCAAATATCTTTTTTAGTGGACATTGTGGCCTGTCATGGCTCCTTTGACCTTAGCACAGCTAGAGTGTTAAAATTGGAAGAAACTTTCTTTCAAATTTTCCAAATCTGACTTTTAGTATATTATTTTCCTCTGTTAAATTGCATTCTTCTTATTGTAGGTTTCCTTCTTCAAGCACCTTTTTGGCTTGTAAGAGGTTGCAGTACTTTTGCCACTGAAGAAGAGAATATCTAGTATCCTCTTGATTTTTTCCTGAAGAAAATAGTTTTTCAGATATTTCAGTGTTAAAAGTAAAGTCTCATCCACTTTTGTGGATGTTGTTATGGTAACAACTGGATGAGCTAGTGTGTGCTAGGAAAGACTTGGAGGTGTTTTGATTTCCTATTATGTTTGATTTTATTGTATGGAACCTTTGTGTGCAGGAAGGCAGAAGGGTGTCAGCACACTTCTTTCAGCAAGAACACCATTGGCAAGAAGGAACTATTAATTTTGGTAATGCTACCAATATTACTTATTGAATGGACTTCATTGTAGTAAATACAAAACTCTTCCCTCATCTGCCAGTCAATCTGAATGCAGGCGATTGTGTGCTGTTGGCAAATTGGCCTTTCAGCTCATCCCAAACCATGGAAATTAAATCCAAACTGTGCAGATGGTGATATGTACTCTCCAAGGCCTGTTATAAAGCTAGGAAAAACTGCCAGCTGAATATGCCCATGTTCACTTATCCTCAGAGGAGCTTCAGCTGATGTATGAAATTCATGATGCCTTGCTTTTATTCCAGGGTTCAGAATACTTAGTCTTTAAAGGTTAAAAGAGTATGTTGGCGAAATGTGCAAGGAGTGTAGTGAAGAAAGCAAAGCTGTCCTGGCCTGTGTTGCTTATTTTGAGGATACACAGCAAAGGTTGCACTGAGTCTTGTGTTGCTTTTTGATTTTGGGCTATGCAGTATCAAAAATACATGCTTACACTGTGAGGCTTCAGCTTTTATTCTTGATATGTCATCCAGTCTCTGTATAGTTGGTTTGGTTCTTTGGACAAAAAATGTGCTCTTGCTGCACTTAAGAGAGCAATTGTCTCTTCAATTTCACATATAGAGTTAGAAATGCCATTCTAAACTCAACTAATGGCTGCACAGGCTACACTTGTGAAATGTTTCTTTATCAGAAAATACAGCTAATGCTGACAAAGAAAATGTAAAGATTTTGAAAAAAGGTTTTTAATAGTCTACACAAGTGTATGGTTTGTGTAATTGAAATACTTTTTTTTTTTTTTTTTTTTTTTTCAATCAAATAGTTTTGTACCTTGGATGATCAGGAATGGGATTTCATTTCATTAGAATTTAGGGTACAAACAGCTGAGGCTTGCTAGCAAAGTACAGTTCTCATTCTCAAGTCTTCATATTTCTAGAATATGATTTCAACAAAATAAAAGACAGAAGGAGAACACATACATAGCTGTACTCTAAACCACAGTAATGACAGTCTATAAATTTCCAGGTTGACCTAATCAGATGTCTAAATGCTGTAACTTTGAGTATGTCACTTGAGGCAAGTTCACAGGGTGGAGGGCTGTCCTTGCAAGCATGCAGAGGAAATGACTGTTGCAAAAAAATGCTGAGATACTAAAAACCTATTTGGCCCCATGCACTGTTGGGAAAGTATGGAGGCAAGAGGCTGGGCCACCCTGTGCACCTGGCACATTTGTGCCACATCAGAACTGCAACTTCCAGACACTTCACCTTGTACCTCAGGTGGTGCAGGATTGAAAGAAGGCTGACATCCAGGAAGGGATACCGAGAGGAGATTTGTGGGAGTCCAGGGTTTTTCCCTGGCTTCTTTGGGGGTGCAAAAACCCCCCTGGCAGACCCCTCAGAGACCCCTGAGTCTCTTTTCCCAAGGACTGTTTATTATTTCTTATCTCTGGGACACTTTGCCTGGCCAGCAGCGGTCTGCTCAGCCTGGCATCCATGGTGGAATCCGCCTGGTCAAGGCAAGGCTTATCTTATATAGTTAGTACTACGTATTACATGTTTACAAAATTTTACCAATACAATACAATTTTATTAAATGGTCCAGCCCTGACCCCAACCAATCCAAGAGGCCAACGTGTCACCCAACATGGATGACATGGAGAAGAAGGAGGAAAAGGTGTCCACCCCCCAAATTCTCCATCTTGTCCACGTGTCCCTTATCATAAACATTCAAGAAAACCTATTTATCTACGTTCTAACATTCTAATTTACACTCTACTCATCATTATTTTCTGTGTCTCTTCTCTCAATGTGGCCAAATTCTCCCAAGGAGCCAAATCCAGCCCCTGCAGCTCCTGGGCAGCACTCAGGGGTCTCTGAGGGGTCTGCCAGGGAGGTTTTTGCACCCCCAAAGGAGCCAGGAAAAAACCCTGGACTCCCACATTCGGCGGCTTCGGGAGAAAACCAGGGTTTGAACCACCTTCGTGTCCCTCTGGGGTGATCTTGGGGCAAAGGAGAAACCCCAGACTGGGACAGAGATTAGCTCATTTGGTCAGAACATGGTGTTAATAACATCGAGGTTTGTGCAATCCCATGTACAATTACTTACATTTAGTTACAGGCTGGACTTCATGATCCTTGTAGGATCCATTTCACCTCGGAATATTCTGGAGTCTGTATGTGGTATAAGAGGGTCCATGCTAGTTCTTGGGGAATCCACAAACGTGTATGTGCATATGAACCTAGGAAGGGGTGTGTGTATGTCTCTGTTATAAAAGGTAAAATCAGATTCATCAGAGCACTCCTCCTAACAAAGGGGATGTATTTTGTTGGTACTTCCGTAATCAGTGCTTGTTTGGAAATACTTTTCTTCCTTGAGGGAAAAAGTGCTTTCTTGTCTCATTCTGAATGGACAGGAGAAGCTGAGTCTTTCAGGTGAAAGGACTCATCTTGGGCAGATGCAGGTTATGTTTTTCCTGGAGATGGCTCCCATTCAAACTGTCTTGCTTGTTAGAGCAGAGTGATTCCTAGCCATAGGCATTTCCCTGGGCAGCTGGGCTTGTTCCTGCCAGATAGAAAATGCCAGGAAACTGGCACTGGCTGGCTGCAAGTTCCAAGGGGAAGTTCTCAAATGTCACCATGATGCTCCATGGTGGTGACATTGCAACCTGGAGCTTGTGTCCTGGCATGCTGCAGCAGCAAGAGGGGAAGATGACAAATAGCAGTTATCACTTTTCATTTCCAGAGCTGCAGGTGTTTGGACTCAGGAGCTGAGCAGTAAATCCAACATGCTGTAGCAGTGTCAGGGCAGTGCAGAGTCCTGCTGTCTGTAAGAGATGTTAGCCAGGGACGCAGAGGGAAGACTGCAGCATTGGGTCTCAAGTGCCCCACTGTGAAAGTTAGCCAATGCAACTGTCATATGGTTCCTCTTTAAGTGTGTGTGTAAGTGTAAGGGAATTCCTCAGGCATAACGTAGTGTGTAATGTACTGAGTTTTTAAACATTTTTGTTTGTTTGTTTGAAGTTTTAGTTTTTATATTTTTTTTTGTTTTGTTTTGGTTTGTTTGTTTTTGTTTTAATATTAGCTGTGCATTGTCTAGTCTCCTGACAGAACAGTAGTTTTAGTAATACTGTGGGAATCCACTGACACAAAAGAAAAGTTTATATGTTTCCAGAGAACAATATTATATCCTGTGAGGCAAGCAGGACTTAATTCTAATGATCAAGTAGGGAATTGGGACAGATGTTACATAAAAAAATCCCAGGCAAGATAACACCTGTTACTAGATAAATATGTAAATGTGCCTGACAACTTTCAGAAAAACACTTGTAAGACACAGCCTGAGAGTCTCTGCCTGTGGTAAAGAACTCAGACAGGGCAGTAACAGAAATAAAAGTACAATATCTAAAAGCTCGGTGGCTTCATTTCTTAAACCCCCCCTCCCCCCAAAAAACAAAACAACCTCTCTCCCAAGAAACAGCAGAAAATCCCAGTAACTGGAATGAATTCTCCAAGAGTATACTGCTAGAGAGCCTGCTCTGTGGGAGAAGGCCAGCAACTCCTCATTATGTGTGGAATAAAACTTGTCCTGTTTCCATTTCCTGCAAAGGAGGAATAATTGTGAGAAGAGAGCTTAATTATGAATATTTGAGGAGACTCCTTTCAACTTCCAGGATAAACTGTAGGGGTAGAGGACAGAAACATTCATACAACACATTTCTGTTGTGAAACATTTTTGCTAAAGCAGGTTTTTTTGTTTTAAAAACAATGGAATCCTTAGAAAGTGCCACTTGAATTGACTTGGGCATAAGAATAGAATCTGCAAGAATTTCCTGTTAGCCCACAGTCTTCAAAACTTAGGCATGAATTATAGAAAAGTGTCTAAACAATATATCTTTCTGTGTTATTTCTCTAAATGAGGAAAGGCAGCAGTGAAGACAGCTGAAGAAATGGGACACATGGTGATCCTGAGGAGAGAATCTGGGTTTCTAACACGGACTGTTGTTCTCTGGAGCACTCCAAGTGCTATGTCATATATTAGGACTGTTAGCTACACTGATGCTACAGCTTTTTGAGAGTACTTTGTTTACATATTTTGATTCCTTCTGAGATTGCAATTCAGTGCATGAGAACTATATATGAGCAAGATAATGCTGATATCTACTTGGCAGTTTATTCCGCATTCTAGAAAAATAAAAGTATTTTGCAAGACAGCAGCACTTTGTAACATTTTTAAGGATGTAGGAAATAGGCACCATGCAATTCAGTTATCTTTAAGATTCTGCTAACTCTTGGTAGCAAAAAAAAAATTTAGTTTTACTGTTGCCTGTGGCTTCAGAAGCTGTTGTTTATGTTGCCATTTTTCATATGCTTTAATATCTACTTATCGCTTTGAAATCATACCCTGAAACACAGTGAGAGATTTTACTGTAACTTAATATAACTTCACATGGAATTTTTGAAAACCTATGATAGCTGTGAAGTCCAAGGGAAAAATCCTGATATATAGTTAGTTCAAAATGGATTTATGATTCTTTAAAAAACACCAAAGCTGTAACATCCCACAAACCTTCTCTAAAAATCTACATGGAAGAAAATAATCTTAAAGCAAGAGGGAGTAATTTTAACCACATTATCTATGTAATTACATAAGGACTTAAAGGACTTATTTTCTGAAATTGTATTGCTTTCAGTTTAAAGAAAGGAATATAAACACTGAATTCCAGATTGATTCTGACCACTCTTATAGTAATTTGTGCCTAGAGCTCGACTTTCTTACAAGAAAACACAGTTCCAGTTTCCTCTGTGTTGTTTCTGCTCTTACAGTTGATCAGCCACCTTCATAATTCCTTGTTGGAGAAAAAGATGTTTTGGGTATAAAGCATTTTCTATTTTTTCAATATTTGGTCTGCTTGACTTAGACAAACACAAGAGGGAACCTGAAATTTCCCCCAGCTCACAGTGAAATTATGCCACCTACTGCTGCATTTCTGGTATCACAGTTGAATAGTCTGCCTAAATGAGAAATACTGCCATGGGTAGTATTCTAGTAAAGATAATGACTTTGCATGAGAAAGCATTGTTGTGCTTCAAGTGATGTGTAACTTCAGGTGGGAACACTGATCTAGTGTCTTCTGTTTCTTTGATTCTGTCTTCCAGTGGCAAATACTAACATGGAACTGCATTATGTGTTCTTCCTTTTTCATGATTCAGTTCCAGAAAATGGAAGTAATATCCAATTTGCAATGAATATGTGCCATAAATTGGTAATCTACTGAGATTTAAAGGTTAGCAAAACACAGTTTGGATGGAGAAGTCACTGAGAATCAGAAAGGAAAGGAAGGCTCCCTGCAATTTTTGCTGTTGTGCTTTTGACCCTGACTGGATAACAGATTCCCACTAAGCAGTTCTATCACTCTCCTCCTCAGCTGAACAATGCAGAAAAGAAGGAATAAAAAGCTCATGGGTTCAGATAAGAACAAGGAGATATCACTCAGCAATTACCATCACAGGTAAAAGCAACTTTACTTGAGGAAATTAATATAAATTCTTGCCAAGCAAATCAGTAGAGTAAGGACAAATAAAAACTACATCATAAAACATCTCCCTCACCATACTCCCTTCTTCTTGGGCTTAATTTTAATCTCACTTCTCTCTACCTTTTCCCCTCCAGTGGTGCAGAGGTACAGGAAATGGAGACTGCAGTTATCACACGTGGCTCTGCTGCTCCCTCCTCTGCAGGGAGAGGACTCCTCGCACTTTTCCCCTGTGAACCTCCATGAACTTTTCCAATGTGGGTCCTTCCCACAGGCTGCAGCTCTTCATGAACTGCTCCAGGGAGGGTCCCTTTCCACATGGTGTAGTCCTTCAGGAACAGACTGTGCCACTAGGTCACAAGTCCTGCCAGCAAATCTGCTCCAGCATGGGCTCTTCTCCCCGTGGGACCACAGGTGCTGTCAGGACCCTGCTCCAGTGCAAGTTTCCCATGGGGTTATGGCCTCTTTAGACATGTAACTATTCTGACCTTGGCTCCTCCAGGGGCAGCAGGTGGATCTATGCTCCACCATGAGCTTCCAAGGGCTGCAGGGACACAGCCTGGCTCACCACAGTCTTGTGGAATGTGTGCTCTGTCACCTGGGCCATCTCCCCACCCTCCTGCACTGATCTCAGTGGCGACAAGGCTGTTTCTCTCACATATTCTGGAACACCTCTCCCAGCTTCTATTGAGGAGCAGTTTTTACCTTTTTTCACTACTTTATTGCAATGGTGCTGCTGGACTTGACCTTGGCCAGTGGTTGTCTTATAGCAAGGTGGAAACAGTTTTGTTGGACAGGTGTGGAGCTCCTACCAGCCTCTCACAGAAACCACCCCTGTACAGTCCTGCTACCTAAACCTTGCCATGCCAACCAAACAAATTGTAATTAAAATAATTTCCATAACACTTTCTCTTAGACAGCTACTCATCTCTATTCCCAATTCCAACTCTTTTCAGTTGATTATTTTACTTTGGCTTTAATTAGAGGATCCTGTTACTACCTGTCTGCCATAGAGAAGTGCCTACTCCACTGTCAAATTGAAGTTGCTCTAGGCACTGTTTTACACTTCTAAAATCTTGGATGTTAAGACATTTTTGTTGGCATGTAAGTAGAGCTTTAAACCTCTAGAATTACTATTTCCTGTTGACAATGGCATCCATTTTTTCTTATGTACATTTGGGGTTTTTTGGCCACTTTCTTCTTCATCCTTCTAGAATGAGAATTCCAAGCCTTTGATTATTCTTATTGCCTTTTCCAGCTGCTTAACATTTTTCTTGAATGAGTGCCCAGAACTAGGCATGACTCTAGCTGAGGGTAACTTAGTCACTTAATGAGTGAAGAAGTTCACGTGGTTGACAAAACCTATTCCAAATAGGCATTTCCTCTTGGGTCACAAAATACACTGGTTAACTCCTAAATCTCTTTCTGCAATGCAGCTATGCATGGAGTAATGTGTTTTTCTATGTCTGTGAGTGGATTACCTCCAAATGTAGAGCTTTGCATTTGCTGTTATTCAGCAGTGCCTAATTTCTGTTGCAGTCAGTAAGAATTCAATTAACTATGATTTGGAATTCTAACCCTCATCCTTATTGATATTACCTGTAATAAATTTGGTAACCCTACCTATTATTTCTTTCGTCCAGGTTGGTAAAGAAATACTGAATGGTTTTGGGCTTAGGATAGACTCTTGTACCTGATCCAGCTTGTCACTAACCTTCTGATACTTCTGCCATTTATCTTGTCCTACATGCTACTTTCTCTTAACTTGCTTTCTTATTTCTTACAAGAAAATAACCTGGAACAATCATAACTTAAAGTCAAGGTATTGGCACTTACTTTACTCCCCTTTCAGGAGGAACTGTGCCCTGATGGAAGTGCAAATAATTTGGTGCTATTTGCATTTCTGTGGTGCTTGAACTTTCTTGTTTTTTTTTGTTTTTTGTTTTTTTTTCCTAGAAATCAGAGATAAGCTCATAAGGCTCAGATTCCTAAATTCTACCCTTTCTTTTCCCCTGTTTAAAAATTGCCATCAGATGGTTTTTCTGTCCTCTTGTCAGTTTTCAGAGCTTGTCCAGGTCTTTTATGAAATCTGAAGCATAACTGCTGGTCTGTTGTTGAATTGCACCTTTGTCCTTTTGCTAACACTTGTTTTAGGTCTGTAAGATGGGCCAAAAAGCTGCCTGTTGGTGGCAAGGAGGCAGGTTCCTTTCCTCTGCCTCAGCTTGAGTGTGCTGTTGGGTTGGCTCCACCATTCACAGAGGCACTGGCCTCAGTCTATGCAGTAGTGTATTTCAGCAGCACTCAGAACATCCAACATGCTCTTTTCCCTGCTGGAGCTTTTACCTTTTTGTCACTTGGATTGATCATATTAAACACTGATTGCAACCCAAGTGAGGAAGGAGGCAAACTGGTATTGAATATGTCTGTAAATGAGAACTGCAAATTTATGCTTCCTCTTTACTGTGTATCAATCCAGCTCTTCTGGTGCTTGTCTTTGTACTGAATTACTTTTAATATAAGTGTAATTTCTCCTTAACTCTTCAAAGACTGGCCTTTCTATATTTTCTTCTCATATTTTTTAAATTACTAGTGATAATAAAGAATAATAAAAGCTAATTTCTATCCTGGGTTCTCTTTTTGAATTCACTGAAAAACTGAAATAACCAAGTCAGTGTTTCCCAAGCCTTAGTTATCTTTCCACTGAACTGTGATAACTTGTGCCCATGCCCTTTAAAGGTCACCATCTCTCCTCATTCCCTTCTCTTATCTGGACATCCATCCTGCTAGACTTCAGGAACCATGGCTGCAAGGTTATAGAAGTCTGCTTACCTGAAGGCTATTGATTTTTTCTCATGCTTTCCTTCCTAAGAACCAGAAATGTTAGTTTTATTTTTATACTCATCTAAGTCATATTCCACTTTTATTCTCTGTCACTTCCGAACAGGGTTTCTGTCTCATATTTACATTTAAATGCCTCCCTTTGTTTGGGAAGAACTAGCCTATACACTGTTCTGTTCTGCTGTTAAAAATGGACATTGCACATTGTAATCACATTTATGCCTGGGTGACACTGGCAGTGCTCACAGAAAGCACTGTGAATTTGACCTTGCCAGCCAAATTGAAATTAAATTTGTTTTGTGTCACCTTTCTTGTTTTCCACTTGTATTATCTCAGTTACTTTTCAGTTACTTGGCCTGTTCCATAATTTGAGTGTAAAGCAAGTATATACATTTCTAGTATTATAAAGCTGCACTTTTCTTTCCTAAAAAAAAAAAAAAAAAAAAAAAAGCATATATATATATATTATTCCAGATTTCACATCCAGCAGATAACAAATCATAATCTGTATAGTAGTGTTCTATACCATTGTGTTTATTCTCCATGTAATATGAATAGAGTTGTCTTTTCCTTCTTTCAGAGCCCAGTGTCATATCTGCTTGTAACAGAGTACAAAAGAATATTGCAATGGACAAGGGGAAAGATATGACTGAATTATTTCCTTGTTTTTGTAAAACGTGTTTAAATAATGTTTATCTTGTTATTATTGTGCAGGTAAGAAGGGCAGAAAAATAGATATTCATGTTTCTTGCAAATTCCACACAATGAAAAAAGAAATAATGGAATATTCAGCTCTTCACTTCTTCATGATTTTGAATTCAGCTCCTGGTATCAAGTGCAAGAGAATAATTTGCAGAGTTTGGAAAGCCCAGTGTTCTGTCAGACCAAGATGTAGTAAATCTGTCCTTATGGCTATGAAAGTCAGAGAAGATAAAGGGCTGGAAGAAAAGTGTTAAAACATGAGTCACAGAAGCCCCTCTGATCTTGCTATCTACTACTAATTGATATAAATGAAGACAGCACTGTCTTTTACTATAATCAGGATATATATTGATATAAATCCATTTATGTATATATAAAAAGTATATATTTATCTCCTTACTACATTAAAAGATGATCCAGCCTTTGGTTTATAACAGCCACTTTACCCTTTATACACAGGATCTGGATACAAAGCCATTTAAAAAAACCCCCACATTTGTTAGAATTCTGAGAGAATTCTTGTTTCGTTAAAACATATCCTTCTTATAATTTTCCTGTTTTGGAAATATTTTAATTTCTTGTAAAATCTTAGGAATGTCTTTACATGACAATGCTGTAAGCAAAAACAAATCTGAAATGCTATTCACTTGTGCAGCAAGGGAAGCAAGGTGGGAAGGGAAGAATCAAGGAATGGACGTGGGAGTATTATGTGTATTATGCATGGAGATATTTGTGCATTATGTTTATGTTTGTTGTCAAGGAGTTCTCCTGTGGCTTCTGGGAACTGTAATTGCAAATCCCCATAAAATACAGGAAGAAATCTGTGAATTGCTAGAGCAGCAAGGTGTATACATATGGTAATATGTTTAATTCATATTAATTTGAACTATAGGTTTCATAAAGACATAAAGGAAAATGTCAGGACACACACTGAAGAAAAAGCAAAAGCACAGAAAAAGGGTTGGCTGAAGTGCTGATGTATGTTTTTCTTTAGCAAAACTAGTACTGGCTTTTCCCTTACCTTATGTAATACTGTGTTTTGTCATGTCTGCTGGCTGCCAAGATATATATTAAGCAAAGTAGGGACAACATGGAAGTGGCTCAGTTGAACCTATCAATAAGCTGTTAGTGGCTTTAGCAGATGTAGGGATTATGCTTTTTTTTGCATTTGTCTAGATTAAATAAGACTAATATATTTTCTAGTAATCATGAAGCATGCCTGGGAACTCACTAAATTTTGAGACATAAGCAGATTTTTTTTCTAACTTGCTAGAAACTTTTTTTTTTAGTTAGAAGATCTTTGAGTTGCTGTTACCAAGGGTTACCTATAAGAGTTTATTTCAGTCCTTGTTTGTTTCTCTAGTTGTTCATTTTGCTTCATTTTAGCAAGCAAGTAGTAGTTGGAAGTGTTATGGTGGTGCAGTTGGGATAACATGAGCTTGCTTTCTTTTAACACTTAGCCTACATGACAGTTGTCTCTCAATCTGTTCACTCTTAATCACCTGCTTCATACAGAGAAACAGCAGAAAATTACATACTGCTTTGTACATGAGCATGCATGGGTGTGAAACCCACATTCTCACTTCTAACATGCAGCCACTTTTTGTCTTTGAGCAAAAGCAACCTGTTGAACATCTATGATTTTTTCTTCCACTTCATTTGTATGCCTGTGTATGCCTCTGTAATTGAATGAGGATATGAATATGTGCATTGGATTTTTCTGGTTGTTCAGATTCTTAATGTCAAAATAGCTAGGGATATACATATTTCCCTTCTTCATATTTTTAAAATAGACATTGAGAGTGTTTGCATGTGGATGTTTGTCTGTATCTGTCAATGAGAATTGAATTACAGAGCAGGTTGCTCACTTCAAAAGACACCAGTTACAGTAAGGTGATAGGTTTATGGACCTTTGCCTTACCTAGGCAGGGTTTCTTACACCATTACAGTAGTGCTAGAAAGCTAGGAAATAAGAAATGTTTTGCTTGATCTTTTAAATGATGTCCAGTTTAGTGGAAATTAATACAGTTGTTCTGTGAGCTGAAAACAATTTATAAGTCCACAAGCTGGTGAAACTGAGTCAAATCATAAACCACTTAAGATGAGGATTATTGCTTTTTCTTTTGAGCTTCATGAGATGAATCTTTCACCTCCAGCTTGTCACTTAAATAAAAATAAATCCTTTCTGCTGCCCTAAAGTTTAAAGTTTTGGTGTTTCTGTCTGTATTGACACAATAGGGATCACAGCAGTGTGAGCAGCCCTGGTTTAACGTAACTCTTTAGAACTGGTGACCAGAAAGCTGGTCTGGTTCTAAGAGGGGTTTGCCTTAAGGAAAAGGCACTTCTGTTTCCAAAGCAATTGTATGAAACTGTTCCAGTTTAGACTGTGCTTGAGTCTTGAAAAGTAAAATGACCAACCTTTTTAAATTTATAGGCCACACAGACTCGTCATGAACTGGTGGCACAGGCATAATAAGTTGCTCAAAGCTGATTTTACCTTCCTCTCTGGGGCTGCCTCACAGGAAGGAGACAGCAATTGCTTGCTTCCTTTCCTGATGGGCCTTCCTTTTACATATACTGTCCAGGTGTCAGGGTTGGGTGTGCTGGTGCCAGTCCTGGGAGCCTGGTTTTCTAGCTTCTGAGGCTGAGTTTGCCCAGCTGGGATAGCCCTTTGATTCTGTAAAGTACTTCTTGCACTTCTTCTCATCTTTTCTGGTGTTTTGGAATAGAGAGAGTAAAATGGGGAAATTAGTGATGGTATAGACTGAAGTTACCCATTGTTTAAACATTGATGTTAGTGGAAGCTAATGTGCAAAATATAAGTGAAACCCACTCTAGTAGAGGTCTAGTTTTTTTTCTTTTTTCTTTATTTTTTTGTTTATTATAATGGCTTGTATTAAGGCTCTTTCTTCTAGTCTGTAACTCAATTTACTACTTGCGTATCAAGAAAGATAGAACACCTGCTATGGTGTGGGAAAGTATTAGTGTGAAGTTTAAGGACTAGATGAGATGTGGCAGCTACTCATGATCCACAGTACATCCTGTGTGACAGCATGGAATTATGATATTTGTGCCTAATTTCTCTCCCTGCTGCTGAAGGAGAGAGTACGAGTTGTTCAGTACATCCAGATATCCTTATTGCATCTTCCTTCTGGAACCTGCCACTAAAACACATGGACAGCTTGGGACAGCAGTGCTTGTAATCCTGTGGTCCTGTCCAAAGGCAGGTCCATAGATGTTGAAAGTGGCCCTGTGGCCCTTCTCAGCTCACAAGCAGGAAGCTTTGATTGATGAAAAAGACTGAAATACACATGCAAACAAATTAATGAAGTGAAATGTCCTGGACATTGGCCCTCTTCATTCTTGATGCAGTGCATTAGTTTTTGGTATAAAGAGTACTTTCTTGATGTCCAGGGTAACACAGGAGATGACCAAGTGCATAGAGTGATCATCATGAGCTAACTTTATTATATATGATAATCAAGCTTTCTTGCTCACTTTGATGGAATTATTGCTTAGCTTTTTAGCTGTTTGTGCCTGCCATGGGAAAAGTGGAAATGGATAATATAGTTTAGATTTTCTCTCTTTTCTGGATGGATACTGATTATTTTTTCTCTGTTGTTGGTTATTTTAAGTATCTGTCTTTGATGCTGACAATTTTTCTGAGAAGTCAGAAAAATATTCTGCAAAGTCTGGTAGCTCTTAGACCTTTAAATAGAGGATGCCTGGTGTTCACTTACTAGTTTTTCACTTGTCTGTTCTGTGTTTGGTATTATTAAAAGCAGCTTACCTGAATACTTGCATATCAGCCAGTCATTCACCTCCTGTGGTCATACCTAGAGACAAAGCCACCTTGCTTCTTGCTGGCATGGTAGAGGTGAAGAGAGTAATATGCAGTAAATGCACTGTAAGGGCTAATAGGCATTGTCTGATCTTGGAAGAATGTATTCTTTTAACTAAGATAAATCTAGTGGGTTTTGAGAGACACAGTTTAAATAAATTTGCTCTTTTGTCTCATGAATGGGCAAATAAGCAGCTTTTGTGTCTTCTTTCCCCAAAGAATAGAGATGGTTTTTATAATCTGAGACAAACAAAGTGAAATTCAAGCAGAAGGAAAGGGACATGTTACAATACATGCTCAGTCTTTGTGTGGTGTTCTCTCTTGTGATAAAAGATCATATGAAAATTTGAATAAGCACTAAGGGAGAGGGCTTGGCCATGCAAATTAGCTGCAATATTATTCTAAAATTATTTGAGCTGTGTGGACTGTAGACAATTTGTTCTTCACCTAAAACATCCTCATGACCTGTAATGACTAGGATTTGAATATCATAATCTGGGTTTACTTAACAAGATAATTAAATATTTAAAGTCAGTTCATTTAGAGGATAGAATGGATTATCTCTCTGCCTTTCTGTTTGTATGCATGGCTGAACATTCTTAAATTCTTTGCTACAGCTCTCTTTCATATTTCATACCTTAGCTTTTGCCATAAAAATTAGGACTGTGAGGAGCTTTTTGTTGTCCTAGAACTGGGGGAAAAGAAATTATGAAATGCTGAATAAGATGAAATGGGTTTAGTACTCATTGCACTGTGGAAAAGTACTCATAAAAGTTAATTAAGCTC